>NC_135827.1:999609-1332813 GCF_964213995.1 Mustelus asterias
TAGGGGTGGGCAATAAATGCTGGCCAGCCAGCGACGCCCATGTCCCAAGAATAAATTTTTAAAATGATGTTCCCCGTGGCAGATAACAGGGAGACTCGTCTGTATCGGACTTCTCTCATCTTATATATAGTCACAATCACTTTACTGAGATCCCCCGCCACGCCTCTTCTTACCAGATGAGGCATTTGAGGGTGTGCAGCCATGCAAGAAGTTTTCCCTACTCCATCCTTACCTACTGAATCCTTCCAGAGATTTATGTACCTCCTGGCCCTGGTTCTGAAATCTGCTGTGACTTGGGCTAGGGATTAGTCAAGGCTGGTGTAAAACTCCTTTCAACTGTTCTAATGTAACTTTGAGCTTCACAGACTTTCAAGGGTTCAAAAAACAATTGTGAAAACTTTTTTAAAATTTCAACTTTTAGCCTAACAACATTTTGGTTGAATTTATTGTTTTGTCAACTAGATAAAGTTCAGCTGTCAAGGGGACAATTCCATCAGGCACACAAGTTTAAAATCTTGACCAGCAAAAGTTAGATGGAGTTCCAGACAGAGCACTCTTTAAACACTTCAGAATTTATCGGTATAGACTTTCCCCATTCCCGTTGTACGTGTATTCAATGTTCCGGATTTGCCCCACCAACACTGCATTACACACGGCCATGCAAAGTGAACAGGAGGAGGAGGAAGCACGGACAAAATGAACAACAGCCTGCATTTATATTGTGCTTTTAATGTGGTTAAACTTCCCAAGAAGCATAACACGTGTGTTATCGAACAAAATTCACCTAAGCAACTTGAGACATTAGGACCAATACTATGCTTATGAGAGTTTTAACAGAAGTTTAGGGAAGGAATTGCAGAGCTTAGGAACTGGGCAACCAAAGGCACAGTCACCAATGGTGAACTGCTGGCAAAATGTTTATTGTCCCACTATCAAAAGGCTATCAAAAGGCTAAGAGGGATGTGTCAGTTCAGTAAGCTAATCACCCTGGTGTTGAAAACCATAGAATCCCCACAGTGCAGAGGGGGCCATTTGGCCCATCGAGTCTGCACTGACTCTCTGAAAGAGCAAAGGGATTTTAGCTATAAGGTTAGATTAAAGAGGCTGCTGTTGTTCCCTTTGCAGCAAAGGAGATTGAGAGAAGATTTGATAGAAGTATGCAAAATTATTTATTTTAAACTACAAGATTATTTATTTTAAATTACAAGAATATTTATTTTAAACTACACAAAGGCAAGTAACAATTTCATAGGGAATTGGGTGGCCACCTGCAGGGCTACAGGCACAGAAGAAAGAAATGGGATTTACCGGATTGTTCTCCACAGAACCAGCATGGAATTGATAGGCCAAATGGCATTTGGTGCTCCAGTAACTCTGACTTGAAAAGAAAGGGGGAATTCTGAAGGCTATCCATGGCTAATCATGTGTGTGGAACATCCACAGTATTGCTTATCTCAGTTTTGGTTCTATCACTCAGCTCCTGAGTAGACAAACACAGACAAAAGAGCTGGACTCGAGAGATGAAGTGAGTATCTGCCTTTGACATCAAGGAAACATTTGACCCAGTATGGTATCAAGAAGTCCTAGCAAAACTGGAGTCAATGGGAATCACTGCCCGCAGAAGACAACTGATTGGAGTCATACTTGGCACAAAGGAAGATGGTTGTGGTTGTTTGTTGTCAAAAATCTCAATTCCAGGACATCACTGCAGGATTTCTCCAGAGTAGTATCACAGGCCAAATTAGCTTCAGCTGTTCCATCAATGACCTTCCTTCCATTTTAAGGTCAGGGTGAGGAAGTTCACTGATGATTGCATAAAAATGTTCAGCACCAATTGCGATTCCTCAGATACTGAAGCAGTTTGCGTTCAAATGCAGCAAAACCTGGACAATATCCAGGCTTGGGCTGACAATATGGCAAGTACCAACTGTGCCACACAAGTGCCAGGCAAGGACCATCGCCAACGAGGGAATCTAACCATCATCCCTTGATGTTCAATGCCTTTACCTTTGCTGAATCCCCCACTATCAATATCCTGGGGGTTACCATTGACCAGGAACTCAATTAGGCCAACCATATAAATACTGTGGCTACAAGAGCAGATCAGCGACTGACCTGTGGATAGGTGCCAACCAAGTGGGCTGCTTTTTCTTGGATGGTGTCGAGCTTCTTGAGTATTGTTGGAGCTGCAAGTGGCGAGTAATCCGTCATGCTCCTGACTCTTGCCTTGTTGATGGTGGATAGGTTTTGGGGAGTTAGGAACTGAGTTACTCACCTCTTCCGACCTGCTCCTGTAGCCACAGTATTTATTTGGCTGGTTCAGTTCAGTTCCTGATTAATGGTAACCTGATTTGAAAATATATCAGTGACCCAGTGACAGTGAAGGAACAAAATGCTGGAACTCCCTATTCAATAGCACTGTGGGTGGTACAAACACCACATGAACAGTTCAAGTAGGAGTTCAAGAAGGCAGCTCACCACCACCTTCTCAAAAGCAATTAGAGATGGGCAATAAATGCTCACCAACCAGTGATGTCACACCCCATGAATGAATTTATAAAAATAACTATATATGAAAGTGGAAGAGCTGTTCTGTGATATCACTAATAAGTTTACACATTAAATTAGCACACTCATCCAGCAGAGACGGCAGAGAGACTTTACTGAGGAGCACTCTGGGAGAAGTCAACACAGTCGCATCTACTAAAAAGTGGGAAGAGGAAGAACTAGTGTAAAAGAGCGGTTAAGCCTGAAACTCTACATTAGTGTTTCCCTCCCTCCCTCCCTACTCTGACTACAAAACAGGGTAAGAAGTCTCACAACACCAGGTTAAAGTCCGATAGGTTTATTTGGTAGCAAAAGCCACTAGCTTTCGGAGTGCTGCTCCTTCATCAGGTAACCTTACCTGATGAAGGAGCAGCGCTCCGAAAGCTCGTGATATTTGCTACCAAATAAACCTGTTGGACTTTAACCTGGTGTTGTGAGACTTCTTACTGTGTCTACCTCAGTCCAACGCCGGCATCTCCACATCAAAAAACAGGGCACAGACATTACAGGTCAGAAAGTGACGTGAGACCAACGGACGCAGATGATTGGTGAGTAAGTCCTGGTGGGTATTTCCAAACCATATTAAATTGGAATTCATTGGTTAGGGTAGAGAATTTTTTTTTAAAAAATCTGATAAAAATTTTAAACTAGTCATGGCACGAGAGCTCGAAGCTGTGGTTTACTCTTCTTGCTCCATGAGGGAGGCTGGGCACATTTCCAGTGCCCAGGGCCAGCATGTGTGCTGGAAGTGTGTCCAGCTGCAGCTCCTGGAAGCTCAAGTTTCGGAGCTGGAACGGCAGCTGGGGTCTGTGTGGAGCATCCACGAGTCTGAGAGCATTGTGAGTAGCACATTTAGAGAAGTGGTCACACCACAGCTGAAAGGACCCGAGGAAGGAAGAGAGTGGATGACCACTAGGCAGTCCAAGAGATATAGGCAGGTGGTTCAGGAGTCCCCTGGGGTCTCGCTCAGAAATTGGTATTCCATTTTGGAGGCTGATGAGGGCGCTGGTTCGTTCAAGGAGTGCAGACAGAGCCAAGCTTCTGGCACCACAAACAGCCTGTCTGTACAGGAGGGGGGGGGGGGGGGGAGAGAGGCAGGCAATAGCAATAGGGGATTCAATAGTCAGGGGTACAGATAGGTGCTACTGTGGCTGTCAATTTGACTCCGGATGGTGTGTTGCCTCCCTAGTGCTAGGGTCCAGAATGTCACTGAATGGCTGCAGGGCATTCTGAAGGGGGAGGGTGATAAGGCAGAGGTTATGGTACATGTTGGTACCAATGATATTGATAGAAAGAGGGATGAGGTTTTGCATCAAGAATCAGGGATTTTGGCAGTAGACTAAAAAGCAAGACCTCTTGGGTTGTAACCTCAGGATTAGTCCCAATGCCATGTGCTAGCAAGCACAGAAATAGGAGGACAGTACAGATGAATGTGTGGCTTAAGAGTTGGTGCAGGAGGGAGGGTTTTAGATTCCTGTATCATTGGGACCATTTATAGAGTCATAGAGGTTTACAGCATGGAAACAGGCCCCTCAGCCCAACTTGTCCATGCCGCTCTTTTTTTTTAAAACCCCTAACCAATTTCCCGCATTTGGCCCATATCCCTCTATACCCTTCTTACCCATGTAACTGTCTAAACGCTTTTTAAAAGATAAAATTGTACCCGCCTCTACTACTACCTCTGGCAGCTCATTCGAGACGTTCACCACCCTCTCTGTGAAAAAATTGCCCCTCTGGACACTTTTGTATCTCTCCCCTCTCACCTTAAACCTATGCCCTCTAGCTTTAGACCCCCCTACCTTTGGGAAAAAATATTGACTATCTAGCTGATCTATGCCCCTCATTATTTTATAGATCTCTATAAGATCACCCCTCAGCCTTCTACACTCCAGAGAAAAAAGTCCCAGTCTATCCAGCCTCTCCATATAACTCAAACCATCAAGTCCCGTTAGCGTCCTAGTAAATCTCTTCTGCACTTTTTCTAGTTTAATAATATTCTTTCTATAATAAGGTGACCAGAACTGTACACAGTATTCCAAGTGTGGCCGTACTAATGTCTTGTACAACTTCAACAAGACGTCTCACTCCTGTATTCAATGTTCTGACCAATAAAACCATGCATGTCGAATGCCTTTTTCACCACTCTGTCCACCTGTGACTCCACTTTCAAGGAGCTATGAACATGTACCCCCAGATCTCTTTGTTCTGTAACTCTCCCCAACGCCCTACAATTAACTGAGTAAGTCCTGCCCTCGTTCAACCTACCAAAATGCATCACCTCGTATTTATCTAAATTAAACTCCATCTGCCATTCGTCAGCCCACTGGCCCAATTGATCAAGATCCCGTTGCAATCGGAGATACCCTTATTCAAAGTCCACTATGCCACCAATACAAAGAACAAAGAACAGTACAGCACAGGAAACAGGCCCTTCGGCCCTCCAAGCCTGTGCCGCTCCTTGGTCCAACTAGACCAATCGTTTGTATCCCTCCATTCCCAGGCTGCTCATGTGACTATCCAGGTAAGTCTTAAACGATGTCAGCGTGCCTGCCTCCACCACCCTACTTGGCAGCGCATTCCAGGCCCCCACCACCCTCTGTGTAAAAAACGTCCCTCTGATGTCTGAGTTATACTTCGCCCCTCTCAGCTTGAGCCCGTGACCCCTCGTGATCGTCACCTCCGACCTGGGAAAAAGCTTCCCACTGTTCACCCTATCTATACCCTTCATAATCTTGTATACCTCTATTAGATCTCCCCTCATTCTCCGTCTTTCCAAGGAGAACAACCCCAGTCTACCCAATCTCTCCTCATAGCTAAGACCCTCCATACCAGGCAACATCCTGATAAACCTTCTCTGCACTCTCTCCAATGCCTCCACGTCCTTCTGGTAGAGCGGCGACCAGAACTGGACGCAGTACTCCAAATGCGGCCTAACCAGCGTTCTATACAGCTGCATCATCAGACTCCAGCTTTTATACTCTATACCCCGTCCTATAAAGGCAAGCATACCATATGCCTTCTTCACCACCTTCTCCACCTGTGTTGCCACCTTCAAGGATTTGTGGACTTGCACACCTAGGTCCCTCTGTGTTTCTATACTCCTGATGACTCTGCCATTTATTGCATAACTCCTCCCTACATTATTTCTTCCAAAATGCATCACTTCGCATTTATCCGGATTAAATTCCATCTGCCACCTCTCCGCCCAATTTTCCAGCCTATCTATATCCTGCTGTATTGCCCGACAATGCTCTTCGCTATCCGCAATTCCAGCCATCTTTGTGTCATCCGCAAACTTGCTGATTACACCAGTTACACCTTCTTCCAAATCATTTATATATATCACAAATAGCAGAGGTCCCAGTACAGAGCCCTGCGGAACACCACTGGTCACAGACCTCCAGCCGGAAAAAGACCCTTCGACCACTACCCTCTGTCTCCTATGGCCAAGCCAGTTCTCCACCCATCGAGCCACTTCTCCTTGTATCCCATGAGCCTTAACCTTCTTAACCAACCTGCCATGTGGGACTTTGTCAAATGCCTTACTGAAATCCATATAGACGACATCCACGGCCCTTCCTTCATCAACCGTTTTTGTCACTTCCTCAAAAAACTCCACCAAATTTGTAAGGCACGACCTCCCTCTTACAAAACCATGCTGTCTGTCACTAATGAGATTGTTCCGTTCTAAATGCACATACATCCTGTCTCTAAGAATCCTCTCCAACAACTTCCCTACCACGGACGTCAAGCTCACCGGCCTATAATTTCCTGGGTTATCCCTGCTACCCTTCTTAAACAACGGGACCACATTCGCTATCCTCCAATCCTCAGGGACCTCACCCGTGTCCAAAGAAGCGACAAAGATTTCCGTCAGAGGCCCAGCAATTTCCTCTCTCGTCTCCCTGAGCAGTCGAGGATAGATGCCATCAGGCCCTGGGGCTTTGTCAGTTTTAATGTTCCCTAAAAAACCTAACACTTCCTCTCTCGTAATGGAGATTTTCTCTAACGGGTCAACACCTCCCTCCGAGACACTCCCGGTTAACACGCCCCTCTCCTTCGTGAATACCGATGCAAAGTATTCATTTAGGATCTCCCCTATTCCCTTGGGTTCTAAGCATAATTCCCCTCCTTTGTCCCTGAGAGGTCCGATTTTCTCCTTGACAACTCTTTTGTTCCTAACGTATGAATAGAATGCCTTAGGATTCTCCTTAATCCTGCCTGCCAAGAACATCTCGTGCCCTCTTTTTGCCCTTCTAACTCCCCGTTTGAGATCTTTCCTACTCTCTCTGTATTCCTCCAGAGCTCCATCTGTTTTCAGTTGCCTGGACTTAACGTACGCCTCCCTTTTCATTTTAATCAGATCCTCAATTTCCCTGGTTATCCACGGCTCTCGAATCCTACCTTTCCTATCTTTCCTTTTTACAGGCACATGCCTATCCTGCAGCTTATCAATAGTTCCTTAAAAGACTCCCACATGCCAGACGCGGACTTACCCTCGAAAATCCTCTCCCAATCAACATCCACCAATTCCTGCCTAATCCGGCTATAGTCAGCCTTCCCCCAATTTAGCACCCTGCCCGTAGGACAGCACTCATCCTTGTCCATTACTATCCTAAAGTTAACAGAGTTGTGGTCACTATTTGCCACATGTTCCCCTACCGAAACTTTGACGACCTGACCGGGCTCATTTCCCAGAACTAGGTCCAGTATAGCCCCCTCTCTAGTCGGGCTATCTACATACTGTTCCAAAGAACCTTCCAAGTCGCATTTTACAAATTCCTCCCCGTCCGGTCCCCCAGCTCTAAGCACTTTCCAGTCTGTGCCAGGGAAATTAAAGTCCCCCACTACAACAACCCTATTTTTTCTGCACCTATCCAGAATCTCCTGACATATCCTTTCCTCCACTTCCCGTGGGCTGTTGGGTGGTCTGTAGTACACCCCCAGCATAGTGACTGCACCCTTCCTGTTTCTGAGTTCCACCCACAGCGACTCAGTACATGACCCCTCTAAGTTGTCTACCCTCTGCACCGCGGTAATATGCTCCTTAACTAATATCGCTACTCCCCCACCTTTTTTAGCCCCTCCTCTGTCTCGCCTAAAACACTGATACCCCGGAATATTCAGCTGCCAGTCCTGTCCTTCTTTTAACCAAGTTTCCGTCACCGCAACCACATCCAAATTCCGCACAAGCATTAAGGCCCTAAGTTCGTCTGTTTTACCCGTTACACTCCTCGCATTGAAGCAGATGCACTCCAGACCTCCAGGCCCAGTCAGGTCCTCCTCCTCCAGAGTGCTCCTCTTCTTAGCTAGCCTTGCCCTGGCCCCCAGCTCGACCCCAGCCTCAGTATTTACTGACCTCCTGTTTTGTTCCCCACCCCCCTGCCACACTAGTTTAAATCCTGCCGAAACACTCGAGCAAAACTCCCAGCCAGGATATTTGCTCCCTTCCAGTTAAGGTGTAACCCATCCTTTCTGTACAGTTGCCATCCTGACTTGAAGATTTCCCAGTTATCTATGAATTTAAAACCCTCCCTCTTGCACCAGTCCTTTAGCCACGCGTTCAACTGTAGAATCTCCCTGTTCCGAGCCTCACTTGCACTAGGCACCGGGAGCAGTCCAGAGATTGCTACACTCTTGGTGTTATTTCTGGGGAAGGTGCCCTGTACAAGCGAGATGGTCTACATCTGGACCAGAACAGGACTAACATCCTTGCGGGAAGTTTCGCTGGTGCTTTTGGGGGGAGTTTAAACTAATTTGGCAGGGGGAGGGACACAGACTATTAGCAGAATAAGGACATGGAATCATACGGCAAAACAAACAATTCAGAGGGAGTGCAGCTGTATTAAGTTTCAAGGGAGTAAGGCCAGGCTGGATGGCCTCTACTTTACTCTATTGCAGGTAAAATGGATGAGTTGAGAGCAATGACTAACATATGAAATTGTGATATAGTAGCCATCACAGAGACATGGTTGAAGGAAGGACACGATTGGCAACTCAACATTCTGGGATATAGAATCTTCAGGCGAGACAGGGGAGGAGATAAAAGAGGAGGAGGCATTGCATTAATACTTAAGGAGTCAGTAACTGCAGTAAGAAGAGATGATATCTTGGAGGGGGCATCGAATAAAGCTTTGTGGGTAGTGCTTAGAAATAAAAAAAGGGACAGCCACATTGCTAGGTGTTTATTATAGACCCACAGATAGTCAGATGGATATTGAAGAGCAAATATGTGCTCAGTTCGTGGAGGTGTGTAAACACAATAATAGGGTTATTAGGTGATTTCAACTTTCCCAACATTAACTGGGATATACTACAGACCAGTGAGTCTCACATCAATGGTAGGGAAACTATTAGAGAAACTTCTGGAGGAGAGCATCTCTCTCCACTTGGAGAGGCAAAGCTTGATCAGGGATAGTCAGCATGGCTTCATCAGAGGGAAGTCATGCCTAACAAATTTGATTGAATTTTTTGAGGAGTTGACCAGGTTTGTAGATGAAGGTGGTGCAGTCAATGTAGTCTGTATGGATTTCAGCAAAGTCTTTGGCAAGGTCCAACATGGGAGACTTGTAAAGAAGGTAAATTCACATGGGATACAAGATAATTTGATAAAGTGAATTCAAAATTGGCTCAGTTGTAGGAGATAGAGGGTGATGACAGAAGGCTGCTTTAGTGATTGGAAACTAGTGTCCAGTGGGGTACCACAGTGATCTGTGATCGGCTCCCTATTATATATATATAATTTATATAAATGACATTGATGACTAGGTGGTAGGTTTAGTAAGTTTGCGAATGACAAAAGATTGGACAGGTGGTTAACAGTGAGGTGGAGTGTCTTGGACTACATGAAGAAATAGACAGAATGGTCAAATGGGCAGATAAGTGGCAGATGGAATTTAACCCTGAAAAATATGAGGTGATACACTTTGGAAGGAGCAGTTTGACATGAAATGGTAAGACACTAGGAAGTTCTGTGGAACAAAGGGACCTTGGCATGTTTGTCTACAGATCTCTGAAGGGGGAAGGGCATGTTAGTAGGGTGTTGTAAAAGGCTTGGAGGGTTTTGATTTGATTTGATTTATTATTGCCACATGTATTAACATAAAGTGAAAAGTATTATTTCTTGCGCACTATACAGAGAAAACATACCGTTCATAGAGAAGGAAACGAGAGAGTGCAGAATGTAGTATTATAGTCATAGCTTGGGTGTAGAGGAAGATCAACTTAATGCAAGGTAAGTCCATTCAAAAATCTGACAGCAGCAGGGAAGAAGCTGTTCTAGAGTCGGTACGTGACCTCAGACTTTTGTAAGTTTTTCCCGACGGAAGAAGGTGGAAGAGAGAATGTCCGGGGTGCGTGGGGTCCTTAATTATGCTGGCTGCTTTGCCGAGGCAGCAGGAAGTGTACACAGAGTCAATGGATGGGAGGCTGGTTTGCGTGATGAATTAGGCTACATTCACAACCTTTTGTAGTTCCTTGCGGTCTTGGGCAGAGCAGGAGCCATACCAAGCTGTGATACCACCAGAAAGAATGCTTTCTATGGTGCATCTGTAAAGGTTGGGGAGAGTCGTAGTTGACATGCCAAATTTCCTTAGTCTTCTGAGAAAGTAGAGGCGTTGGTGGGCTTTATTAACTATAGTGTCGACATGGGGGGACCAGGACAGGTTGTTGGTGATCTGGACAACTAAAAACTTGAAGCTCTCGACCTTTTCTACTTCATCCCCATTGATGTAGACAGGGGCATATTCTCCTTTATGCTTCCTGAAGTCAAGGACAATCTCCTTCATTTATAGACATTGAGGGAGAGATTATTGTTGCCGCACCAGTTCACTAGATTCTCTATCTAATTCCTGTACTCTGTCTTATCATTGTTTGAGATGCGACCCACTACAGTGGTGTCGTCAGCAAACTTGAAAATTGAACTGGAGAGGAATTTGGCCACACAGTCATAGGTGCATATGGAGTATAGTAGGGGGCTGAGAACACAGCCTTGTGAGGCACCGGTGTTGAGGATGATCGTGGAGGAGTTATTGTTGCCTATCCTTACTGATTGTGGTCTGTGAGTTAGGAAGTTTAGGATCCAGTCGCAGAGGGAGGTGTTGAGGCCCAGGCCACAGAGTTTGGAGATGAGTTTCGTGGGAATAATATTGTTGAGGGTGGTGGAGGCGAGTTGCCTCACATCCTTTAAAAAGTATCTGGATGAACACTTGGCACATCATAACATTCAGGGCTATGGGCCAAATGCTTGCAGATGGGATTAGGTGGGAGTTCAGATGTTTCTAATGTGTCGGTGTGAACTGGATGGGCCAAAGGGTCTCTTCTGCGCTGTATGGTTCTATGATTCTATGACTCAACTACTAACTTTACATACTATGAACACTCTTATTAATTTACCTTACATCATTAACTTGATAAAGATACAACACTTTAGAAATTCTGAGTAGTTTTGATAAGAATATTGTGAACAGTTAGAGGATGTGATTCATGGAACCCAATGATATGTTTATTATGAGTATTAATTATATGAATAAGGGGAACTAATTTGTAATAGTGTATTTTATCTTCTTACATCTTGAATAAGCCGGTATTAAATTAAAGGGTAAACACTATCGAAAAGCAAAAAAACTGAACTCGAAGATAACTGAATGTTGAATAACTAGTTGGGAAATGTAATTAGTAAAATTCACAATTTCAGATTCTAAAATTGGAAAATATACAGAATTGGCAAAACATTGTTGCAGATCACAGATAGAAAATCCTGTTGAGATAAACTTACTCTCAAGTTCTTTCCTGGGTGCACTGAAACAGGAGAGGACCAGGCCCAAGGTTGCAGAGCTTATGGAGATTCTAATACTGACTATAATGAGTGTACCGTCCCACTCCCTGGCCTGCTTCATTAAGGTGTCATTTTGCAGAGGATCGACATCCAGATTTTATCTTAACCATCCAGGAAGGGGTCATCAGTCATCTCTCAATGTTTGCACCAGGACTATCCAAGAATTGGTTTGCCAAATATCCCCTCAAATACTCTTCACACTACCTCTCCTATTCCTTGAAGTTTGCAGGCATAATCATCAAATTATACAGATTAGTTTATTTTGCCCACCATGCCTGTGCGTGCTCTTTAATAGAGCTATCAATTAGCCCCCTCTCCTGTTTTACTTCCCAATCATCCTGCAAACCTTTTTAATACAACATTTATCTAATTCCCTTTCAAAAGTTGCAAATTAATCTGCTTCCACCACCTTTTCACTCTGTTTATTGCAGATCACAGCACTAAAAAAATCCTTATCTCCATCCGGTTCAATCACCTGCTGCCATCAGACTTTTGAATGGTCCTATCATACATTAAGCTGACCTTTCTCTTCACCCTATCTGTAACTACAACACTGTATTCTGCACCCCTCCTTCCCTATTTACTCTATGAACAATGTGTTTTGTCTGTAAGCAGTGCAAGAAACAATACTTTTCACTGTATCCCAGTACACGTAACGATAATAAATCAAATCAAACATTCCACGTTAACAGTCAGTCCGTCATTGATGAGAGGGTGTGTGCCTTCATAGGCTTTTTTCACGCTCTTGCATCTTCAGCTTCATTGTCCACCCTGCTCCAGAACCATCTGCACCTTGGTGAAGCAGGGGGCAGTCCAGTGCACTCTCTTTCCTGCATTCAGATGGAGCGCTCGGACTCAATCTGTTAAAAATAACAAACCTGTAGGCCCAAACTGTATTTCAGCTGAGGTGTGCACGTTTGGTGGAGTTCAAATGCGCAGAGCCCAAACTTAATTATCTGGCATTAAGCGAGACTCCCAGAAGACCTACGGAATGTGAAGATTTTTTTCAGTCTTCAAGAAAGGAAATAGTAATGTGACAACTACTGAACCTACTCTCCGCCATGGGCAAGGTCCAAGGACTGCCTGCTTCCGCTTGCCGAAGCGAGTGTGGTTTCAAATTGGAACTTTACTGTTTAGCAGATCAAAGAGAAATGCCGCAAGCAAAACCAAGCTTTCTACATGGCCTTTATTGATTTGATGAACGTCTTCAACTCACTCAACCAGGACACTCTGGAAGATCCGAGGCTGCATTGGCTGTCTGTTGAAATATGTTGACCATGATGTGGAGATGCCAGCGTTGGACTGGGGTAAACACAGTAAAGTCTCACAACACCAGGTTAAAGTCCAACAGGTTTATTTGGTAGCACAAGCCACTAGCTTTCGGAGCGCTGCTCCTTCATCAGGTGAGTGGGAGTTGTGTTCACAAACAGGGCATATAAAGACACAAACTCAATTTACAAAATAAATGGTTGGAATGCGAGTCTTTACAAGTAATCAAGTCTTAAAGGTACAGACAATGTGAGTGGAGAGAGGGTTAAGCACAGGTTTAGGGGTTGTGTATTGTCTCCAGCCAGGACAGTTAGTGAGATTTTGCAAGCCCAGGCAAGTAGTGGGGGTTACAGATAGTGTGAAATGAACCCAAGATCCCGGTTGAGGCCGTCCTCATGTGTGCAGAAGTTGGCTATCAGAACAGTGACCACGACACCACACAACCCTGCCACACCAACCTCTGCAAGACGTGCTGGATCATCGACACGGATGCCATCATCTCACGTGAGAACACCATCCACCAGGTACACGGTACGTACACTTGCAACTCGGCCAACGTGGGGTCTACCTGATACGCTACAGGAAAGGATGTCCCGAGGCATGGTACATTGGGGAGACCATGCAGACGCTACGACAACGGATGAATGAAAACCGCTCGACAATCACCAGACTGTTCTCTTCCTGTTGGGGAACACTTCAGCGGTCACGGGCATTCGGCCTCTGATCTTTGGCTAAGTGTTCTCCAAGGCGGCCTTCACGACACATGACAGCGCAGAGTCGCTGAGCAGAGACTGATAGCCAAGTTCCGCACACATGAGGACAGCCTCAACCGGGATCTTGGGTTTATGTCACACTATCTGTCACCCCCATGACTTGCCTGGGCTTGCAAAATCTCACTAACTGTCCTGGCTGGAGACAATACACATCTCTTTACCCTGTGCTTAACCCTCTCTCCACTCACATTGTCTGTACCTTTAAGACTTGATTACCTGTAAAGACTCGCATTCCAACCATTTATTTTGTAAATTGAGTTTGTGTCTTTATATGCCCTGTTTGTGAACAGAACTCCCACTCACCTGATGAAGGAGCAGCGCTCCGAAAGCTAGTGGCTTGTGCTACCAAATAAACCTGTTGGACTTTAACCTGGTGTTGTGAGACTTCTTACTGTGAAATATGTTGAGGCAGATTTTCCACGATGATTGCCACCATTCTCTGCAACAGACTGGAATCTGATGTCTTTTCTGTCAGAACTGGCAAGGATGCATGCTTGTGTTAACTCCAATAATTTTATACTGTGAAATAATGAGTCAAAAGCTTAGTCTTTTGCCTCAGATTAATTCTTCAAACAGCTCAGCAGAGTAACAGACCCTTAGAGTTCCTTCCACACCCCACTGTTTCAGTGGTGTCCATTAACAGGTGAGCCAATGCTTACCACCTGCCTTCAACAATGCAATTGACTTAACAGTGGAATTGCCAAACAATGCAATTTTAAAGTTTCAAGTTTATTTTATTAGTGTCACAAGTAAGTTTACATTAACACTGCATTTCTCTTGGCTTCAGTCTTCACAAAGGAAGACATGAATAATGTACCAGAAATTCTGAGAGAATCAAGTTTTACTGAGGAGCTGAAGAAAATCTGCCATATTTACCCAGTCTGATCTACCTGTGACTCCAGATGCACAGCATTGGGGTTGATTTTTAACTGTCCTCTGAAATGACTGAACAAGCCGTATTCCCTACCAGAGATCTAATGTTAATTAAAATATATATTAAAAAACTGGTCCACTGCATTACTATAATCAGCGAGTCCCACCCAAGATTATATCCTCATCAACACATCAAACACTCGTTAAAGGTTTTATAAAGAAGGGAACGAGAAAGTTCAGGAACATATTTGTCCTTCATCTGAACAACTGTAGTCTTTTCCCTGAACAGTAAGACTGAGACAACAGGTGATTCTCATTGTTCGTGATATTCTTATTGCTAATTAAAATTATTTGAGAGCAGATATGCATCCTTCCTGCCTCTTCAATAATCCCTGTACTATTAAAGAGTTTGCTTTCCTAAAACAGGAGGGACATCCAAAAAGGATTACACTAAAGCTACATTGCAGAGTATCAACTTGAAAGGATTTGAATTTTCTGAGGTAGTATAATCATGTACCACATCTGGAAATCATTCCCTCCAAATCAACTTATTTACTTTGATATCAATATACTTGTAGTTAGTAACTATTTCAATGTCCACATCATGAATTTAATGGGGACGATATCAATAACTGGTTCTTGTTTTCATTATATTTTCATTAAGAGGATTGTTGTTGCATCATTTTGCTAACTTCTCTAGCATGTTCTCAATATGTTCTTCTCAATATGTTGACATATCTAGAATCTAGAGCTAACAAATGCAAGCAAGTTGCTATATACTTTGCTTTATTACTCCTGATGTGACCCGCACGCACTGTATATGAACCAGATGAATTTTTACTACAGTCAACCATTAGACTTTTAATTCCAGATTTTTATTGAATTCAAATTTTCCCATCTTCCATGGTGTGATTTGAACTCTGGTTCCCACAGCATTGCCGGGATCTCTGGAATACTAATCTAGTGACAGTCTCTGTTGAAGTGAGATTTAAATAGGTTTAGAGGGAATAATATCATTGGTTTAGGTACCTGTATAACAAGTTATATTCGTAGTACCTGTATAGCAATTTATATCGATAGGGATAAATAGTATATAATAAATATGTATGAATTTGTTACACGATCACAGAAGGCATGTATGTAAGTTCCACCATGTTAAACAGAAGTACATAATATTAAAAGACACAAAATAGATACTAGCTGGGTTAGCCACATTCCTGAACACAATTAGCTGGGAAAATCATAAGCTTGTGTACAACAGCAGGGATACTGCTTCTCTCATCTGTTTTTGGATACACGAAAACAAGTTTAATCATATGCCTGCTATTTAAGGGAGTAAATTCGTTCATGGGTAGCTAGGCTGGAGCAGTCTCCCAGGCCCACAGGATTGTAAGCTCAAGGACTCAAGATGAGAGAAAAGAAGATAACATTAATAAGGTACCATGAATCGTGTCCATGAGATCACGAGCTGAACATGCACAAGCCCACCTAATGTAATGCCTTTTTCATTGGATATGTGACTAATGTATGTAATCTGTAACCAATATTATTGGATAAGGTCCAGCCGTGATGGGCTGTGTAGATGTGTGAAAAATGTATAAGAATGGATGTTTTCCCTTGGTTCGTCGGAGAGAGGCACTGGGTTTTAACAGAAGCCATCTCCCTGCCATCAAAAATAAACTGTTTGATGCGAGGACCAACCCTAAGCGTTGAGTGATTTCTTTGAGATTCTCTCCTGCTAACAGTTTGGTGCCGTGACTCAGATTCCTCAGTCGACCGATACCTTCAGAGAACCGGGTGAGTATATTTACTCATTATAAGTATAGACCTATCCCGGGATACGGGTGGTGTTCGGTGACTGACGAATTCCGAACTTGTGAACAGATCGTGGCCAGCAGTCAAATGACGGTGGGTAGTTCGTTAAGAGACACAGGCATTGTCGGATATTGCTTATTGTATTATACGTTTGTGAGGACTCACTTGTGATCTGACAATCAGCCAAAAGACGTGTCTACTACAAGTAGCGCGGACGTAAGGGCAGACCTCAGAGTAGATTTCTAACAATTCTAGTCCCACCCAATCATGACAAGTAACGAAAGCGAGCTCGAATGGGGGCCAGAAGGCTCCTTGACCCACCACCTAGCGGAGCAAAATAAGAAAGTTATTGACAAAATAATCAAATCAGGTTAAATTGGTTGGTCTGGAGCGTCATAGACCAAAGAGGGGAGTAAAGGGTTAAAGGAAACAAGCAGGCACTGACTCTATGTATGGCAGAGAGAGAGAGAGAGGATGTAATTGTGCGATCTAGAGTATCATGTGGTGGAATAGGGTCAGGATTCCTTAATCTTGGTGGCCATGGTCATTTTCAAGAATAGGAATTGGACAGAGATTTGAGCTCTGCCACGTTGGGAAAGGAAAATCAATTTCAGGATGGCATTACATTACATCTGAAAAGTTGTAAGGAGAGTTAACCATTTCAGCACATAGTTGACTTGATTTTGTATCTGCCTGTTTTAGTTACAGAGGCAGAGCTGTAGAAATAATTAATCATGCAAATTTTGAGCTTAAACTGGAGAAATTGTAAGAAAGTGTAAAAGTCTTAATTTAGTAGGGATATTTATAAGTGATAAAAATAAATCTTATTTTGGATTATCTGGATCAGGCTTTTTGTTAAATTTGAAAATGTATTCTTGATAGAACTGACAGTAAAAAGATAAATGGAAATAATTATTCCGGAGTGTTTGAAGTGATGATGTCCATCTGAGTGAACTTACTCCGCCCCTGCTGAAACAAGCAGAGAATTAACCCATTCTGTCCCAGACAGGATGGATCTTTGTGTTATAAGACTTGCAGTAGTTGTAAGACATAAAATCAAAAATCTAACAGAAAGGGAAGTGAACGTTTAGTGGGGAGCTATACAAGTTAGAATGGGAGTGCGTGTTTAATGATGGGAATTATTATACTGCCATAATGCATTCTAGTTAAAATATGTGACATGGATATGCATAGTTGTGAATCAACCACAAAACTGGAGCAGTAGTTCTGAACACAAAGCACATCCTGTTGTAAATTTTGAATATGGGAAAGCCGTATTAGATGCCAGACGGGCTAAAAGGGAGAGCCTGCCTATAACACCAAATTAACAGATTAATATAATTAGAGATGAGGGAAATAATTCAGTGGAATAAATGAGAAAGGAAAATGAACAGGGTAATAAAAGATATGTTATAGAGGAGCTGATAGTAAACAGAGGAGGATAGAATCAAAAGTGGGATTCATTGGATACAAGAGACATTCAGAGGGATTCTAGGAAGTAAAATGCAGTTTAGGTGATGGCTATGGATGAAGGGACGAAGTTTCCTTAAAAGAAAGAAGAGATAAGATAGACACTAATGGGCAGTTGAAAGCCCACAACACTGTTTCCTGAGTTTGGGATGATTCTGACATAAGAAAATGTGCTGTTAGCAAGTTACCTGAATAAAATGATGTGATTTAAGACAAGAACAAACAATCAAAACAAGTTATTGCCTGGGATCAAATTGAAAGGTTTGATCTCTGTTTCAAAGATGTTATTAGGTTATAGAATTTGGAAAAAAAAAGATTGCAGAGGACTGGGGAAAGGGTATTTTTGTACAAAGGCTTTTCACCAGAAAAGGGGTAAGACAAGTATTGAAGACTTTTTAGCTAATGTAGGAAGTTTGTGGAAAATTATGCCCAAGTGGTCAAGCCCTTACAGGACTTGATAAAGGGAGGAAGGTCGAGTCAGGAAAAGATAGAGGGGGGAGATGCAGAAGTACGGGCTTTTTCAGATTTGAAGCAGGCTTTGTGACAGCACCAGCTTTGGGATGCCTGACATCACCAAACCATTCCACATTTTCTGTGAGGAAAATGACGGAATGTAGGCAGCTGTAGTTGCTCAGCAGCAGGGACAGAGTATTAGTAAGAGTGACCCCTGAACAAGTAAGGTTTGCACTCAAATGAACCGGACTCTACGATATCATTATGACCAGTGACACTTGTGTTTAGAAACATAGAAAAACTACACCACAAAACAGGCCCTTCGGCCCCACAAGTTGTACCGAACATATCCCTACCTTTAGGCCTACCTATAACCCTCCATCCTATTAAGTCCCATGTACTCATCCAAGAGTCTCTTAAAAGACCCTATTGAGTTTGCCTCCACCACCACTGATGGCAGCCGATCCATTCGCCCACCACCCTCTGTGTGAAAAACTTCCCCCTAACATTTCCCCTGTACCTACCCCCCAGCACCTTAAACCTGTGTCCTCTCGCAGCAGCCATTTCCACCCTGGGAAAAAGCCTCTGAGAGTCCACCCTATCTATGCCTCTCAACATCTTATATACCTCTATTAGGTCTCCTCTCATCCTACGTCTCTCCAAGGAGAAAAGACCAAGCTCCCTCAGCCTATCCTCATAAGGCATGCCACTCAATCCAGGCAACATCCTTGTAAATCTCCTCTGCACCCTTTCAATCTTTTCCACATCTTCCTGTAATGAGGCGACCAGAACTGAGCACAGTACTCCTAGTGGGGTCTGACGAGGGTCTTATATAGCTGCATCATTATCCCCGGACTCCGAAACTCAATCCCTCGATTGATAAAGGCCAGCATACCATACGCCTTCTTAACCACCTTCTCCACCTGCGGGGCCGATTTTAGAGTCCTATGGACCCGGACCCCAAGGTCCTTCTGATCCTCTACAGTACTAAGAGTCTTTCCCTTTATATTGTACTCCTTCATCCCATTTGACCTGCCAAAGTGTTTGTATTGATATGAAAACTGAAGAGTTATAATCAAAGGATGATGGCTGAGTCCACCATGGTCCCGAAATGGGAAAGCGCCTGTATGCTGAGTCATAGTCATAGAGGTTTACAGCATGGAAACAGGCCCTTCGGCCCAACTTGTCCATGCCGTCCTTTTTTTTTAAAAAACCCTAAGCTAATCCCAATTGCCCGCATTTGGCCCATATCCCTCCATACTCATCATACCCATGTAACTATCTAAATGCTTTTTAAAAGATAAAATTGTGCCCGCCTCTCCGACTAACTCTGGCAGCTTGTTCCAGACACTCTCTACCCTCTGTGAAAAAATTGCCCCTCTGGACACTTTTGTATCTCTCCCCTCTCACCTTAAACCAATGCCCTTTAGTTTTAGACTCCCCTACCTTTGGGAAAAGATATTGACTATCTACTCTGTCTATGCCCCTCATTATTTTACAGACCTCTATAAGGTCACCCCTCAGCCTCCTACGCTCCAGAGAATAAAGTCCCAGTCTATTAAGCCTCTCCTTATAACTCAATCCATCAAGTCCCAGGAGCATCCTAGGGCGGCACGGTAGCACAGTGGTTAGCACTGCTGCTTCACAACTTCAGGGACCTGGGTTCGATTCCCGGCTCGGGTCACTGTCTGTGTGGAGTTTGCACATTCTCCTCGTGTCTGTGTGGGTTTCCTCTGGGTGCTCCGATTTCCTCCCACAGTCCAAAGATGTGTGGGTTAGGTTGATTGGCCAAGCAAAAAAAAATTGCCCTTAGTGTCCTGAGGTGCGTAGGTTAGAGGGATTAGTGGGTAAATATGTAGGGATATGGGGGTAGGGCCTGGGTGGGATTGTGGTCGGTGGAGACTCGATCGGCCGAATGGCCTCTTTCTGTACAGTAGGGTTTCTATGATCCTAAATCTTTTCTACACTCTTTCTAGTTTAATAATATCCTTTCTATAATAGGGTGACCAGAATTGCACACAGTATTCCAAGTGTGGCCTTACCAATGTCTTGTACAACTTCAACAAGACGTCCCAACTCCTGTATTCAATGTTCTGACCGATGAAACCAAGCATGCCGAATGCCTTCTTCACCACTCTGTCCACCTGTGACTCCACTTTCAAGGAGTTATGAACATGTACCCCTAGATCTCTTTGTTCTGTAACTCTCCCCAACACCCTACCATTAACTGAGTAAGTCCTGTCCTGGTTCAATCTACCAAAATGCATCACCTCGCATTTGTCTAAATTAAACTCCATCTGCCATTCGTCAGCCCACTGGCCCAATTGATCAAGATCCCGTTGCAATTGGAGATAACTTTCTTCACTGTCCACCATGCCACCAATCTTGGTGTCATCTGCAAACTTACTAACCATGCCCCCTATATTCTCATCCAAATCATTAATATAAATGACAAATAACAGTGGGCCCAGCACTGATCCCTGAGGCACACCACTGGTCACAGGTCTCCAGTTTGAAAAACAACTCTCTACAACCACCCTCTGGCTTCTACAAGAAGCCAATTTTGTATCCATTTAGATACCTCACCCTGGATCCCGTGAGATTTAACCGTATGCAACAACTTACCATGCGGTACCTTGCCAAAGGCCTTGCTAAAATCCATGTAGACAACATCAACTGCACTGTCCTCATCTATCTTCTTGGTTACCCCTTCAAAAAACTCAATTAAATTTGTGAGACATGATTTTCCACTCACAAAGCCATGCTGACTGTCCCTAATCAGTCCTTGCATCTCTAAATGCCTGTAGATCCTGTCTCTCAAAATACCTTCCAACAATTTACCCACCACAGATGTGAGGCTCACTGGCCTGTAGTTCCCAGGCTTTTCCCTGCAGCCCTTTTTAAACAAAGGCACAACATTTGCCGCTCTCCAATCTTCAGACACCTCACCCGTGACTATCGATGATTCAAATATCTCTGCTAGGGGACCCGCAATTTCCTCCCTAGCCTCCCACAACGTCCTGGGATATACCTCATCAGGTCCCGGGGATTTATCTACCTTGATGTGCTTTAAGACTTCCAGCACCTCCTTCTCTGTAATATGTACACTCCTCAAGATATCACTGTTTATTTCCCCCAGTTCCCTAACATCCATGCTTTTCTCAACAGTAAACACTGATGAGAAATATTCAGTTAGGATCTCACCCATCTCTTGTGGATCTGCACATAGATGACTGCTGAGTGTTACCAGGCGTGGGTTAGTGCTCTGCAACACATTGAAATTGGGCGTTCACATTTATTTTTCTTTTATATGGGGTGTACGTTATTTTTAAATGGGCAATATCGTGGACTCGACCAAGGCACCGCTTGCCGGAGCCACCTCAAGAGATAGAAACGTTAAGACTTCCCTAACCTAAATAGGATTCTCTCCTTTCACCCCCAGGACGTCAGCTGGCATGGAAGGAGTTAAATTAATAGTACCGATTTCTAACACATGGTGCCCCAGGCTCCTTTTGTTTTCAACCCATAGGTCATGAAATACAAATGGGTACTTCAGCTCTGTGGACTCGTCGTCCTGGGAGTCTTTTCAGAAACACCACCCCAGGATGATGTCGACCCGATTCTTCAAATGCAACAGACCTTGGCGGGTCGAAATCCCATAGGCTACGGAGTGTTGTACAACTTCACCAACGGAATCTGCATTCCAGCAGGAAAAGACTGGACTAAAGATAGGACGCACTTTAATGCTTGGTTACAGGTTTATCCGGGCAAGGATCGCGTGTGTGTCAAATGTACTGCCAATGGGACCACCGGTTGTGTGGATCACAAGGAAGCGCGGAAAAAAGATGGATGCGTTTTTGGAATTATAGGTGCACCTGGGCTCGGCCCATCCCAACTGCCCAAGAAGGGACTCGGAGTAGGCGGACATTATGAGGAGACGGATGCAGCGGCATTGTCCCTGTATGTTTGTTTTTCCCCTCCTACTAATCCACTGCCCACTCTGACTCCCTCTCCAGCAATATTGCCATGTCCCTGATTTTTAAGGGACCAGGAGAACAGGATTGTATTTTTAAACGAAGGAGAAATTTGGTATGATAATGTGAAACATGAGATTGCACCTGTCCTGATCAATATTTCTGCAATTCAAATGCCAGAATACTGTTCAGAACAATCCAGAAGCATGTATCTATTGTTCAGTAAAATTGTTATGGGACAGGTTGCCGGTGCCATGGGAACCTCTAGAGTTCGGAGACAGAGGAGAAAAAGAGGGACAGTTAGTGACGTGCTCTCAGGGGTAAACACAGGAACCTCCTTCGTGAATTCTTTGGATATCCAGGGGTTAAATGAGAAGGTGGTACAACTTAAATCGGTCATGAGGGATCTCCTAAAACGATCAGAGGAATCACGAGAGACACAAGCAATTTTGGGGGAGGCGGGTATGGATATCCAGTTAGATGCAATAACAGTGCTGGAGGCCCATGCTTGCACGATTAACCACCTGACAGACAAAGGGAGGATACTGCACAATTACAACAGGGGCAACTTTGTCATGCATACGGCCTATGGATGGTGGGACAGATGAGACACAATCTTGGTCAGATCCAAAGGGTGGGAGGTACCCGATTGGATTGACAGCTCCCACCTGGCACAGACAGCCAGACGGACAGGGGAGCTGGAAAAATGCACCATCAATGGCCTCACCAGAGTATACCCAGTAGTCCCTGATTGTGGGATGAGCGAGGCCTCTGGGGTGGGGATGGTTCTGATGATCCCTATAGTTACACCGGGCTCAAGACCTTTTCCCTTGTTCCAGCTGGAAAACATCGGGGTAGTACGAGGAATTATCTCCCTCCGTTATCACCTGACCGAGACAGCAGCCATACATAGGAACAATTCCTTCTTTGGAGTCTCCCTTATGGGGTGTAAGCAGAGGGGTGACATTACTGTGTGCCGCCACCCTGTGGGACAGGGAGACATGGACGAATGTGGCTTCAACCGTACTGAGGGATGCGTGCTGGAGATCGAGCCAGCCTCTGGGCACTTTGACCCCACAGGATATGCGGGCAAGGGCAAATACTGTGCCTCCACCACCGTGACTTCCTATTGTTACAATGGCATGATCCCCCAACCCAACTTTTGTTTCACACCCCTTCGGCCCATCACTATAGGCCTAGCTATGATCATTCAAGTTAGGCGCCGAACCATAGAAGCTATCAATGTCACATACACCCTTCACAATACCTTACAGGATTATAAAGAACCAGAACTGGCCCCTATCCTACACATAGCAGAAACACAGAGAGCTAAGATTTAAAGTCGGACACTCAGTTAAGCTATGCCACCAGCTACAAACAAAAATTCAGACTTTGGAAAAAGTCCTATGGGCGGCACGGTAGTTAGCACTGCTGCTTCACAGCTCCAGGGACCTGGGTTCGATTCCCAGCTTGGGTCACTGTCTGTGTGGAGTTTGCACATTCTCCTCGTGTCTGCGTGGGTTTTCTCCGGGTGCTCCGGTTTCCTCCCACAGTCCAAAGATGTGCGGGTTAGGTTGATTGGCCGTGCTAAAATTGCCCCTTTGTGTCCTGAGATGCGTAGGTTAGAGGGGTTAGCGGGTAAATATGGAGGGATATGGGGGTAGGGTCTGGGTGGGATTGTGGTCGGTGCAGACACGATGGGCCAAATGGCCTCTTTCTGCACTGTCGGGTTTCTATGAAAGACACCAAAATAGTATTGCAGGAAGAAAGCTGGTGGCAGAGAGTGTGGGATTGGGGACTGAATGTTAATATACACCCTTGCATTCGAATCATCTCACACATAATAGTAGGCCTACAACTACTACTAGCCCTTGCATGGGGCATTATCGCTTGCCGGTCCTGCAAGAAATACCGGCAACATTAAAGGATGAGGGCCACTGCTAAAGCCTTAAGGGACATAACTCAACATGGCAGGCAGGATAATTCAGACCAATTCAATTTGATATAACCAACCATTATTCCTGAAATCATGTGACTACAGCACAATGAAACAGGGAATACTGGGCGATCCAAAACCTTTTAATACATTCTATAAAGCTTCAGTTTCGGGGCTGATAGGGTCAACCCCTTACCGAAAGGGGGGATTGTTGAAGGGAGATTTAGAGAATAGGTTTAGAGGGAATAATATCATTGGTTTAGGTGCCTGTATAACAATTTATGTTTGTAGGTACCTGTACAGCAATTCATATCGATAGGGATAAATAGTATATAATAAATATGTATGAATTTGTTATACGATCACAGAAGGCATGTATGTAAGCTCCACCATGTTAAACAGAAGTACATAATATTAAAAGACACAAAATAGATACTAGCTGAGTTAGCCACATTCCTGAACACAATTAGCTGGGAAAATCATAAGCTTGTGTACAACAGCAGGGACAGCTGCTTCTCTTATCTGTTTTTGGATACACAAAAACAAGTTTAATCATATGTCTGCTATTTAAGGGAATAAATTCGTTAATGGGTAGCTAGGCTGGAGCAGTCTCCCAGGCCCACAGGATTGTAAGCTCAAGGACTCAAGATGAGAGAAAAGAAGATAACATTAATAAGGTACCATGAATCGTGTCCATGAGATCACGAGCTGAACATGCACAAGCCCACCTTACGTAATGCTTTTTTCATTGGATATGTGACTAATGTATGTAATCTGTAACCAATATTATTGGATAAGGTCCAGCTGTGATAGGCTGTGTAGATGTTTGAAAAATGTATGAGAATGGATGTTTTTCCTTTGTTCATCGGAGAGAGGCACTGGGTTTAACAGAAGCCATCTCCCCGCCGGCGAAAATAAACCGTTTAATGCAAGGACCAACCCTGAGCATTGAGTGATTTCTTTGAGATTCTCTCCCCCAACAGTCCCACTATGCCACTACCCCCCTTCATCCTTTCTCTTGACCTTTCCCCTTCCCCGCAGATATGGACAGAGTCTACTTGCACAGAGTCCAACGGAAAACTCAACAATCTATCAAGACTGAAAGACAAAAACACTGCATCCTGATCAGAGAACCCCCTCTACACAGCCTTTTCACCCACACAGAATCTCAGCTCATTGACTATTTCTCCCATTCCTGTAACGCATTCTCCCTGACTATAAACATCAAGAAAACATTGGTTATGGGACAGGGTGTTGCATCTCCTCACCTGACTGAGCGGTAGCAAATTCTGTTACCCCTGGTCCATTGTAACAGATAATTTGTCTCTTGATGCAGGGTTTGATACATGCATAGGGAAAGCAGCTACCACCTTCAACCATCATATGAAACAAACATGGAATAACATTAACAGCAAGATGCTGATTTATGAGGCCTGCGTTCTTTGCACCTTGCTGTACCTTGTGAAGAATGCTTAACCTGCATTAATCACGAAGCAAAGCTCAAAAATTTCTATTTTCACTGTTTGCAGTGCAATCGCAAATGTGAAAGTGCTCTCAGAGGTGAAGCTGCCAAGTATATAGTTACTCAACACGCAAAGGCAACTTTGCTCACTCGGGCACATCCACAGGATTGAAGGTAGTCATATACCCAAGGATTTTCAATATGGCAAGGTAGCCGGAGCCAGATGACCAGCTGGACACCCAAAGTTTCACTTTAAAAGATGCTTGCAAGTGTGACATGGTAGTCCTAGACATCAAAGACTTGGTAGCCCTAGACATCACATGGCAAGAAGGAGTATGGGGAGAAAGTGGGAATATGGCATTGAGATTGAGGATCAGTCACGATCATATTGAATGACAGAGCAGGCTCAAAAGGCCGAATGGCCTATTCCTGCTCCTGGTTTCTATGTTTCGTGATGTGTACCTCTCTATTCCTGATGCCCTTTAACATTATACTATTTAGTTTACATGGCCTCTTCTCATTCTTACTACTAACTTGCACCATTTTATATTTCTTGGTATTAAATTTCATTTGCCACGTGACAAGGGGAAATGCCTCGGCCAAAACCTTCACTTACTGCTGTCTGCAAACTTTGAAGTTTTAAAGTTTATTTATTAGTCACAAGTAGGCTTACATTAACACTGCAGTGAAGTTACTGTGAAAATCTTCTAATCGCCACACACTGGCACCTGTTCAGGTACACTGAGGGAAAAATTAGCATGGCCAATGCATCTAACCAGCACTTCTGACTGTGGGAGGAAACTGAAGCACCTGGAGGAAACCCACACAGACATACGGAAAACGTGCAAACTCTGCACAGTGACCCAAGCAGGGAATCGAACCTGGGTCCCTGGAGCTGTGAGGCAGCACTGCTAACCACTATGCCACCGTGGAGGCAACATGATTGCACAGGCTGACTTTTTTACTTGAGCATTGCCAGCCTTGTAAATCCAAACTCTGCGTTTAATTTTATTTCCCAACTACCTCCTCTTTTACTCTAACAGAGGCAGCTGAAATAGGAACAGGAGTAAGCCATTCACCACCTCGAGGCCGCTCCACCATTTGATCAGATTATAGCTCATCCTTGATCTCAATTCTACTTTCCCACACAATCCCCACATTCCTTAATTCCCCAAACACTTTCAATCTCAGCCTTGAATATATTTAATTATTGAGCGTCTGCAACCCTCTGGGCTAGAGAATTGCAAAGATGCACAACCAAGTGAATACACTTCTCATAATTAGTGACTGCTGTCTCCTTATCCTGAGGCTTTGCCCCCTAATTCAAAACTCTGCAGAACAGCCTCTCAGCTTCCATCCTGAAAGTTTCCTCAAAATCTTACATGTTTCAATGAGATTGCTTCTCATTTTTCCAAATGCCAGAGGATAGACACATTCTAATCAACTGAAAATAATACAACCACCGCATTTCAGGAATCAATCTAGTGAACCTGTTTCATCCCTTCTACGATAAATAAATCCTTCCTCAAATAAACAGACCAAAGCTGCACCCACTACTTCAGGTGCGGTCTCACCAAAGCTCTGTACAATTGTAGCAAGACTTCCTTATTCTTGTTCTCCAATCCCCTTGCAATAAAGGACAACATGCCATTTGCCTTCCTAATTGCTTGAATTTAACTTCTTATGTTTCTTGTACAAGAACATCCAAAACCCTCTGAACACCAACATTTAATAATTTCTCAAGATTTAAAAAAACTCCAGCTTCTCTAATTTTTCTACCTCCTTTGCCCATCATATTGCCAGCCTTCCTGCTTAAGGTCTGGGACAATTCAGCCCTTTATGTCCTCCTCAGTTTACTTTCCTGTCTAGTTTTGTATTGTCAGATTAATTGAATTTGTTACACTTGATCCCCTTGGTCTAAGTCATTAATATTGATTTTAAATAACTGAAATCCCAATTGTTGCAGTTGCCCCCCCCTTCCCCCCATATCAGTCTACCAACCTAAAAAGTAACCCGTTCATTCCTATTCCTTCTGTTCTGCCCTTAAACCAATTCTTTATTCACGCTAATCTATTATCTTTTGGCTGCCAATCTTCACTTCATTTGACATACAGGTACTAATGACCACTTGTAAAATTAGGTCTTTTTCTCACAGCAGATGCTTTGCATACTAAATCAATATGAATTCCGCAAACGATTCAATCCTTGATTAGTTCATCAGTGAGAGTGCCAAACACACATTTCTTCATCAATATTTCAATGTGGCCATGACAGTTTGTACTGGTTCATTCGCTCTTTGGTTCATTGATCTGTCAAGGTTTTTTTTTTAACCAAGTGACAGATAGTCTCGAACATTTTTAGCATTACTTCAAGATCCTGTTTTTCCTCCTCCATCAGGAAAGCAAACGATTCAAATTTTTCGACAGCTTCGGAGCTCATAAGGTTTAATAGAGTAAGGGCTTTTTTAGACTTGTCAACAATGCTGCACCACAGTAAATATGCCACACCTTCCCAAACATTTCCCAATTATCCACAATATTTTTTAAATGAGTGGGTCGATGTGGCAAAGTCCTTGTACCACACTGCCTACTCCTTAAACCATGTAAAATGCATTGGGTTCCTGAATATACATGACAAGGACTAATAACAAAGAGTAGTTTATTAGTAGTTTAGCAACTACTTCAACACTTGTGCTCTGCTGCGCTCCTGCCACGTGACCTCTTATGTAGAGGTCACCTCAGTCCACACTACCCTTTTCCACCATTGCTGTGTGATTCTGGGCCAGGATTATACAATCCATTGATGTGTGAGTCGGGACGGGGAGTATACAATCAGACACCATTGTGTGGAAGGGGGTTATACCATCCATTGCTGTGTGATTCTGGATGGGGGTTATACCATCCATTGCTGTGTGATTCTGGATGGGGGTTATACCATCCATTGCTGTGTGATTCTGGATGGGGGTTATACCATCCATTGCTGTGCGATTCTGGATGGGGGTTATACCATCCATTGCTGTGTGATTCTGGATGGGGGTACGGTTGCACAGTGGTTAGCACTGCTGCTTCACAGCTCCAGGGACCTGGGTTCGATTCCCGGCTTGGGTCACTGTCTGTGTGGAGTTTGCACATTCTCCTCGTGCCTGCGTGGGTTTCCTCCGGGTGCGCCGGTTTCCTCCCACAGTCCAAAGATGTGCGGGTTAGGTTGATTGGCCGTGCTAAAATTGCCCCTTAGTGTCTTGAGATGGGTAGGTTAGAGGGATTAGCGGGTAAATATATGGGGGTAGGGCCTGGGTGGGATTGTGGTCGGTGCAGACTCGATGGGCCGAATGGCCTCCTTCTACATTGTAGGGTTTCTATGATCCATTGCTGTGTGATTCTGGATGGGGGTTATACCATCCATTGCTGTGTGATTCTGGATGGGGGTTATACCATCCATTGCTGTGTGATTCTGGATGGGGGTTATACCATCCATTGCTGTGTGATTCTGGATGGGGGTTATACCATCCATTGCTGTGTGATTCTGGATGGGGGTTATACCATCCATTGCTGTGTGATTCTGGATGGGGGTTATACCATCCATTGCTGTGTGATTCTGGATGGGGGTTATACCATCCATTGCTGTGTGATTCTGGATGGGGGTTATACCATCCATTGCTGTGTGATTCTGGATGGGGGTTATACCATCCATTGCTGTGTGATTCTGGATGGGGGTTATACCATCCATTGCTGTGTGATTCTGGATGGGGGTTATACAATCAGACAGAATTCCCTACCTTCATTCGCTGCTGTCACTTGCTGAGTGAAGATATTGTCCTCTCTCCACACTGTCACATTGATTATTGATTCAACTGCACCATATCCCCAGACAGCAGCTCGGGCAGGTTCTTTCTGTAACACCATGTGACTGGCATAGTAAGATCCAAAGCGGAAAACAGAATCTGAAAGAGAAATTCGACTGGGTGAGAGAAAACCCGGGAGACTTTCCCCCAACTGCCAACCGGACCGTTATATTCGCAAAGACTGAAGGAGAGGTTGTCTCTTACCGGCACAAAACCCGCGGTCCGACCACAACAGCACAGTCCCGAGAGAGAGACACCAGAAAACAGGAGCCGCCATTGCACTGCAACGGCCAACTGTCACCGCTTCGCCAAGGCCCCGCCCACCCAGGCCCCGCCCCTTCGCCAAGGCCCCGCCCACCCAGGCCCCGCCCTCCATGTCCCGCCCCTTCGCCAAGGCCCCGCCCACCCAGGCCCCGCCCCTTCGCCAAGGCCCCGCTCACCCAGGCCCCGCCCCTTCGCCAAGGCCCCGCCCACCCAGGCCCCGCCCTCCATGCCCCGCCCCTTCGCCAAGGCCCGGCCCACCCAGGCCCCGCCCCTTCGCCAAGGCCCCGCCCACATTGCGGGATCTGCCTGAGACGAAAATAACTCAGCAGGGATTGTGCCCCTTCCCCGGCTCTAATCCCCCCCGCGTTGGCGGTGGCTTCTCAGGCAGCGGCGGTGTAGGAGTCGGATGGATGGGAGTTCCTCCGGGATCATGCCTGCGTGAATTTAAAGTGGGAAGGACAGTTCCTCAGATGGGAAACCCGCCCATGTCCCAATCAAAGCCTCCAAAGGGCCCTCTCCTGGCCTGTCTCAATTTTTTGGCTGGCAGGCGACCAATGACTGAGGCGGGGAGTGGGAAAGGGGGGGTGGGGGTAGCACCTGAATTGGAAGGCTCCTTCAGAGTGGGGGCACCTTCCCCTCATGGATCACTTCTCCCCTCTGGCCCTTCCTCCCCTCTGGCCCTTCCTCCCCTGCCCACCCCAGCCAGTTGACAGATTGTATCCCTTGTGACACCCCGGGACATCCCCTACTCTCCAGTTTCCACCCCTGTATCACCTTCACATGGTCTATCTCTGACACTCCCCTTCCTTGACTTCTCTTATCTCCATTTCTGGTTAAACTGTCCGCTAGTATCCATTACAAGCCCACTGGCTCCCACAACTACCTTGACTACAGCTCTTCACACTCCACATCCTGTAAGGACTCCATCCCATTCTCTCAGTTCCCTCCCCTCCACCACATCTGTTTTGATGTTGCCACTTTCCAAAACAACGCTACTGATATTTCTTCCTCAATCATGGTTTTCCGCACACCTGAAGTTGGTAGGGCTCTCAACTGCGTCTGACCCATCCACAGTAAGAAGTTTAACAACACCAGGTTAAAGTCCAACAGGTTTATTTGGTAGCAAAAGCCACACAAGCTTTCGAAGCTCTAAGCCCCTTCTTCAGGTGAGTGGGAATTCTGTTCATAAACAGAGCTTATAAAGACACAGACTCAATTTACATGAATAATGGTTGGAATGCGAATACTTACAACTAATCAAGTCTTTAAGAAACAAAACAATGGGAGTGGAGAGAGCATCAAGACAGGCTAAAAAGATGTGTATTGTCTCCAGACAAGACAGCCAGTGAAACTCTGCAGGTCCACGCAACTGTGGGAGTTACAAATAGTGTGACATGAACCCAATATCCCGGTTGAGGCCGTCCTCGTGTGTGCGGAACTTGGCTATCAGTTTCTGCTCAGCGACTCTGCGCTATCGTGTGTCGCGAAGGCCGCCTTGGAGAACGCTTACCCGAATATCAGAGGCCGAATGCCCGTGACCGCTGAAGTGCTCCCCAACAGGAAGAGAACAGTCTTGCCTGGTGATTGTCGAGCGACATTCTGACCCATCCCCCAGGCCACTGCTCTCACCCCCTCCTCCCTCCCAGAACCAGGATAGGATCCCCCTTGTCCTGACTTTTCACCCCACCAGTCTCCGCATTCAAAGGATCTTTCTCTGTCATTTCTGCCAACTCCAGCACGATGCCACCACTCAACACATCCTCCCCTCACCCCCCCCCCCCCTCCCCCGTCAGCATTCCGCAGGGACCGCTCCTCTGGGACACCCTGGTCCACTCCTCCATCACACCTCACCCCCTGCCCACGGCACCTTCCCATGCATACATAGAAGGTGCAACACCTGCCCCTTTACCTCCTCCTTGCTCACCATTCCAGGTCCTAAACACCCCTTTCAGGTCAAGCAGCGCTTCACATGCCCCTCCTTCAATCTGGTTTATTATATTCGCTGCTCCGAATGCGGTCTACTCGACATCAGTGAGACCAAACACACTTTGCTGAACACTTTGGTCAGTCCGCAAGCAGCACCCAGACCTTCCAGTCACTTGCTACTTAAACACACCACCCTGCTCTCCTGTTGACATGTCCGTCTTTGGCCTTTTGCAATGTTCCAGCGAACCCCAACGCAAGCTGGATGAACAGCACCTCATCTTCCGATTAACATCGGACTGCCTTCTGGACTGAACATTGAGTTCAAAAACTTCAGAGCATGGACTCTTTCCTCCACCTTCATCCCCTTTCCATTCATTTTATTTCATTTTGTTTCATCCTATTCATCCATTTTATTTCTTTCTCACCTCCATTTTTCCTCTTTCCATTCCAGCTCTCCTCCTTTCCCTCCTTTGTTCCTTTCAGAACAACTGCCACATTCCTCAGATAGTCCTTTAACAATCTGTGCCTCTGTTCTGACATTCATGCATTCTGATCACTTAATGGACACTTTTAGCACCTGCTCAGCCTTCTAAATCCTCATTTAGATTCCCTTTGTCCTATTCCACCACCTCCACCCGCTCCCCCCCACTCCCCTTGTTGTCAGCTCAGACGAAGGGTCATCTAGACTCAAAACTCTAGTTTCTCACCAGAGATGTTTCCAGACCTGCTGAAATTTTCCAGCATTTTCTGTTTTTGTTTCAAATTCCAGCATCTGCAATATCTTGCTTTCATCCCCTACCCTCTCCTCCCCTGGACCTCTGGTACTTCTGATGTGGAGATGCCGGCGTTGGTCTGGTACTTACCAGAACTGCGGTTCCTGGGACTGAGTCCTGCCTGTTGCCGATTGGAACTCATTTGAGCATAAAATGGCATTGGGCCTGTTGGAGTCGAAGGGAATGCTTTCCTTGCCAACTCTGAATAATGGGCACAAATGCTCACCATCCTGAAAATTTGGTTGTAAATCTTTTTTGCTGAATCAGTCTTGTCTCATTTTTTTTCTTTATCCTTCATGTTTCATTCAGATGGTTGCTATGTCACCATTCACACCTCATCTATACACATTTTTTTGTTTCTTTTCTGCACCCATTACTCTTTGCGGCATGAAATCTTGTTATTTAATTTCTCCAGCTTCCACCCTTCCCTTGTGCTCTTCACGCCCCTCCCCACTTTCTACTGGCTCAGATCCTATTACCTTTTTATCTTTCTTCATTCTGATAAAAGATCATCTTGATCTCAAATGTTGACTCAATTTCTTTCCATAAATGCTGCCGGATCTGCTGACTACATCCTGCACGTTGTTGTTTTCATTTCTGGTTTCCAACACCTGTAATATTTTGCTGCTGTATTAATGTTGGGCCTGAGCACCGATGTGCTGTGGTAGCAGTGTGCGCCATCTACAAGAGGCATTGCAATGACTCACCGAGGCTCCTTTGACAGCACCTTTCAAACTCACAACCTCTACCACCTAGAAGGACAAGGGCAACAGGCACATAGGAACACCATCACCTGTAGGTTCCCCTCCAAGCCACTCACCATCCTGTCTTGGGATGATATCGCTGTTCCTTCACTGTCACTGGGTCAAAATCTTGGAACCCCCTCCCTGACAGCATGGTGGTGTACCTACTGCATATGGACTGCAGCAGTTTAAGAAGGCAGCTCACCATTATGTTCTCAAGGGCAATTAGGGATGGGCAATAAATGTTGACCTACCTAGTGATGCCTACATCCCAAAAATAAATTTTCAGAAGTTCTAATGAAAGGTCATCAACCTAAATAGTTAGCTGTTTCTCTTCACAGATGCTGCTACAAGACTCCGTGTTACTGAGCGATCTTGGGCGCCCTGGTATCATATAAAGTTAGTACACAGATACAGCAATTAATTAGGAAGGCAAATGGAATGTTGGTGATTATTGCAAGGAAATATAAAAAAAAGGAAGTTTTACTGCAGCTGTATAGGGTCTTGGTGAGATCACATCTGGAATAATTTGTGAAGGATTGGTCTCCTCATTTAAAAGGAAGATATTTTTAAAAATAAAAATATAACTGGTTTAGAAGCAGTTCAGAGAAGGTTCACTAGACTTGTTCCCAAGATAAAGGACTTATCTTTTGAAGAAAGATTGAACGAGTTGGGCATATACCTATTAGTGTTCAGAAGAATGAGAGGTGATCTTTTTGAAACACAGGGGACTGGATAGGGTGATTCGTAAAGCTGGGGGACATCGTTTAAAAATAAGAAAATTCCCTTTAAGATATGGATGTTCTTCCAAAGGGTTATTGATGTTTGGAATTCTCTTCCCTAGAAAGTCATGGAGGCTGGGTCTTTGAATTTATTCAAGGTGGAGTTAGACAGATTTTTGTTCAGCAAGAGAATCAAGACAAGAAAGTGGAACTGATACCAGTCTAACCATAATCTTATTGAATGGGAGAACTGGCTTGAAGAACCAAATGGCCTACTCCTTCCCTATTAGTTTCAACTGCTTCTTGAAAGAATCGCTGTATTCAGCTCACTGTTAGTTAAGATTGTGTCAAATTGCCTGTACTCCTTGTATGATCCACCATGCCATAGCTGTAAGTAGTCAAATCTCCTGCACACAGAAACAAAGGAGCAGAATCTTTTAACCACTCACTCTCTAAAACCTTTCCTGCTTTGAGGATTAAGATATGGGCCAAAATCTTCTGTCCTCGTTCATGTCTGGGATTTTCCGGTGGCGCTGAAAGTGAATGGAGTTTTGGCTGGAATACAACAGTTTCCATTCTCGCTCACAACAGATCCCGCCATGGATGAGAGTGGAGCATTCCATCCATGGTAACTGGAACTGAAACCTAAAATTCCCCTCCCAATGGAATGATTCTGAACTCAAAACTGATAAGCATCTTCCTCCGGAACTGATATCATCATGGGGTTCACGAAGCTGAAACCTTAGCAACTCTGGTCCTAAACCAGCTTGCTCCACATGACAGGATGATTGATTACCGGGACCTTAGTGTATAATCATCCATTCAGAAACCTCGTCTTAAAATAAGCTTCCCTTTGTTGTATCGTTTTTCCCAGGGTTTACCTTGCAATTACAGCTCCTATTCTTGTCAGCAATTATACAGACTAGTTTCCTGCAGCCTCAATACTTTTACTCAACTCTTTACAGTTTCATTGACTGCTATTTGAACCCCATCCACACCCCCACACCTTATAGGGCACAACTACAGTTGATCAAAGTACCAGCAGGACATAAGGGCAGGTTGGGGACTGTGACCCAGGTAACTCCTGTACACAAATGCACATAGCATAAGAGTGAATGGAAATTTAAGGGTCATAAATGTAAGATTTTTGCCAATAAATGCAATGAGGAATTTGGAGAAACTTACTAATGAGTGGTTACAACATGGAAGTTGCTACCCCAGGAAGTGGTTGAGACAAGTAGCACAAATGCATGCATAGTGAGATTAGATAAATAAAAAGGGAAGGGAATGGAAGGGTTTGTTGTTTGGAAGCTTTTGTTACATTAAATGTGCTATATGAATGTAAGTTATTGTTGGTTTAGATAAAGGGAAGTGGGTGGAAGTTCTTGCAGTGTAAACACGTGTAGATTTGAAAGACCAAATGGTCTGTTTCTGTGCTGTAAATTCTAATTAGAATCATAAAATCATTGAATTGTTACAGAACAGGAGGCCGTTTGTCTCGTTGTGTCTGTGCTGACCTTCTTCAGAGTGCCACTCTCCTGCCTTTTTCCTGGAGCTCTGCAAATATTTCTGTTTCAATGATTTAATTCCTTCTTGAAAACTGCAGTTGACCTTGTCTCCACCACACTCTCAGGCATTCCAGATCCTAACCACTCGCTGTGTGAAAACATTTCTCTTTCTGTTGCCATTGGTTCTTTTGCCAATTATCTATCATCTGTGCCCTCTCGTTCTTGATTCTTCCACCAATGGGAACAGTTTCTCCCTGTCTACTCTGTCCAATCCCTTCATGATTCTGAATACCTCAATCTGATCAACTCTCAAACTTCCACTCTCCATGGAAAGCAGTCCCAACTTCTCCAATCTATCCTTATAATTGAAGTTCATCCTTGGAACTATTCTTGTGAATCTTTCCAGATTCTTGAATGCTGCTCTGATGCCTTCACATCTTTCAATACAGTTTAACAGATTGTCCTTGCCTTTATACTCTATCACTCAATTGATAGGATCCTTCCGTTCTTGCATGGCCTTTAGACTGTACACTTTATACTAATTTGGCCAGGATTTTCTATTCCCCCCCCCCCCCCTGCCCTTCCCAGGGAACCCGTGATGGGGGGGGGGGGGGGGGGGGGTCACTGTCATTGGGACTAGAAGATCCCACTGGCAGAGATGGCTGGAAAATCCTGCCATTGTCTCGGCATTCTTCCTTACAAAATGAATCGCTTCCCTTTTCTAACATTAAATTTCATCTGACACTTGCCCACCCATTCCAGCAACCTGTTTAGGTCCTTTTAAAGTTCTACATTGTAAACTGTGAGGAGGACAATCATTAAGACTAGGCCAGAAACTCTAAGGTGTTTTGTCAAGTTAGCCTAGACCCTAAGTTTTACTTTTGAATTTGGCATGGGTGAGCATAAGGTTTCACTCCAAGTGTGATTCAAGTGACCCATTGAGAAGCTTTTAGCAAACAAAGTTTATTTAAGAAAACGTTAGAACATAACAAAAAGAGAATTAGCATAACTTTTACCAATGACAAGACTTAAACATGACACAGTATAAACTCTAACAGTTAGCTATCTCTGTTGTTCCAAGTTAAACCCATAGAATTAGCACAAAAACAAGTATGCTCGTGTGATGCTGGATTTTCAGCTATTTAACATTTCTGGACAGAAGTCCAGGCAGCAGTTTCAGAGAAAGATATATCCTCAAAACAGCAAACCCTCAGAGAAGCAAAGCCAGCCTCTGGCCATTCTCAGTGTCCAGACCCCAGAGACAGAAAAGGATATCTTTCCCTTGGCAGCTTCCAAAGCAGCAACTCTCAGAGCAAGACCCACTCTCATACAGCAGAATCTCCAAGAAAGAAACATGTCTCCTGGTAAATTCCAGTCTCCAATTTAAGAGAGTGGAAAAGAGAGAGACTGCTCCCTCTTAACTCAAAAGTAGCGTCTAAGCTTGAATATTCTGTGAAAAGCCCAGCTTCCCCTCCACATGGCCACACCTGCCAATCTTCTCAACCAATTCCCACTCTGTAAAATTCCAGGGGAAAACAGCAGAACAGCATTAGTTCAGATTAAAACCAACATTCTAGCCATTCGAAACAATTAGACTGTTGAAGCAACAGTGCAGGATGCCGGTAGTCAGGATGGCTCCGAGTGCATAAAAACTGCTATAACAGATCCTGCACAAGAAAATAGAACATAGAACATAGAACAGTACAGCACAGAACAGGCCCTTCGGCCCACGATGTTGTGCCGAGCTTTGTCTGAAACCCAGATCAAGCTATTTCCTCCCTATCATCCCGAAGTACTCCATGTGCCTATCCAATAGCTTCTTAAATGTTCCTAAAGTTTCTGACTCCACTATCCCTGCAGGCAGTCCATTCCACACCCCAACCACTCTCTGAGTAAAAAACCTACCTCGGACATCCTTCCTATATCTCCCACCATGAACCCTATAGTTATGCCCCCTAGTTACCGCTCCATTCACCCGAGGAAATAGTCTTTGAACGTTCATTCTATCTATCCCCCTCATCATCTTATAAACCTCTATCAAGTCTCCTCTCAACCTCCCCCGCTCCAAAGAGAAAAGCCCAAGTTCCCTCAACCTTTCTTCATAAGACCTACCCTCCAAACCAGGCAGCATCCTGGTAAATCTCCTCTGCACTCTTTCCAGTCTCTCCACATCCTTCTTGTAGTGAGGCGACCAGAACTGCACACAATATTCCAAATGTGGTCTCACCAAGGTCCTGTACAGTTGCAGCATAACCCCACAGCTCTTAAACTCAAACCCCCTGTTAATGAACGCCAACACACTATAGGCCTTCTTCACGGCTCGATCCACTTGAGTGGCAACCTTCAGAGATCTATGCATATGAACCCCAAGATCTCTCTGTTCCTCCACATTCTTCAGAACCCTACCTTTGACCCTGTAATCCACATTTAAATTTGTCCTACCAAAATGAATCACCTCGCATTTGTCAGGGTTAAACTCCATTTGCCATTTTTCAGCCCAGCTCTGCATCCTACCTATATCTCTTTTTGCAGCCTACAACAGCCCTCCACCTCATCCACTACTCCACCAATCTTGGTGTCATCAGCAAATTTACTGATCCACCCTTCAGTCCCCTCCTCCAAGTCATTTATAAAAATTACAAATAGCAGAGGACCAAGCACTGATCCCTGTGGCACTCCGCTGGTAACTGGTTTCCAGTCCGAAAATTTTCCATCCACCACCACCCTCTGTCTTCTGTTAGATAGCCAGTTACCTATCCAATCGGCCAAACCTCCCTCTATCCCACACATCCTTACTTTCTTCATAAGCCGACCGTGGGGGACTTTATCAAACGCCTTACTAAAATCCATGTATATGACATCAACTGCACTACCTTCATCTACACACTTAGTTACCTCCTCAAAAAATTCTATCAAATTTGTGAGGCAAGACTTGCCCTTCACAAATCCGTGCTGACTATCCCGGATTAAGCTGCATCTTTCTAAATGGTCGTAAATCCTATCCCTAAGGACCTTTTCCATCAACTTACCAACCACCGAAGTAAGACTAACCGGCCTATAATTACCAGGGTCATTTCTATTCCCTTTCTTAAACAGAGGAACCACATTCGCCACTCTCCAGTCCTCTGGCACCACCCCGTGGACAGTGAGGACCCAAAGATCAAAGCCAAAGGTTCTGCTATCTCATCCCTTGCCTCCCAAAGAATCCTAGGATATATTTCATCAGGCCCAGGGGACTTATCAACTTTCAGTTTATTCAAAATTGCTAGTACATCTTCCCTCCAAACATCTACTTCCTCCAGCCTATCAGCCTGTGACACCCTCTCTTCCTCAAAAACATGGCCCCTCTCCTTGGTGAACACCGAAGAAAAGTATTCATTCATCACCTCTCCTATCTCTTCTGACTCCATGCACAAATTCCCACTGCCGTCCTTGACCGGCCCCAGCCTCACCCTGGTCATTCTTTTATTCCTCACATAAGAGTAAAAAGCCTTGGGGTTTTCCTTGATCCGACCCGCCAAGGACTTCTCATGCCCCCTCCTAGCTCTCCTAAGCCCCTTTTTCAGCTCATTTCTTGCTAACTTGTAACCCTCCATCGAGCCAACTGAACCTTGTTTTCTCAACCTAACATACGCTTCCTTCTTCCTCTTGACAAGACATTCCACCTCTTTTGTGACCCATGGTTCCCTCACTCGGCCATTTCCTCTCTGCCTGGCAGGGACATACCTATCAAGGACACGCAGTATTTGTTCCTTGAAAAGGTTCCAATTATCATTAGTGCCTTTGCCTGACAATTTTTGTTCCCATCCTATGCTTCCTAATTCCCGCCTGATTGCATCATAATTACCTCTCCCCCAATTGTAAACTATGCCCTGCTGTATGACCCTCTCCCTCTCTATTGTAATAACAAAAGACACCGAATTGTGGTCACTATCTCCAAAGTGCTCTCCCACAACCAAATCCAACACTTGGCCCGGTTCATTTCCCATTACCAAATCCAATGTGGCCCCACCTCTTGTCGGCTTATCCACATATTGCTTCAGGAACCCCTCCTGCACACACTGCACAAAAACTGCCCCATCCGAACTATTCGACCTATAAAGGTTCCAATCAATATTTGGAAGGTTAAAGTCCCCCATGACAACTGCCCTGTGACCTCCACACCTATCCAATGGCTGAAATACATTTCTTAAAGGCACAGTATCATCACATAATACTTCCAAGTTTTATATCATCTTCAGTTTCTGAATTTGTGTTTTGTGAGGTCCAGGTCATTATTACATACCACGAAGAGTAGGGTTCCCAATACTAACCGTGGGGAACTCTACTACAAAACTTTCTCCTGTCTGAAAAACAATTAACAACTACTAATAAAAGCAAAATGCTGCAGATGCTGGAACCTGCAATAAAAACCGAAAATGCTGGAAAATCTCAGTAGGTCGAGCAGCGTCCATAGGGAGAGAAAGCAGAGGTAATGTTTCGAGTCCATTTGACTCTTCATCAGAATTAGATGTGTTGGGTGTTAAACTGTCAAAAACCAAGACGGAAATGGAAAGAAATGAAGGTGAACATGGGAAAGGGGACAAATGGAAATCTCTCATGGAGAACAGGGTTGCAAACAGCAGCCCTCCCCCAAAGGCTGTACTTAGCATTGCAGCCAACCAGCCCGAAACTTTGTCCAGTACCCACACTAACCTCACCCACTATAACCTCACCCCCAGTAACTCTGCCCTCCACTCTAACCCCATTCACTCTAACTCCACCTACTCTAACCTTGCCCCCACTCCAGCCACCACCGCAACCCCGCCCATTCTAACCCCACTCACACCAACCCTGCCCACTCTAATCCAACCCACTGTAACCCTGCCCATCCTAACCACACACACTTTAACCCTGCCCATTCTAACCCTACACACTAAACCTGCCCACTGTGACCCCACCAATTCTTATCCCACCCACAGTAACTCTGCCCTTCATTCTAATGCTGCCCATTCAAACCCCACCCATTCTAACCCCACCCAAACTAACCCTGCCCTCTTTAACCCCACCCACTCTAACCCCATCCACTCTAACCCCACCCATTCTAACCCCACCCAAACTAACCCTGCCCTCTTTAACCCCACCCACTCTAACCCCATCCACTCTAACCCCGCCCATTCTAACCCCACCCAAACTAACCCTGCCCTCTTTAACCCCACCCACTCTAACCCCATCCACTCTAACCCCACCCATTCTAACCCCACCCAAACTAACCCTGCCCTCTTTAACCCCACCCACTCTAACCCCATCCACTCTAACCCTGCTCAGTTGAATCCCACCCACCCAACCTTGTGCATATCAACCCTGCACCCAATTCTAACCCCACCCACTCTAATCCCACCCTCCACTCTAGCCCCACTCCCACCAACCCCTCCCCACTAGCCCCTTCCTCAATGGCCCTTCCTGCACTAACCCCACCCCCACTAGCCCCACCTCCCCACTAGCCCGACCACCTCTATCTCTGCGCCCTCTATGCCCGCCCCTCTATCTCTGCGCCTTCTATCCCCACCCCATTACACTCGATAGCCCCACCCTCACAAGCCCCTCCCCCACCTGCCCCAACCCCCGCTCGCCCTGCCACCTCTGACCCCTACTCCAGTAGCCCCACCCCCGGGCCGGTTGCAGTTCCCAGGACAATGGCGCTCAGAGCCTCGTGCTGCCTCTGGAAGTTTCTCCCGGTGCGGACCTGGCTCCCCGGCAGAGCCGCGCACAGCTGCATCGACTGTGAGTGGCCCCAGGCTGTGGAATGGGGTCTGGGAGCCGGGCCCAACCCGGGGGGTGTGAGCCGGGCCCAGGAACCTGGCGCCAGGAATGAAAGCCCCCATTGTGTCGGGAGACTGAGGGAGGATTTCCCTCAGCAATGGGGGATTTAAATGTTGAAGATTGGGAATGTCTTAATCAGAGTAAATCAGGGGACACTGTGTACAGACAGCAGAGTAACCAGGACACACACAATTAGAGTCAGAGAAACTTTGGAATGAAGTGAGTTGTTGTGGAAGCTGGTTTTACTTCCACTAGGGAGCTGGCACTGATAGGATGGGCTGAATGGCCTCCTGCTGTCAAATAATATCCCCACCTTTCTCTTCCAGCCTCCATCGGGCTCTCAGATGACCAAAAAGAATTCCAGAAAGTGGCCTTCAATTTTGTTGGGAATGAGATGGCTCCACACCTGGCAGAGTGGGATCAGAAGGTAAAGATACATGTTCATAGCACCGAACACTGCACCGAGTTAGAATACTGCAGACAAACCAATCAACTCCAGCCTGATTGAGCTTTACACATCCGCAGATTTATATTTTTTACCAACCAGTTGACAACTAGCGTCAGACTATAGCGACACTGCTAAGTGGTCCCAGAACTGCTGAATCCAATCACAATACTGACATGTCCAGCTGTCATATCTGACAATTGAGCAACACGTGACTCTGAGCTCCAATGACATCCCCCTTAGCATTGATGACACGAGTGAAGACTGAAAAGTATTTTTCTTTATTCTTTCATGGGATTTGAGCATTACTAACAAGGCCAGCATTTATTACCCTAGAACTGAGTACCTTATTGGTATATTTCAAAGGGTAGTTAAGAGTCAGCCACATTACTGTGGAGTTGGAATCACAAGTAGGTAAGGGCGGTAGATTTCCTTCCCTAAGGACAATAGTGAACTAGCTGCTTCAGTGCCAGGAACCCAGGTTCAATTCTGGCCTTGGTGACTGTCTGTGGAGTTTGCGTATTCTCCTCGTGTCTGCGTGAGTTTCCTCTGAGTACTCCGGTTTCCTCCCACACTCCAAAGATGTGCAGGTTAGGTTGATTGGCCCTGCTAAATTGTCCCTTGTTGTCAGGGGGATTAGCAGGGTAAATACATGGGGCTGTGGGGAGAGGGCCTGGATGGGATTGTTGTCCATGCAAGTTTGATGGGCCGAATGGCCTCCTTCTGCATTGTAGGAATTCTGATTCAAAAATGTTTTTTACAGTGATCATTTCATGGTTACTGTTACTGAGGCAAACTCGGAGATCCAGCTTTTATTAGTTGAATTCAGCTGTGATGGTGAGATTTGAACCTGTGTCCCCAGAGAATTAGCCCAGGTCTTTGGATTACTAGTCCAGCGAAAGCCATAGAATTCCTACAATGCAGAAGGAATGGCCTCCTACAATTGAAAGAAGGAAGGCAGAATCAGATGTGAAGGTTCTACAGTTAAATAAAGGTAATTACAGGCGCATGAGGGAGGAACTGACAAAAATCGACTGGAAGCAGAGCCTAGTGGGAAAGACAGTAGAACAGCAATGGCAGGAGTTTCTGGGAGTAATTGAGGACACAGTGCAGAGGTTCATCCCAAACAAAAGAAAGGTTATCAGAGGGGGGATTAGGCAGCCATGGCTGACAAAGGAAGTCAGGGAATGCATCAAGGCAAAAGAGAGAGCCTATAATGTGGCAAAGAGTAGTGGGAAGTCAGAAGATTGGGAAGGCTATAAAAACAAACAGAGGATAACAAAGAGAGAAATAAGGAAGGAGAGGATCAAATATGAAGGTAGGCTAGCCAGTAACATTAGGAATGATAGTAAAAGTTTCTTTAAATACATTAAAAACAAACGGGAGGCAAAAGTAGACATTGGGCCGCTCCAAAATGACGCTGGTAATCTAGTGATGGGAGACAAGGAAATAGCTGAGGAACTTAATAAGTACTTTGCGTCAGTCTTCACAGTAGAAGACATGAGTAATATCCCAACAATTCAGGAAAGTCAGGGGGCAGAGTTGAATATGGTTGCCATCACAAAGGAGAAAGTGCTAGAGAAACTAAAAGGTCTGAAAATTGATAAATCTCCGGGCCCAGATGGGCTACATCCTAGAGTTCTAAAGGAGATAGCTGAAGAAATAGTGGAGGCGTTAGTTATGATCTTTCAAAAGTCACTGGAGTCAGGGAAAGTCCCAGAGGATTGGAAAATCGCTGTTGTAACCCCACTGTTCAAGAAGGGAACAAGAAAAAAGATGGAAAATTATAGGCCAATTAGCCTAACCTCAGTTGTTGGCAAAATTCTAGAATCCATCGTTAAGGATGAGATTTCTAAATTCTTGGAAGTGCAGGGTCGGATTAAGACAAGTCAGCATGGATTTAGTAAGGGGAGGTCGTGCCTGACAAACCTGTTAGAGTTCTTTGAAGAGATAACAAATAGGTTAGACCAAGGAGAGCCAATGGATGTTATCTATCTTGACTTCCAAAAGGCCTTTGACAAGGTGCCTCACGGGAGACTGCTGAGTAAAATAAGGGCCCATGGTATTCGAGGCAAGGTACTAACATGGATTGACGATTGGCTGTCAGACAGAAGGCAGAGAGTTGGGATAAAAGGTTCTTTCTCAGAATGGCAACCGGTGACAAGTGGTGTCCCGCAGGGTTCAGTGTTGGGGCCACAGCTGTTCTCTTTATATATTAACGATCTAGATGACGGGACTGGGAGCATTCTGGCCAAGTTTGCCGATGATACAAAGATAGGTGGAGGGGCAGGTAGTATTGAGGAGGTGGGGAGGCTGCAGAAAGATTCAGACAGTTTAGGAGAGTGGTCCAAGAAGTGGCTGATGAAATTCAACGTGGGCAAGTGCGAGGTCGTACACTTTGGAAAAAAGAATAGAGGCATGGACTATTTTCTAAACGGTGACAAAATTCATAATGCTAAAGTGCAAAGGGACTTGGGAGTCCTAGTCCAGGATTCTCTAAAGGTAAACTTGCAGGTTGAGTCCGTAATTAGGAAAGCAAATGTAATGTTGTCATTTATCTCAAGAGGCTTGGAATACAAAAGCAGGGATGTACTTCTGAGGCTTTATAAAGCACTGGTTAGGCCCCATTTGGAGTACTGTGAGCAATTTTGGGCCCCACACCTCAGGAAGGACATACTGGCACTGGAGCGGGTCCAGCGGAGATTCACACGGATGATCCCAGGAATGGTAGGCCTGACATACGATGAACGTCTGAGGATCGTGGGATTATATTCATTGGAGTTTAGGAGGTTGAGGGGAGATCTGATAGAAACTTACAAGATAATGAACGGCTTAGATAGGATGGACGTAGGGAAGTTGTTTCCATTAACAGGGGAGACTAGGACGCGGGGGCACAGCCTTAGAATAAAAGGGAGTCACTTTAGAACAGAGATGAGGAGAAATTTCTTCAGCCAGAGAGTGGTGGGTCTGTGGAATTCATTGCCACAGAGGGCTGTGGAGGCCGAGACGTTGAGCGTCTTCAAGACAGAAATTGATAAATTCTTGATTTCTCGAGGAATTAAGGGCTATGGGGAGAGAGCGGGTAAATGGAGTTGAAATCAACCATGATTGAATGGTGGAGTGGACTCGATGGGCCGAATGGCCTTACTTCCGCTCCTATGTCTTATGGTCTTATGGTCTTAAGGAGACCATTCAGCCCGTTGAGTCTGCACCAACTCTCTGACAGTGTGTTAGCCAGGCCCTCTCCTGTTACCCTGCCCTATCTCCGTAACCTTGCACATTCAGCATGGCTAATCCATCCAAATGGAATGATAATGGGCAAACCTGCTCTGCCGAGACAAGAGATCAAAGGTGAAATCTGAGTCTGAATACCATTTGGTGTTTGAGTACTCAGGACCATGCTGGTCTGGCTGGCTAATAATCAGTCTGACTGGAAATCTTGACATCCTCTGCTGACTCGAGGAGATCCAGGGCTAGGCACACTTCCTTGTTCAGGACAGAGAAAGACTGGTTACAGATGATGTACAGCAGCTTGTTTGTTGCCATACCTCTGCGGTTCCAAGCATTTCTCACAATGTTGACTAGAGACAGCTAATGCTTGAAGTTCATTGAATTTTAATTGAAGGTCTGTCTTTGTATTTGTTTGCACAAGTCCTCGTTTGATAGTACAGAACTTTAATATTGCTGAAAAAGAGATATTTTGTTGAAGCTTTTCATCTTGCACTCATCAGGACAATTCACAAGAATGCCAATGTCATGGAAAACCAATTTATACTGTATGAGAAGAGAGTGCTGATTGGCAGCTGGACTCTGATAGAGGCATTGCCATAGAGAATGCACTAGTTGATTGTTTGACAATTAACTGCCTAGCATTGTTTGACATTTAAACCAGGGAACTTGACTTTGGGCAAGTCATTACCCTGAGAAATGAAACAGCCAATGACTGTAAGTTATTTTGTTTAGGTGCAATGTGTGTACATGTTCTTTCTGTCTGCAAAGAACAGGGCGCTATGTGATATATTTAACTTTGCAATATATGGATATGTACTGAGAGCTCAACTGATTATCTTAAATTACTTGTGAGCATAATTCTTAGCACACCAAGGATTATTCAATAAATGTTGTCCAATCGACAAATCCCATCTGATGTTGTGTAATGATACTGTGCCTTTAAGAAAGGTATATATACCATGTTTCTTGTAAAGGGTATGTTTAAAATTCAACTCTGTTTTACATGGTGCTGATTTGTCTGGGCAGCTGGCCGCTTCAATGTTGAGAATGCGGTATTATGACTGATTTTAGGTAATGGTGTGTTTGTCTAAACAGAGTTAATGCATTTGTGTTTACTTAGGTTTTCTTTGGGGTTTCAGAGTAGGATTTTGATTTGGTTGATTGACAAGAGACAGAGTCATTTGTTAATAGGTGCGCCTAAGCTTGCAGGAGAGACAATTTTTAAAAACAGTCAGTTTATGCCTGGTTCTGAAAGAACACGAGGTGTCTTTCTGTCTGTGTGTCTGTCTGTCTCTCTCTTGGAGGTCGCCGTTTGGGGCTGTGAGAAGACAGGTGTCTCTCTGTGTCTCTCTTTCCTCTCTTCCCCAGAAGTGTTCATAAAGTTCTAGGACTGTTAACCAGTACAAGCACTTAATCTTGGGTTTTTGCTAACGGATTTGATTTTCAAGAGTTGTCTAAGTTTATGAGGAATATTGTTTGAATTGGAACTAATAGAGATAGGTTAGCAGTTAAGAACTGTATCTTGTCATGTTTAAATATTGTTCAATTGGTACATGTTAAGCTAACTCATTTGTTATGGTTAAACTGTACTGTTAAATAAAGTTTGTTTTGATTAAAGCTTCCAGTTTGTCAGTAGAAATGTGCCTGGAGTGAAAAATCATATCTCACAATGCCACAATAGCAAAATAGGTGGGGTCTAGTCCAACTTCATAATGTACCTTGGGGTTTCTGATCTTGTATCCTAACAAGTAGACACTGTAAGAAGTCTCACAACACCAGGTTAAGGTCCAAGGGGTTTATTAGACACTGTGTCTGGACTGATTGGGTATGGTTTGTACCTTGCCTTTTGCCAGTCTGCCGACTTTACTTAAATTATTCATTCACAAAAAGTGAGCATCATTGGTTGGGCCAGCATTTACTACCCATCCCAAATTACCCTTGAACTGAGTGGTTTGCTAGGGTATTTCAGAGGGCATTTAACAGTCAACTGCATTTTTGGGTAAGGATGGGTAGATTTCCTTCCGTAAAGGACATTAGTGAATGAGATGAACCAGACAATTGACCGTGGTTTCATGGTCATCATTAGACTTCTAATTCTTAATTTTTATGGAGCTCAAATTTCACCATTTGCAATGGTAGGGTTTGAATCCAGGATCCCAGAGTATTAAACAGAAAATGCTGGAAAATCACGTCATGGAGTCATAGAGGTTTACAGCATGGAAACAGGCCCTTTGGCCCAACTGGTCCATGCCGCCCTTTTTTGTAAAACCCCTACATTAATCCCAATTGCCCGCATTTGGCCCATATCCCTCTATACCCATCGTACCCATGTAAATATCTAAATGCTTTTTGAAAGACAAAATTGTACCCGCCTCTACTACTACCTCTGGCAGCTTGTTCCAGACACTCACCATCCTCTGAGTGAAACAATTGTCCCTCTGGACACTTTTGTATCTCTTCCCTCTCACCTTAAACCTATGCCCTCTAGTTTTAGACTCCCCTATCTTTGGGAAAAGATATTGACTATCGAGCTGATCTGTGCCCCTCATTATTTTATAGACCTCTATAAGATCACCCCTCAGCCTCCTGTGCTCCAGAGAACAAAGTCCCAGTCTATCCAGGCTCTCCTTATAACTCAATCCATCAAGTCCCGGTAGCATCCTAGTAAATCTTTTCTGCACTCTTCCTCGTTTAATAATCTCCTTTCTATAATAGGGTGACCAGAATTGCACACAGTATTCCAAGTGTGGCCTTACCAATGTCTTGTACAACTTCAACAAGACATTCCAACTCCTGTATTCAGTGTTCTGACTGATGAAACCAAGCATGCTGAATGCCTTCTTCACCACTCTGTCCACCTGTGACTCCACTTTCAAGGAGCTATGAACCTGTACCCCTAGATCTCTTTGTTCTGTAATTCTCCCCAACGACCTACCATTAACTGAATAAGTCCTGTCCTGGTTCAATCTATCAAAATGCCTCACCTTGCATTTGTCTAAATTAAACTCCATCTGCCATTCGTCAGCCCACTGGCCCATTTGATCAAGATCCCGTTGCAATTGGAGATAACTTTCTTCACTGTCCACTATGCCACCAATCTTGGTGTCATCTGCAAACTTACTAACCATGCTTCATATATTCTCATCCAAATCATTAATATAAATGACAAATAACAGTGGACCCAGCACTGATCCCTGAGGCACACCGCTGGTCACAGGCCTCCAGTTTGAAAAACAATTCTCTACAACCATCAATTTTGTATCCATTTAGATACCTCACCCTGGATCCCGTGAGATTTAACCATATGCAACAACCTACCATGTGGTACCTTGTCAAAGGCCTTGCTAAAGTCCATGTAGACAACATCAACTGCACTGCCCTCATCTACCTTCTTGGTTACCCCTTCAAAAAACTCAATCAAATTTGTGAGACATGATTTTCCACTCTCAAAACCATGCTGACTGTCCCTAATCAGTCCTTGCATCTCTAAATGCCTGTAGATCCTGTCTTCCAACAATTTACCAACCACAGATGTGAGGCTCACTGGCCTGTAGTTCCCAGGCTTTTCCCTGCAGCCCTTTTTAAACAAAGGCACAACATTTGCCACTCTCCAATCTTCAGGCACCTCACCCGTGACTATCGATGATTCAAATATCTCTGCTAGGGGACTCGCAGTTTCCTCCCTAGCCTCCCACAATGTCCTGGGATACACTTTATCAGGTCCTGGGGATTTATCTACCTTGATGCACTTTAAAACTTCCAGTACCTCCTTCTCTGTAATATGTACACTCAAGACATCACTGTTTATTTCCCCAAGTTCACTAACACCCATGCTTTTCTCAACAGTAAACACTGATGAGGGATATTCACTTAGGATCTCACCCATCTCTTGTGGATCCGCACGTAGATGACCTTGTTGATCCTTAAGAGGCCCTACTCTCGCCCTTGTTACTCTTTTGCCCTTTATGTATTTGTAGAACTCTTTGGATTCTCCTTTGCCTTATCTGCCAAAACAATCTCGTGTCCCCTTTTTGCCCTCCTGATTTCTCTCTTAACTCTACTCCTACACCCCCTATACTCTTCAAGGGATTCACTTGATCCCAGCTGCCTATGCATGTCATGTGCCTCTTTCTTCTTGACCAGGGCCTCAATATCCCGAGTCATCCAGGGTTCCCTACTTCTGCCAGCCTTGCCCTTCACTCTAAGAGGAATGTGTTTACCCTGAACGCTGGTTAACACACATTTGAAAGCGTGCCACTTACTAGACGTCCCTTTGCCTTCCCACAGACTCCCCCAATTAACTTTTGACAGTTCCTGCCTGAAACCATCAAAATTGGCCTTGCCCCAATTTAGAATTTTAACTTTTGGGCCAGACTTATCATTCTCCATAGCTATCTTAAAACTAATAGAATTATGGTCACTAACACTTCTGTCACCTGCCCTTCCTTATTTCCCAAAAGGAGGTCAAGTTTTGCCCCCTCTCTAGTCAGGCCATCTGAATGAGAAATTCCTCCTGAATACACTCAATAAATTTCTCTCCATCCAACCCTCTAACACCATGACTATCCCGGTCAATGTTGGGAAAGTTAAAATCTCCAACTATTACCACCCTATTTTTCTTGGAGCTATCTGTAATCTCCTTACATATTTGCTCCTCAATTTCCTGCCGAATATTTGGGGGCCTATAGTACAACCCTATCAAAGTGATTTCGCCCTTCTGACATCATTTTTGAGGAGAGAGAACAGAGCTAACATTTCAAGTCTGGATGATTCTTCGTCAGAACTCTATTCTCTCTCCACAGCTGCTGTCGGATCTGCTAAAATAATGCAGCATTTTCTGTTTTCGTTTCAGATTCCAGCATCCGCAGTAATTTGCTTTTATCCCCGGAGTATTACCTTGGACCTCAGGAATGCTAGTCCAGTGACAATGCCACTCGGTCATCGCCTCCTCATATTGCATAGTGACAGCGTGAGCTTGTCTTTCCACAGTAATGAGACAGACTGGGTACTTTTCAAGCTCTAAAGCATTGGCCTCGGCCTGTTGATGAGTTTGCGCGATATACAGCACGAAGTGAGCTGATCAGGTGGCCATTATCCTGCAGGATGTTTTTGATGTGCCCCACTTCATCATCAAGCTTGCATGGTGAGCAAATGACTTGGGCCCTATTTACGAGATTTCCGATAAGGCCAAGCTTGCAGCATGAGGAACTGTAAGAATCCCAATGTGTATATTGACCGATGAAGTGGGCTTGCGGTAGACGGGTAGAGAACTCCCTGGCAAATTTCTCAACCAATATGTCAAAGGAAGGAGCTCATTTGACTGCTCCATTTCAAAGGTGAATTTGAGTGCAGGATGGAGCCCATTAAGACATGTAAGGAAATTATTACATACCTGATTTAAATATACCAAACATATCATCCACATATTTGGGCCCTGTTCTTTGCAGACACAACATGTATACACACACTGCACCTGTTTGGGCCGTCATTTCTTTTATTTAGCTCAATCATTCATTCCTCAGGGCAATCGCTCGACAAAACAAAATTGAGTTGCCTGGTTTAAATTTCAAACAATGCTTGGGAGTTAACAGTCAGTCACCATCAACTGGCACATTCTTCATGTCAATACCTTTATCAGGGTCCAGCTGCTAATCATAGAAATCATAGAAACCCTACAGTGCAGAAGGAGGCCATTCGGCCCATCGAGTCTGCACCGACCACAATCCCACCCAGGCCCTACCCCCACATATTTACCCGCTAATCCCTCTAACCTACACATCCCAGGACTCTAAGGGGCAATTTTTTTTTTAACCTGGCCAGTCAACCTAACCCGCACATCTTTGGACTGTGGGAGGAAACTGGAGCACAGGTTTAAGGTGCGAGGGGCAGTTCAAATCCTCTTTCACATGTTGTACTTCCTTTGAGTGGCATCAGTTTTTGTTTTTCCTTAACAAGCTCACCTTTGGTGTGTGACAGTTGATTCTCTACACTGGGTCAGTCTTTCCTTGGCAGAGTGTAAGTCCTCTGCTAACCTTCAATCTTTTGTTCTGTAATTGCATTAATACCAATTGTCTTTGAAACACCTCGCACTGTTTATTTTCGGCTACCACTTGTTCTTGATTTTCATCTCTTCACAAGTCTGTTTGGAAATGTAATGGTTTTCCAAGGTTCCTTCCAAACTGTTTCCTTCAGTGCTGCAATCTATTTCTTGTATCTTTCGGCTTCCTTCTGGAATTCCTGAGTTTTTTTTTGAAAACTGGTTCTAATTTTCTTTCAGAGTGGCATTGAACACATTTTATTGAACTTTGTAATACTTCAGAGGAACAAGCACTGACCTAAAGAATCCTTGTAGCATGTGACTTATTGCAAAGCTCAATTATCTTTTGTGTTTTCTTGCAATTTACCAGAGTTTCGAGTTTGTTCTGCTGCTCTGCAATTTTGCTGCTCAAGGTCGTCTTTATTCCATCATGTTGCTGAACAGTTATGTACTATATGATTACAAAGAACAATGAGTTCTGTTAATTTTATATTTTCTTATTACACTCTTGTCTTTCATTCTGCATTTCAGTGTATTGTCTTGTCACTATTGAAAACTCGAACGCAGCTTTTTCTGAAGAATCATTCAGCATCTTGTTTTATTTAACTCCTTGTGTGCTTCCAGGAATGTGTATTGGTCCCTCAAAGTCTTTCAAGGCAATGACTTAGAACCATAGAACCATAGAAAATTACAGCTCAGAAACAGGCCTTTTGGCCCTTCTTGTCTGTGCCGAACCATTTTATGCCTAGTCCCACTGACCTGCACTTGGACCATATCCCTCCACACCCCTGTCATCCATGAACCCGTCCAAGTTTTTCTTAAATGTTAAAAGTGACCCCGCATTTACCACTTTATCCGGCAGCTCATTCCACACTCCCACCACTCTCTGCGTGAAGAAGCCCCCCCTAATATTCCCTTTAAACTTTTCTCCTTTCACCCTTAACCCATGCCCTCTGGTTTTTTTCTCCCCTAGCCTCAGCGGAAAAAGCCTGCTTGCATTCACTCTATCTATACCCATCAAAATCTTATACACCTCTATCAAATCTCCCCTCAATCTTCTACGCTCCAGGGAATAAAGTCCCAACCTATTCAATCTCTCTCTGTAACTCAGCTTCTCAAGTCCCAGCAACATCCTTGTGAACCTTCTCTGCACTCTTTCAATCTTATTTACATCCTTCCTGTAACTAGGTGACCAAAACTGTACACAATACTCCAAATTCGGCCTCACCAATGCCTTATATAACCTTACCATAACACTCCAACTTTTATACTCGATACTCCGATTTATAAAGGCCAATGTACCAAAGGCACTCTTTACGACCCTATCCACCTGTGACGTCACTTTTAGGGAATTCTGTACCTGTATTCCCAGATCCCTCTGTTCAACTGCACTCTTCAGTGTCCTACCATTTACCCTGTACGTTCTTCTTTGGTTTGTCCTTCCAAAGTGCAATATCTCACACTTGTCTGCGTTAAATTCCATTTGCCATTTTTCAGCCCATTTTTCTTATTTGAGTGTATCTCTTGTCTGCTATCATGCTGGCGGTTCTTCAGGTTTAAATTCTTCAAACTTGGCTTAGTTATGAATATTCTCTGATTGTAATTGTGTTTTTTCTTGCTCTGCCTGCCCATAGGGCTTTTTCCTTGTCATTCACTGCCAACTGCTGGTACAGTTCCGGAAACATAGCTGAGTCATCAAAACAGAATTAATTTGGAAATATGAGCTGGAGCTTCCTATAAAGATATATTACTGGGGGTTCTGGGGAGCTCTGTGCCTCTCTGGTGCCCTTGTGTAGTTTATTTGGGTGCTGTCATTTGCTCATTTTGCCACTTTTCAGAGCTTATAAAGGGCCAGAACGTACAAAGAACAAAAAACAGTACAGCACAGGAAACAGGCCCTTCGGCCCTCCAAGCCTGTGCCGCTCCTTGGTTCAACTAGACCATTCATTTGTATCTCTCCATTCCCAGACTGCTCAACGTAAGGATAAAAAATATTTTTCAAAGGCTTTTAATAGTTCCAGGAGGCTGGTTGTGGATTCAATACCTTGCATCAAGATAATGTGATTTGCGAGATCTCCAAACCAGTAAGAAGACACACAATAATCTGGTCTTCCTCTGATTTATTTTTACTGAGATTTGATATACTCAATGTGAAAAGTCATCTCTCAAGGATTTAAGTGTTCTGTTGGATTGGACTCTTGGACTGGTCCAAGTGGAGTTGGAAGTGTGGAATTCTGATCCATGTTAAAGATATTTAAAATGTAGATACAGCTTTAAGACCTTACAAGATGGAGTAGCTGTTCATAGCAGTATAAAGGACTTCCCATTGATCATTGGTTTTGGCGGGCTCTGCAAAATGGCGGCAGCGTGTTTCTGGAAGAAATACTTTTAACGATGGTTGCATGGGTCAGCTATTTGCCGACTTATTCAGTTCAACAATTTACTGTCGCAAATAATGGAGTGTTCAAATTAAACACAGGCTTGCTATTTATGAATTGGACGGTTCAGCATTTCCAAGAGCCCGAGTAATTTAACAGCTTTTTTCTTTTACAAACTCTTGATGTAACGTGTTGAGGCTCGGACTTGGTGATCGGGTTTAGCGATGGATTTCATTCAGATGACTCTAGATTAGTAAAAGTGCCTCAGCAACTCATGAGCTTGAAAAGATTTAGTTCACCCTTGCAGGCTCTGTAGTCTGTGTGCTAAAACTGGACTTTCAAGAAAATTCTATAGTATCTTCTGCCGCAATAAAAAATCTCCACCTTCAGTTTCATAGAAATCATAGAAACCCTACAGTGCAGAAGGAGGCCATTTGGTCCATCGAGTCTGCACCGACCACAATCCCTCCCAGGCCCTACCCCCACATATTTACCCACTAATCCCTCTAACCTACGCATCTCAGGACTCTAAGGGGCAATTTTTAACCTGGCCAATCAACCTAACCCGCACATCTTTGGACTGTGGGAGGAAACCGGAGCACCCGGAGGAAACCCACGCAGACACGAGGAGAATGTGCAAACTCCACACAGACAGTGACCCGAGCCGGGAATCGAACCCGGGACCCTGGAGCTGTGAAGCAGCAGTGCTAACCACTGTGCTACCGTATTTATTTACAGACATATAAATACTGTAGCTAGGTCAGAAGCTGGAAATTCTGCTGCGAATAACTCGCTGAAGAATTTCTCAACTTGCTGACTGGGGTTATTTTCCTTGGAACAAAGAAGGCTCCCTAAAGCCTGTCCACAAGAAGACAAAAGTCAGGAGTGTCATGGAATACTTTACATTTGCCAGGAATTTACAGCTCCAGCAATTATCATTCATCTAAAATTCCCTTGATGTACTATGGTTGCAATGTGTACTGTCCATACAGTGCACTCAGCAATCTGACCTCCATGGCTAGGACAAGGCATGGGAACATCACCCCCACCAGGTTCCCTTCTCAATCACACCCAATTCACCACAAGGAATATAACCTAGAGTTTTGACAGTCCTTTGGCACTCTACTAAATTGCATTTCCAAAGACTAGACAGGATGTTTTGGTGCTTCCCTGCAATGTTTTTGCGTGATTTAATGAGCTTTGAACAGCAATTGTTGATTAATTTTGAATCAGTATTACGTTGGCATTGCTATTCCTTCAGTGTATTTTTTTAATCACACATTAACCAGTAACATCAGTTGGATACCGTTAATGATCAACTTTTAAACAGAGTAACCCCATTTCTCATACTGATCAGAACGTATTCTAAATGAGAGTAATTATGTACAATGTACTGACCTGGATTTTGCTCTGGTAAAGACAGCGAAGCTCAGTCTTCTCCACTAACTGTCAGGAGTTGGATCATATAGAGAATAACGCAGAAATCCAGAAGTTGCTCCTTCAGAAATTGAGCTGTAGCAGTTCCCCCAGACTGTAATCTACATTGTGATCATGATTTCACTACTGTTCATCTCACTGTAAAAACCCTGTGATGCGCGATATAACTCACGAGGCTAGAGGTACTCGGGGAAATAAAGGCTTTTATTGACTACAACAATAGAGCTACCATATATAATACACGATCCCAGACTAAAGGGTCCCAGACAGAGCAGTGACCTTTATACCTCTCCCAGGAGGCGGAGCCCGACTGGGATGTACCATAAGAACTATATTACAGGTAGAACAGCCCAACCCTAACCCCAACAGTAACATGTAGAACAACCCAACCCTAACCCCAACAGTAACATATATACAGACTCATAGTACTGGCCAGACCCTGGCTCAGCACTACCTGGTGGGAACCAACAATGGTTCACCACACCCTGAAAAGTTGTACTTTGTTGACTGGGGAGTGACTGGGATTTTTGGTGCATTAACATAAGAATTACTGCCAAGCACCCTCACTGCCCCTAAAAAACTAATTTTGTCTTTAGGGAATATCAAATTTTTCCTCAATGATTAAAAATTCCATTGTTTTTTCATTTTAGTCAGAAATTTGTATCTTGATTTTTCTCGCTAAATGCAGTCATACATTTTTTTCACTATCTGTAAATTGAAATTAAAAATGAAGGACTTTAGATGTATTTAACTTTGTTGATTGTAAGATGATGCTTGCTGACATGACTGCCTTTATACTCCAAGGCATCACTTTGATTTGGCACCAGAATTAAACAGCTGTGGGGAAAGGGGAAATTCCCGATACACACACCACTGGATATTTGTGGGCAACTTTCTTTGAGTTTAGTGGTGAACACCCTTGCTTTGTTGCTGCCAACAAAATCTAGACCTGTTTCACCTTGGAGCAATTAACTCCCCTTTATAAATGTAGCATCCCAACACTCACTTAGCACTAGTATAATACTCCCATGACACTTATTCAATCCTTAATCATAGGCAAAGCTAGTTTAATTTCAGACAGACTGATTCTGCTCGATTCCAGTGCTGGTCCAATTCCAACTTCCACTTTTTCACAGCAGCAGCAGCTCACAGGAACCACAACACAAATTAAGTTAAAGTTCCGAGTTAGATAGGAAAGTTTAAACTACTGATTCTTAAAAATGAGGACAATGTACACATTCTACCACCTGTAAGATGCCGTCTCTTTTAAACTTGTTATCTTTGTTTCAGCTCCCTCCCCAAGAAAGCACCTATTCCACAATGTCTCCAACTTGTCAATTGGTCTCTCAGTTAAACAGAGCTAAGATTCTAGTATGTGACATCTGCAGCAAAATCACAGGATTTGTTACAGCTCTGAAGTGGGCCACTCTGGCACGTTGCTGCCTTTGCCAAGTGATAGGTCTTATTGTCACTGAAATGTCCAATGGAAATTCTCTGGTAGCTAATGATGTCTGTTCCTTTGAGAATGTTGCCTGTAATCCACTATATTTTATCTTGTTGATAAAGCCACACAATTTGATGCTTTCAAACTTCGCAAGAATATAGAATGGCTCTGTGTAGAAAAGCACATGTATGTCTTGATTTACTTCACACTTGTATCATCCCACAATTTAAGAGCGTGCGTTTTCTCAAAATCATCCTTTGAATTTTGTTTTGGGGTTATAAGTTTTTATAATTTCTGTATTCTAATGTCAAATAGGAACTCTTTCCTGTCGAGGTAATGAGGAAAGCTGCACAACTTTTATTGTTCATCCGGATGTTGGGGGATCAGGACTATCACGAGTGGACACTTCTATCATATTTGAAGCATTGTCAACAGGCTGTGCAAGTACCACTGCTTATATCAGTATTCATAAGTAAGTTAATATGGAAATGACATTCAGCCCACAAAATTACTAACTACACTGTCTTAAATGTCCTAAACCCTTTGCAGTGAAAATGGAAACAGCAATAATAGGAGAATTAGAAGACTTGAATGAAGACCCGATGGGAGAAGCAGCTTTGGATAAAAGATCTTGAAAATGTAGTGGAGAAAACATTTGAACAATAGTGCAGATATAGAGTTAGGTATAATGAGTGTAAATATGGAAGTTGATCCCGTACCTAAGGATAATGCTTTGGGACACTACATAGGTGAGGAATAGAAGGGGTGAAACCTTGGAACATTCGGGAGTCCACCATTTTGGGGTGGGAAGAGAAAGCATTGCAGGAGATAAACTTGTGTCACAGAAACAGAAAATGCTGGAGAAACTCAGCTGGTCTGACAGCATCTGTGGAGAGGGATTAGAGCCAAAGTTTCTCTCTCCACAGATGCTGTTAGACCTGCTGAGTTTGGTCAGGCATTTTTAGGTGTCAGGTTCATGGAGCAGGGAATTCTCCTGACTGAGCAACTGATGAAATAAGGGATCTTCCATTTAAGATGCAGATGAGGAGAATTCTTTTCTCTGAGGTCTTAGTCTGTGGAATGAGTGGGCATATGGATGGCAGATGCAGTATAATGTTGATAAATGTGAGGTTATCCACTTATCTGAAAATGGGAAGGCAGATTATTATTTGAATGGGTATAAACTGAGGGAGGTGGATACTCATCGAGACCTTATGTCCTCGTGCATCAGTTGCAGAAAATAAGCGTGCAGGTACAGCAGGCAGTGAAGAAGGCAAAGGGTATGCTGGCCTTCATAGTGAGAGGATTTGAGTATAGGAATAGGGGTGTTTTACTGCTGTCACACCTGGAGTATTGTGTGCAGTTTTGGTATCCTTATTTGACAAAGGATGTCCTTGCTACAGAGGGAGTGCAGTGGAGGTTTACCAGGCTGATTCTTGGGATGGCAGGTCTGTCATCTGAGGAGAGACTAAGTCGTTTGGGGTTGTATTCATTGGAGTTTAGAAGGGTGAGAGGGAATCGCATTGAAACTTATAAAATTCTAACAGGATTAGACAGGTTAGATTCAGAAAGAATGGTGGGGGAGTCCAGTATCAAGGGTCATAGTTTGAGGATAAGGGTTTAGGACCTTTAGGACTGAGGTGAGGAGAAATGTCTTCACCCAGAGAGCAGTGAATCTGTGGAATTCACTACCACAGAAAGTAGTTGAGGCCAAAACATTGTGTTATTTCAAGAAGAAATTAGATATAGCTCTTGGGGCCTAAAGGTATCAAGGGATATTTGGGGGGAGTGGGGGGTCAGGATATTGATTTTGATGATCAGCCATAATCAAAATGTATGGCGGAGCAGGCTTGAAGGGTCGAATTACCTACTCCTGCTTATATTTTCAATGTTTCTATGCCAAACTAGGCCCCACTGCCCACCCCATGGCCTGGGTAAGATGCTTTTTTGGAAAGTCGGTGCTGACTCAATGGGCTGAATGGCCTATTTCTGCATTCTGTGGTCATACTCCTGTGCATTCTGAATACTTTGAGTATTCCTCCCTTTTAAAGCAACCCATCTAATTTTCTATCGAAAGAATTTATGGACACTGTTTCAACCATAATTTGTAGTAGAAAATTTAATATTCTGAGAATTGTTTCTAATGTGTTTATTTTCATTCTGATCTTAAATGAGTGTTCTTATGATCATTTTTCTCGTCTTTGGAAGCACCTCCCAAACCCATGGCTTTCATCACCTCGAAGAACAAAGGTTCTTCGGAACACCATCACTTCCAAACTGCCCTCAAAAGCCTCATACCATCCTGACTTGGGCATATATGTCGCTGAACCTTCATTGCTGGGACAAGATTTTGAAGCCCTTTACCTAAGGGAATTGTGGGAGAACCTTCACACATGGAAGCATTTTCTAAAGGTGTTCATAGAAACCCTACAGTGCAGAAGGAGGCCATTCGGCCCATCGAGTCTGCACCGACCACAATCCCACCCAGGCCCGACCCCCACATATTTTACCCGCTAATCCCAGGACTCTAAGGGGCAATTTTTTTAACCTGGCCAATCAACCTAACCCGCACATCTTTGGACTGTGGGAGGAAACCGGAGCACCCGGAGGAAACCCACGCAGACACGAGGAGAATGTGCAAACTCCACACAGACAGTGACTATGCTAGCAATGTTTATACCCCGAGATTGAAAGTTAAAAGTCTATGATCTCAACTCTACATACAGTTTGACAGAAGGAGTAGGGACTCAATGAAACGGTTCTATAGATTGTCCAGGGATAGAGAAATCTTGAGATCCATGTGCACAGATCCTTACAGGGCAGGACATATTGAGAGATAGTTGGCAAAGCATGTGGGATCTTTGTCTTACTAAATTAAGGTCTTAGAATCCCTACTGTGCAGAAGGAGGCCATTCGGCCCATCGATTCTGCACTGGCCACAATCCCACCCAGGCCCTATTCCCGTAACCCTACACATTTACCATGCTAATCCCCTGGGGTCAATTTAGCATGTCCAATCAACCTAACCCGCACATCTTTGGAATGTGGGAGGAAACTGGAGCACCTGCAGACACGGGGAGAATGTGCAAACTGCACACAGACAGTGACCCAAACTGGGAATTGAACCCAGGTCCCCGGCGTTGTGAGGCAGCAGTGCTAACCAGTACAAGTACAAAAAGTTGTGTAATTTCCAATTTTTTCCAGTTCTGATGAAAGATCATTAGCCTGACATGTTCTCTTTCTACAGATTCTGCCAGAGGTGCTGAGTATTTCCAGCATTTTCTTTAGAAAAGTAAGCAAGTTATATACCTTTTGTAAACCTTTGGAATCTTTGTAAAGCTATGATTAGGCTACAAACAAAGTATTGCATCCAGTTAAGGATGGTGGGGGAGTCCAGAACTAGGGGTCATAGTTTGAGGATGAGGGATAAACCTTTTAGAATTGAGGTGAGGAGAAATTTGTGCACCTAGAGAGTGTGAATCTGAAGAATTCACTACCACAGGAAGCAATTGAGGCCAAAGTGTTGTGTGATTTCAAGAAGAAATGAGATATAACTCTTGGCTAAAGGTATCAAGGGATATGGAGGGAAGGCAACATCAGGGTATTTGATGATCAGGCATGATCATAATGAATGGCAGAGCGGGCTCAAAGGGCCCTGCTTCTAATTTCTATGTTTACCACACTTTAGGAAGTGTGTAAGCATCCTTAAACAAGTGCAGAGGAGATTTACTAGAATGGTTCCAGAGATGAGGTTCAGTGGGAGAAGCTGGTGTTGTTCTCCTTTTGAGCAAAGGAAGTTATGGGGAAATTTGGAGCCGTACACAATTATAACAGGTTTAGATAAGGTAACATAGAAAAGCTGTTCCAAATAGCTGGGAGTAGAAGAACTATAACTCAGCGAATACCTCTTCCCGTTTGAGGAATGAAGGCACAACAATGCTCAAGACCAAATTCCTCACTTTCAGAGAGTTGGTGGTTAGACAGATTTACTACATGTTTGGCAGCATCATTAATTGCACTGCCAAACTGTTTCTACTTATGTGATTTTGCAGTGGGGTATGTTTGCACTTTTTATTGAGGCAATTTAGCAGCACAAATGGACCAAATCCAAAAGTGAGGGGGATACAGAGGAGATTCACTAGAATGTTGCCTGGAATGGAGCATTTGAACTATAAAGAGAGACTAGATAGGCTTGGGTTGTTTTCTTTAGATGTGGAGATGCCGGCGTTGGACTGGGGTAAACACAGTAAGATTTTCAAATTGACACCGCTCGCCAAAAAATGTTCTGAAAAACGAATGTTCTGTGCAAATGTTCTGAAAAACAGTTGTTTTCTTTAGAGCAGAGAAGGTTGAGGGGGGACATGATTGAAGTGTATGAGGATATGGACAGGGTGAGTAGGGAGCACCTGTTCCCCTTTTGAGAGATCAATCACAAGGGGGCATAATTTTAAGGTGAGGGGCAGGAGATTCAGAGGGGATTTGAGAAAAAAGAATTCACTCGGTGGTGAGAATCTGAAATGCACTGCCTGGGAAGGTAGTGGAGTCTTTAAAAAGTATTTGGATGAGCACTTGAAACATCAAAACATTCAAGGATATGGGACAAGTGCAGGAAAATAGACTTAGCATGACTTCAGTGGTAGTTACTGTTGGTGTATGCTCGATGGGCTGAAGGGCCTTTGCTGCGCAACATGACTCTATGACTCTATAGCTCTTTAGATTATGGTATCTAGAATACACATCTGTTTTTTCAAATGCCTTGAGAGTTTCTACCTCCACCCTCTTCAAGAAGTGAATGCCAGACCTCTAGCATCGTCCAACTCCCCTCTACTCTTTCTACCAATTACTCTAAATCTATGTCCCTGGCTATTGCTCTCGCTGCTAATATGCTAATTCTCTTAATTGTTATGCCCATGATATCTCCATGTCATACATGTACAAAAGTTGGGGAATCATTTATCTGCCAATTTTAATTTATTAAGGGATGGCTTTGATTATTACAGGTCAAAAAAGTTTCATTGTAGAATAATTAGAATGTACTGCATTTAATTTATACACATTAAACTAAACATAGAATTCTCCAAATTTAGCATGTTCTATTTATACCATTGCCATTTAAGAAATAGACCCATGGCTAGTGTTGTATTCATGCTTCTAACATATGAATTACACAGAATCTTGGAACTATAGGAAATTCAAATGGAATGTAGCAAATATGAAAGCAAAGAAGATTTGAAAAGCTAAGAGAGATCATGAAAGATAGGTAGAGAAGTAGTAAAGAATTTTAGAAACCTGTAGAAAGTAAAACATCTTTTGTTTATCATCTTGACCCTCAGAGTAACTCGTCATTTGATCTCTCCTGTTTTTCACCCTGTCACAACGAATTTGAAGCTCGACATTATGTGGAGCTCCTCTTCTGTTGCCTTCACCTCCACACCTACTTCTTTGGGCAAAGGTCCTCCAGCATCTATTACCACCACTCAGCAGACACTTCTGCCCACCTTCAATATTGTCCCTCCACCTGGACCCCTCTGGCTTTTTTTATCCTTTCTTTTTTTTAACCCCCTTTCACTGCAAACTGCTGGCTTGACAGTGGACATCTAAATTTCTCCTCTTCCTTTGAACTTGCTGCACTCTGTTCTCTCAGGTCTAACTCTGATATTGTGATCAAACCTGCTGACAAGGTCTCTCGTGTTGTCTGGCAAACTGACTGCTATCTTACAGAGGCTCAATGACAACTCTTCAACATTTCCTCCTACCTCCTCCTGGACCATGATCCCACCATCGAGCATCAAACCATTGTTTCCAGAATAAACATTGATCTTCTCTCCTCCAGTGACCTTCCATCCATAGCTTTCCACTTCATACTTCTCAATCCTGTACAGGTTGCTTCTACCTCCTCCCCAAGAAATATAAACGGGACTTTTCTGGCAGACCTATCATTGCAATTTTCTATTAATAACCCAACGGCAAACTCAAGCTCGGATGAACTCAAAAGGTTAGTTTATTTTCATGCACTTAAAAGCCTTTTATTACCCAGGCTGGCCAACAGGAGTCTGTCTACTCGTCAGCTAAGACTAGACTCCTGTTAGCCAGTGTAGGTTATGAAAGGCTTTTTATATTGCTCTCTTTAAACTTAGTCTGTGAAGTTCCTCAGGGGTCATTCGTGGCTCTTTGTGGATAAGAATGTGCAAATTTTTCTGATTCTGCAAGATAGCTTTTTTTATCCTGGGCCACAGGCAGATAGACCGTCAGTCATTTTAGATCTTTATCTTTAGAGATAGCCATGAGTGTATCTCTATATTATTTTAAAACATTTATACAGGGTAAAGTATTTGTCCCTCGCAGATGACTGGATCACTGCAAAGTCTTGCTCGCATCCTGAATTAGAAAACTCTTTCAGCTTTGCTTCCAATTTCCATCTTTTGTTTCCATTATCTGTCTCTGTTTCAGATGATGGACCATTAACTAGTATTCATTGTAAGCCCATTGATTCCCACAGCTACCTCAGCTACACTTAAGGATTCCAGTTTCTCTGTACCAATGATGCAACTTTCCACCATGTAAGTGTTTGAGTTGTATTCTTTTTTTCTTCAACCAATGATTCTCTTGATGTGTCCACCTCATTTCCCGCACTTCTGTCTCACAGAATCACACAGAAACCCTACAGTCCAGAAGGAGGCCATTCGGCCCATCGAGTCTGCACCGACCACAATCCCACCCAGGCCCTACCCCCACATATGTTTGCCCGCTAATCCCTCTAACCTACACATCTCAGGACTCTAAGGGGCAATTTTTAACCTGGCCAATCAACCTAACCCGCACATCTTTGGACTGTGGGAGGAAACCGGAGCACCCGGAGGAAACCCACGCAGACACGAGGAGAATGTGCAAACTCCACACAGACAGTGACCCAAGCCGGGAATCGAACCCAGGACCCTGGAGCTGTGAAGCAGCAGTGCTAACCACTGTGCTACCATGCCGCCCCACCCCTACCCTTCCTCCAAAAGCCACAGTATGGTTCCCCTAGTACTTGCCTTTTACCCCAGCAGCCTCCAAATTCAGTAAATCATGTAACATTGTTCCTACCACCTCCAACATGATGTCATCACCAAATGCATCATCTTCTCCCCTCCCCCTTCAGCATTCTAAAAGGATTGTTTCCTCTGTGATGCCCACTTCTTGATCATCCCCAACTCACAGCATCTTTCCATACAAGTGCAGGAAATGTGACACCTATCTTTTTACCTCCCCTCTCCGCACCATCCAAAGCCCCAAACATGTGCATTCTTTCAATTTAGTATGCTGTGTGTATTGTATTTGCTGCTCACATTGTGTTGGTCTCTACATTCGGGAAATCAAATGCACATTGGGTGACTGCTTTGTGAAACATCTCAATTAAGTTGCAAGCATGATCCAGAGGTGGCCTGTCATTTTAATATCCCACCTTGCTCTCATGCTGATATCTTGTCCTTGGTCTACTGCATTGTTCCAGTGAAGTTCAACATTAGCTTGAGGAACAGCATCATGGGTCGTAACTTCTGAGCTTTGCAAGGTTGGATTTTGGGGGAAATCTCATAGATGCACTGGGGAATCCCCCTCAGAGGTTTCCAGGTAAGCATTTGTACTGGGTAACTTCCCAGAAGTGCTAACCTCCTCTGGACAATTGCCCTGTGCTGGGAACCATCTGAAAATGCAACTTATTAAGACCATAAGACCATAAGACATAGGAGCGGAAGTAAGGCCATTCGGCCCATCGAGTCCACTCCACCATTCAATCATGGTTGATTTCAACTCCATTTACCCGCTCTCTCCCCATAGCCCTTAATTCCTCGAGAAATCAAGAATTTATCAATTTCTGTTTTGAAGACGCTCAACGTCTCGGCCTCCACAGCCTTCTGTGGCAATGAATTCCACAGACCTACCACTCTCTGGCTGAAGAAATTTCTCCTCATCTCTGTTCTAAAGTGACTCCCTTTTATTCTAAGGCTGTGCCCCCGCGTCCTAGTCTCCCCTGCTAGTGGAAACAACTTCCCTACGTCCATCCTATCTAAGCCGTTCATTATCTTGTAAGTTTCTATTAGATCTCCCCTCAACCTCCTAAACTCCAATGAATATAATCCCACGATCCTCAGACGTTCATCGTATGTCAGGCCTACCATTCCTGGGATCATCCGTGTGAATCTCCGCTGGACCCGCTCCAGTGCCAGTATGTCCTTCCTGATGGATGGAGTTATGCCAATAGTTACTCAGAAAAAATTAGCAGAATTAAAACCTCTTGTAATTCTGAGTAACTATTGTAAACACCCAGACCAACACCCATGGAACTCCCCCTACGCTCCTGATCTCCACTATGGGACTCTCCCCACACTCTCAACTATCTTCACCCACCCCGATCCCTGACCTCCAATCACCCCCCGCCCCCCCCCCCAAGTACCCAACTAGAGCCTCCTCAGACCCAACTGGAGCTCCCTCAAATCCCGCACACAAGACATGACCCGAGCCCCCATCCTGTGGACCTAACCTCCAGCACCCCCAACCTCTGACAAAGACGTGAGCTTGAGATAAGCAACTCCAAGCTGCACATGTTGTTACTCAGCATTCCAGTTTTAGCTGAGAAATGCTCAGGCATCTACATCCCACCCAGTGACTCACTAACTGCACTTTAAAAATATTGTCTCTGTTTTAATTATACATCTGCTTTTGATTATATACCAAGAGGCAGATTAAAGCAGAAATTGCGGACCATGTTAGGCGCTCCTGCTTTCATGCCCAAAAGGCAGCACAAGCAAAACCTCAACCGTCATTTCAAAATTGAACAATTTCAAGAAATTGGTAGGTTCATTTTTGAAACCTGGCATGCTAAAATTGTGTTGAGTTGAAATGCAGATATTTCCTGGAACCTTGCTTCTGGGTGAGTATTTTCATGTTGGGCAGTAATCCCTGATCAATGCCCAGAGACACGAGAGTGAATCAGCGTAAAGAAACACAGCAGTTACATGCAGTTCACCTGACCACCTTCAGAATGTGAGTTAGTGCTCAGTTACCTGATGTCAGCCGCACTTGGCTAGATGCACCTCCGTAGCCTTAAAACACTTGCAGGGGATGCAGACAATGAGTTGTGGTTTCTGCTCTTAATAACTGTCCACTAATGCTGCTGGAAGTGTGGATAACGGTCACAACGCAGCTCAGCTCATTGGTTACATCACATGCTAATCAGCCACCAGGATTAACATGTGAGCAATGGTCATTTGAACGGACAGCTGGACAGCAGTCAACACCTAAATGACTCGCACAGCAGAGAACTGTTCAGCTAATTGTGTTTGTGTGGCTTTTGGCTTAAGCAATACAAAACTAATCGCGCTGCCCTATTCTCTCCCTAATTCACTGTGCCTTCCCTTGCTTCAAATATTTATACACTTTTCTCATCCAAGATACAACGGTCTTTGCATATACCAGTCCCTGTGTATTCCATACTGTTAATTGTTCTGCTATAGAAATTTCTGTCAATTTCTTTCCAGTTTTTAGTGACAAATCCTAACAGAATATATCAGAAACACCCTTCTCTTTCCAATTCGAGGAAATAGCCTTTCTGTATTCACTATCAAAACTATTTATTGTCTTGAAAAGCTCTACTAAAACATTTTGTCTTCTGTTATGCAGTAGAAATGGCCCCAGTATGTCAAATGTTTGCTCACTGCTCCAGTTTCCCAGGGGCACACTGGATGCTGAGGGCTACACACATTGCTCGATCTTTGGCTTTGCACAAATCTGTCATTAGCTCTTTCATCCACATTTGATACAGTGCTGCACCACAGATCTGAGAACAAAGCTTTAGCTCAATGAATAAAAGGTCCAGTAACAACACAGATATAAAACTGACTAAGTGACAGAAAACAAGAGTAGTGGTTAACGGATGCTGTTTTTAGCCCGGAGGAAGGTTTGTCATGGAACTCCCCAGGAATCAGTCCTGGGAATCTCACTTTTCCTGATATATATTAATGACCTGGATCTTGATTTACAGGGCACAGTTCCAAAATTTGTGGATATTATGAAACGTGGAACATTATGAACTGTGAGGAGGGCAGTGTAGAACTTCAAAAGCACATAGACAAGTTGGTGAAATGGGCAGTTTTGGAGAAATGTGATTGGTTTTGGTAGGAAGAACATGGAGAGGCAACATAAAATAAAGGTTACAACTTTAAAATAAAGGTTACAACTTTAAAATAAAGGTTACAACGCAGACAAGTGTGAGATATTGCACTTTGGAAGGACAAACCAAAGAAGAACGTACAGGGTAAATGGTAGGACTCTGAAGAGTGCAGTTGAACAGAGGGATCTGGGAATACAGGTACAGAGTTCCCTAAAAGTGACGTCACAGGTGGATAGGGTCGTAAAGAGTGCCTTTGGTACATTGGCCTTTATAAATCGGAGTATCGAGTATAAAAGTTGGAGTGTTATGGTAAGGTTATATAAGGCATTGGTGAGGCCGAATTTGGAGTATTGTGTACAGTTTTGGTCACCTAGTTACAGGAAGGATGTAAATAAGATTGAAAGAGTGCAGAGAAGGTTCACAAGGATGTTGCCGGGACTTGAGAAGCTGAGTTACAGAGAGAGATTGAATAGGTTGGGACTTTATTCCCTGGAGCGTAGAAGATTGAGGGGAGATTTGATAGAGGTGTATAAGATTTTGATGGGTATAGATAGAGTGAATGCGAGCAGGCTTTTTCTGCTGAGGCTAGGGGAGAAAAAAACCAGAGGGCATGGGTTAAGGGTGAAAGGAGAAAAGTTTAAAGGGAATATTAGGGGGGGCTTCTTCACGCAGAGAGTGGTGGGAGTGTGGAATGAGCTGCCGGATAAAGTGGTAAATGCTTTTAACATTTAACATTAAACTTTTAACATTTAAGAAAAGCTTGGACGGGTTCATGGATGAGAGGGGTGTGGAGGGATATGGTCCAAGTGCAGGTCAGTGGGACTTAGGCATAAAATGGTTCGGCACAGACAAGAGGGGCCAAAAGGCCTGTTTCTGAGCTGTAATTTTCTATGGTTCTATGGTTCTAACTCTAAAGAGGTTGCAGGAGCAGTGGGACCTGGGTTTATGTGCATAAGCCATTGAAGGTGGCAGGACAGGTCCACACAATGGTTAACAAGCATATATTACTAGGTAGCAGTGGTGCAAAAAAAATTTACAAGAATGGTTCCAGGGGTTAGGAACTTCAGTTTGGATGATAAATTGGAGAAGTGAGGGGTCCAGACAGTAGAGAGGCAGAAACTGTTCCTATTTGTAAAAGGATCAAGAACAAGAGGGCACAGATTTAAATTAGTTGAAAAAAATAACCAAAAGCGATAGAAGGAAAAACATTTTCATGCATCGAGTGTTTGGGGTCTGAAATGCTCTGCCTGGAAGTATGGTGCAGATAGGTTCAATTGAGATATTGGAAAGGAATTGGACTATTATCTGAAAAGGAAGGATGTGCAGGTTACAGGGAGAAGGCGGGGGAATGGTACTGGGTGAACTGTTCATTCAGAGAGCCAGTGGAGTTATGATGGACTGAATGGTCCCCTACGTTGTCACAATTTTGTGATAGTATCTCATGCAACAATTTATTAATCCAAAAACTGCATTTGGAAGTAGCCCCACCAATGATTTTTTTAAAATGCTGGCAATACTCAGCAGGTCGCACTGTATCTGTGGAGAGAGAATGAATGTTCATGTGTCACGTTGATGATCTTTCATCAAAATTGAAAAAGTTCGAAATGCAATAGGTTTTAAGCAAGTGAAAGTGGTTAGCTGGAAAAAAGAACAAGGAGGCTTTAGAGAGAGTGCAGAGGAGGTTTACCAGGATGTTACCTGGTATGGAAGGGCTTAGTTATGAGGAGAGAGTGGGTAAACTGGGGTTGTTCTCCCTGGAAAGACGGAGGGTGAGGGGTGACCTAATAGAGGTATATAAAATTATGAAAGTCATAGATAGGGTGAATGGTGGGAAGCTTTTTCCCAAGTCAGTGGTGACGTTCACGAGGGGTCATAGGTTCAAGGTGAGGGGGGGAGGTTTAACACAGATATCAGAAGGACGTATTTTACACAGAGGGTGGTGGGGGCCTGGAATGCGCTGCCGGTCAAGGTGGTGGAGGCGGACACACTGGGAACGTTTAAGACTTATCTAGATAGCCACATGAACGGAGTGGGAATGGAGGGATACAAAAGAATGGTCTAGTTTGGACCAGGGAGCGGCGCAGGCTTGGAGGGCCGAAGGGCCTGTTCCTGTGCTGTATTGTTCTTTGTTCTTTGTAAGGTTTGTGACAGGATAGAAGGCAGGAAACCTGTACCTGGGCGGCACGGTAGTACAGTGGTTAGCACTGTTGCCTCACAGTGCCAGGGACTCGAGTTCGATTCCAGCCTTGGTCAATGTCTGTGTGGAGTTTGCACTTTCTTTCCGTGTCTACGTGGGTTTCCTCCCACCGTCCGATGGCCAATCAACCTAACCTGCGCATCTTTGGACTGTGGAAGTAAACCGGAGCACCCGGAGGAAACCCACGCAGACACTGGGTAATGTCCAAACTCCACATGGATCGGATTAGTGGGATAAGCAAAGAAACAACGAGGAGATGTGAATAGTAGTTTGATGAGCAGCTGATGATAGAGCGAAAAAAGTGAAAAAACAAGAATGAAGTCAACCAGCAAAGAAAAAACTAACAGAAGGGGCAGAGGTTTTGGTCTCAAACTTGATGAAGCGTTACTCCTTCAGCTTGTGTTGAGTTTATTGGAAAACTGCAGGGGGCTGAAGGTAGAGAGCAAGGTGGAGAATTAAAATTACAGCTAACTGGAAACTCTAGGTCATGCTTGTGGACTGAACATTGGTGTTTTGCAAAGCAGTCACCCAATTTGCATTTGGTCTCCCCAATGTAAAGTGGACTGCATTATGAGCAACAAATATTGCAGAGGAGGGACAAGGGGAAAACTAATAGCAAGAGGATGATTTTTAAAATGAACGATCAGGCCTTGTACCACGTTATTCCCATTGAGCTGGCAGCAAACCTATTACTGATGGTGCCTCATGCTTTTATAGCACAGTAGCCTTGGCAATAATGGAGTCAAGGCTGAAACATTTGCAACCATCTTCAACCAGCAGGGCTGAGTGATCCACTTTGGCCTTCTCCTAAAGTCCCAACTATCTCATGCCAATCTTCAACCAATCTGACTCACACCATGTGTTATCCGAAACGGCTGAAGGCACTCGATGTAGAAAAGGTTATGGGCCCCGGCAACCTCCCAGCAACCTTACTGAAGGCATCTGCTCCGGAAATAGCTGTGCCCTGAGTCGCGCTGTGCCATTACAGCTGCAACGCTTGCATCTACCTGGCAATGCAGAGATTTGCCCAAGTATGTCCTGTCCACAAAAAGCAGGATAAATTAGTGCTCCGTCTGTGCACATTCAATCATCAGCAAAGTGGTCAGAGATGTTGTTGACAATGCTATCACAGTGAACAATAAGCTCACTGACATTCAGATCAAGTGCTGCCAGCGCTACTCATCCCCAGACCTTCTTACAGCCTTGGCCCAGGAGAGATGAGAGTGACAGCCCTTGTCATGTAATAAGGATCCCTAGCAAAATTGAAACCAGTGGAAATCAGAGAAAACTCTGGACTGTTTGGATTCATACCACAGAATATGGTTACATATAAACATACGAATTCGGAGCAGGAGCAGGAGCAGGAGCAGGAGCAGGAGCAAGCCACTCACCCTTTTGAACCTGCTCCACCACTTGATAAGATCATGGCTGATCTGATTTTAAGCTTATTCTTGCCTACCCCGATAACCTTTTACCGTCTTGCTTATCAAGAATCTACTTCCGCCTTGGAGATATTCAAAGACTTTGGGCAGAATCGTCACAAAAATGCAGTGTTGGCTCAGGCGAGAAAAGTCTGTGAGCATCATAGAAATCATAGAAACCCTACAGTACAGAAAGAGGCCATTCGGCCCATCGAGTCTGCACCGACCACAATCCCACCCAGGCTCTACCCCCATATCCCTACGTATTTTACCCACTAATCCCTCTAGCCTACGCATCTCAGGACACTAAGGGGCAATTTTAGCATGGCCAATCAACCTAACTCGCACATCTTTGGACTGTGGGAGGAAACCGGAGCACCCGGAGGAAACCCACGCAGACACGAGGAGAATGTGCAAACTCCACACAGACAGTGACCCGAGCCGGGAATCGAACCCGGGACCCTGGAGCTGTGAAGCAGCGGTGCTAACCACTGTGCTACCGTGCCGCCCTCACCATCACACCTGCCGCATCACACCAGTTTTCTCCCCATTCCCCCACCATTCATCAAGCTAGTATTGGGGATCTGTTGGCAGAATCAGGGACAGTGCTAGGGCACTACCTGACCATGTCCCTTACCACCCGAGGGCTATATGCCTTTGCATCCCTGGTGTGATCATCGCAACTGATTCTCATTTTTGAAAACCAGTAGTGATTCGGGCCAGTGTGACGTCATGCCGACTGGGTGGGAAGATGTGTCATGGGCGGACGTTATGCTGTCAAGGCCAGTAAGTAGATGTTAATATATTTAAATTTATGGATAGCATCACCAGCAGGTTGGGGATGGGGAAGATCTCAAACTGAGGTCTTGCTGGCACAAATTCCATTTTTGGGCATGTGCAAGTTTTAGCAGCCATTACATGATTTGTGCCCACCATCTACGGGGCCGCTAAATCACGGCCTTAGCCTTTAGAGGAAGAGAATCACCTAACCTATCAAGATCCTTTTGTAGCCTCCTGATGTTCACTTCACAACTTACTTTCCTACTTACCTTTGTGTTGTTTGCAAATTTAGCGACTATACCATTGGTCCTTTCATCCAAATCATTTATATAAATTATAAAGAGTTGAGTTCCAACACTGATTCCTGTGGAACACCACTTTTCACATCCTGTCAACCAGAAAATGACCCATTTATGGCTACTCTCTGTTTCCTGCTAACTAACAAACAAAGAACAAACAAAGAACAATACAGCACAGGAACAGGCCCTTCGGCCCTCCAAGCCCACGCCGCTCCCTGGTCCAAACTAGACCATTCTTTTGTATCCCTCCATTCCCACTCCGTTCATATGGCTGTCTAGATAAGTCTTAAACGTTCCCAGTGTGTCCACCTCCACCACCTTGCCCGGCAGCGCATTCCAGGCCCCCACCACCCTCTGTAAAATATGTCCTTCTGATATCTGTGTTAAACCTCCCCCCTTCACCTTGAACCTATGACCCCTCGTGAACGTCACCACCGACCTGGGGAAAAGCTTCCCACCGTTCACCCTATCTATGCCTTTCATAATTTTATACACCTCTATTAAGTCTCCCCTCATCCTCCGTCTTTCCAGGGAGAACAACCCCAGTTTACCCAATCTCTCCTCATAACTAAGCCCTTCCATACCAGGTAACATCCTGGTAAACCTCCTCTGTACTCTCTCCAAAGCCTCCACGTCCTTCTGGTAGTGTGGCGACCAGAACTGGACGCAGTATTCCAAATGCGGCCGAACCAACGTTCTATACATCTGCAACATCAGACCCCAACTTTTATACTCTATGCCCCATCCTATAAAGGCAAGCATGCCATATGCCTTCTTCACCACCTTCTCCACCTGTGACGTCACTTTCAAGGATCTGTGGACTTGCACACCCAGGTCCCTCTGCGTATCTACACCCTTTATGGTTCTGCCATTTATCGTATAGCTCCTCCCTACATTATTTCTACCAAAATGCATCACTTCGCATTTATCAGGATTGAACTCCATCTGCCATTTCTTTGCCCAAATTTCCAGCCTATCTATATCCTTCTGTAGCTTCTGACAATGTTCCTCACTATCTGCAAGTCCTGCCAATTTTGTGTCGTCTACAAACTTACTGATCACCCCAGTTACACCTTCTTCCAGATCGTTTATATAAATCACAAACAGCAGGGGTCCCAATACAGAGCCCTGCGGAACACCACTAGTCACAGGCCTCCAGCCGGAAAAAGACCCTTCCACTATCACCCTCTGTCTTCTGTGACCAAGCCAGTTCTCCACCCATCTCACCACCTCCCCCTTTATCCCATGAGATCCAACCTTTTTCACCAGCCTACCATGAGGGACTTTGTCAAACGCTTTACTAAAGTCCATATAGATGACATCCACGGCCCTTCCCTCGTCAACCATTTTGGTCACTTCTTCAAAAAACTCCACCAGGTTAGTGAGGCATGACCTCCCTCTCACAAAACCATGCTGACTATCATTAATGAGTTTATTCCTTTCTAAATGCGCATACCAATCATCTTTCCATGCCAATATGTTACCCGCTACCATGAGCTTTTATTTTCTACAATTACCTTTGATTAGGCATCTTATGCAATGCCTTCTGAAAATCTAAGTACAGTACATTCACTCATTCCCATTTACTTACAGCACCAGTTACTTCGAAAAACTCCAATAAATTGGTAAAACATGACTTCCCTTTCACAAAACCATATTGACTCTACCTGATTGTCTTAAAATTATCTAAGTGCCCTCTTATAATGACTTTAATAATAGCTTCTGCCATTTCCCTATGACAGATGCGAAGCGAACTGGCGTATAATTTCCTGCTTTCTTTCTCCTTCCCTTTTTGAGTACAGGAGTTACATTCACTAATTTCCAACTCAATGGAAACTTCCTTGACTTTAGTGAATTTTGAAAAATTAAAACTAACACATCAACTTTCTGACTAGCAAGATCCCATAATATCCTAGGATGAAATCATCAGGAACTTGTCAGCCCTTCGCTCTAACCATTTTCTAAATCCGGCTTCTCTGATGATTGAGTTCCACTCTCCCTTCTAATTCCTGTTTTACAGCTATTTCTGGAATGTTACTTGTATCCTCGACGGTAAAGACCGGTGAAAGACCTGTTCAATATATCTGCCATCTCCTTGTCTATTATTAATACTTCAGACTAACTTTCTAATGGACCACTGCTCACTTTGTTAACTTCTATATTGCTAGCTAGCTTTGGCTCGTACTCGACAATACCCTTCTTATTAATCTTTTTGTCATTGCTGTTTTTTTATAATCTGTCCAATCTTCTTTATCCATCTTTACACAATTATATGCTTTTTCTTTAAATTTGGTACTATCTTTAACTTTTTTAGTCAACCACGAATGGCGGATCCACCCCTTGGACTATTTCACACTTGTTGGAATGTGTCTATTCTGTGTATTCTGTAAAATACTTTTAACTCTCTGCCACTGCATCTGGATTGACCTGTCCCTTAAACTTAATCGCTAGTTCATTTTCGCTCATTTCACTTTCATGTCCTCGTAATTACCCTTAATTTAAGTTTAAAATACAAGTCCTCAGAAAAAACTGCCAAGGTTTGTCAAACATGATTTCCATTTCATAAGTTCATGTTTATTCTGTCCAATCATAAGTGTCCAGTTACCTCTTCCTTTCTAAAATCTGGATGTACAAGTTTAATGATTGACCAAGAAACCATTGTCGATTGTCATAAAAACTCATCAGGTTCACTAATGGCCTTTAGGGAAGGGCCTAGTCTGGCCTACATGCGGCGCCAGTGACCTGGGTTCGGTTCCCCGCCTGGGTCACTGTCTGCACGTTCTCCCCGTGTCTGCGTGGGTTTTCTCCTGGTGCTCCGATTTCCTCCCACAGCCCGAAAGATGTGCTGGTTGGGTGCATTGGCCGTGCTAAATTCTCCCTCTGTGTACCCGAACAGGCGCCGGAGTGTGGTGACTGGAAGATTTTCACAGTAACTTCACAGCAGTGTAAAAACATTTGGGGCCCAAGGTGCCAGGCCAGGGTGTCAATGCCAGGGGGCAGTGCACCATTGGCCCTGCCAAGGTGCATAGGCTGAAGGGAGTCCTGAGTAGGGATCTGAGGGAGGGAGGGGCGGCACGGTAGCACAGTGGTTAGCACTGCTGCTTCACAGCTCCAGGGACCTGGGTTCGATTCCCGGCTTGGGTCACTGTCTGTGTGGAGTTTGCACATTCTCCTCGTGTCTGCGTGGGTTTCCTCCGGGTGCTCCGGTTTCCTCCCACAGTCCAAAGATGTGCAGGTTAGGTTGATTGGCCATGCTAAAATTGCCCCTTAGTGTCCTGAGATGTGTAGGTTAGAGGGATTAGCGGGTAAATGTGGAGGGATGTGGGGGTAGGGCCTGGGTGGGATTGTGGTTGGTGCGGACTCAATGGGCCGAATGGCCTCCTTCTGCACTGTAGGGTTTCTATGATTCTATGATTTATTGGGAGTCTGAGGGAGGGGAGAGGGGGGTTGGTTGGGGGTCACCCCCAGGCCTGTATGGTGTGGGAGGTGGGGGGGGGGGGGGGAGGGGGGGTGACCCATTATTTAAGTGGTGGGGGGGAGGAGAATACCCCTCTTTGCGAAGGGGTTGGTGGTACTACCTAGTCAGAATGGGGGGGGTGGGGGGAAGGGGAGTATAATTTCAATTTTTGATGGAGGGGACCTGTCTGCAAATGTGAATAAAAGGGTTCCCCCAACCTCTGAACAGCCAGGCTTGTCGGAGTGAATGGCAGGATGCATTAATTGGCGTCCATCAGGTGGCTGAATCCCATCTGACAGACGCTCCCGTCACCAGCACAGAACCCTCCCCTTATCCTGCCAGCGGGAGCGCTCAGAGTGAAACCGGGAGGATTCCGCCCTGGTATGTTTCAATAGGATCATCTCTCGTTCTTCTAAACTCCAATAAGTAGAGACCCAACTTCAGAGACTTCAGCACTAACACAAGGCTGAGATTCTGGCAGAGCGCTGAGGGTATGCTGCACTGTTAGAGAGACATCTTTCAGATGAAGCATTAAACCACATCTGCCCTGTTGGCCGGAAGGAACCGTGATGCGAAGAAAAGCTAGTCTGGTTAACCAACATCACTTTTTTTATTATTCTTTTTTTTATTCACCTGTGGGACACTGGCTGGGCAACATTTGTTGCCCATCCCTAGTTGCCCTTGAACTGAGTGGCTCGCTGGGCCATTTCAGAGGCAGTTGGGGGTCAGCCGCGTTGCTGTGGCTCTGGAGTCGCGTGTGGGCCGGACCGGGTGGGGACGGCAGATTCCCTTCCCTAGGGGACATTGGTGAACCAGATGTGTTTTCCCGACAATCGACAATGGTTTCATGGTCATCAGTAGATTCTTAATTCCAGATATTTTTTATTGAATTCAAATTCCACCATCTGCCGCGGCGGGATTCGAACCCGGGTCCCCAGAACATTAGCTGAGTTTCTGGATTAATAGTCTCGCGATAATATCATTAGGCCATCGCCTCCCCTAAAACAGATCATCCTATTCTGTTCTATGTTCTAGAATGCAGAGAGTGGTTGGGGTGTGGAATGGACTGCCTGCAGTGATAGTGGAGTCGGACACTTTAGGAACATTTAAGCGGTTATTGGATAGGCACATGGAGCACACCAGGATGATAGGGAGTGGGATAGCTTGATCTTGGTTTCAGATAAAGCTCGGCACAACATCGTGGGCCGAAGGGCCTGTTCTGTGCTGTACTGTTCTATGTTCTATGTTTAGATCCACAGCAATATAGTTGACTCTTAAATGTCCTCTGAAATAGAGGGCAGTTAGGGATGGGCAATAAATGCTGGCCCAGCCAGTGAAACCCACATCCTGTAAATAAACTTTTAAAAAGTTTGCACTTGTAAACTCAAAACAAACCATCCACAGTACATTTGCTAGAAGGGTTATGCATTCATTCACAGGGCCTCTGGAAACAAACGGAACATGTTGAAGCCTTGCACCTTTTTGAATTACCTGGGATCTTGGGGAGCCAATAGAACCATAGAAAATTACAGCTCAGAAACAGGCCTTTTGGCCCTTCTTGTCTGTGCCGAACCATTTTATGCCCAGTCCCACTGACCTGCACTTGGACCATATCCTCCACACCCCTCTCATCCATGAACCCGTCCAAGTTTTTCTTAAATGTTAAAAGTGACCCCGCATTTACCACTTTATCCGGCAGCTCATTCCACACTCCCACCACTCTCTGCGTGAAGAAGCCCCCCCTAATATTCCCTTTAAACTTTTCTCCTTTCACCCTTAACCCATGCCCTCTGGTTTTTTCCTCCCCGAGCCTCAGCGGAAAAAGCCTGCTTGCATTCACTCTATCTATACCCATCAAAATCTTATACACCTCTATCAAATCTCCCCTCAATCTTCTACGCTCCAGGGAATAAAGTCCCAACCTATTCAATCTCTCTCTGTAACTCAGCTTCTCAAGTCCCGGCAACATCCTTGTGAACCTTCTCTGCACTCTTTCAATCTTATTTACATCCTTCCTGTAACTAGGTGACCAAAACTGTACACAATACTCCAAATTCGGCCTCACCAATGCCTTATATAACCTTACCATAACACTCCAACTTTTATACTCGATACTCCGATTTATAAAGGCCAATGTACCAAAGGCACTCTTTACGATCCTATCCACCGGTGACGTCACTTTTAGGGAATTCTGTACCTGTATTCCCAGATCCCTCTGTTCAACTGCACTCTTCAGAGTCCTACCATTTACCCTGTACATTCTGCCATGGAGCGAGCAATGTTTCCCATGCCTTGGCCAATCAAAGTCAACTTGTCAACCATTCGGCACCTTTTTTCCTGTTGTATAAATCATTGTGATCATTTGAAATTTAACATTCTTGCCAGGATTCTCCCAAAAAAGTTCTAAATGTCAAATTTGCAGGAAAACGAGTAAATTACACTGGTTTTTTTCAGCGAGAGTTCACACGAGGATTTCCCGCACTCTGTGCAATGCAGAGCCCACCAGCGTGATGATCATTACATTTCAGGGGGCAGGGTCTATTCCCGACCAGGAGGCTGACAGTTGAGCGCAGTGGCCCTGAACTCTCAACCTCCCTCTTTGCCTGCCAGCTTGATCACTGGCCAACCGAATCGCTGGCCAGCTCGGGATCCCTGCAGTGCTGCCCACCCCCCCCCCCCCCCCTCCAACCTCCCCATGGCCTGATTGCAGCCCCCTGATTATTCCTGGGCTAGCCCCAAATCCCCTCCCTGTCCTGGACTGCAGCTCCAGACTGCCTGACCCCCCCTATGGAGGTAGACCCGTCCCCCCTCCCCAAGCTGACCAGCCCATATCCTCCCCCTCCCCCCGATCACTGGCCTCCCTCTAGCCCCCATTGATCGCAATGGCAGAGTGGCAGCGGGACCCCCCCCCCACCACCTAGGCTCTGCCCCAATAGGTCCCATTCCCTTGGCACTGCCCCATGTCTGATGGGCAGTGCCACGGTGTGCCCTGGGCCTGCACACTTTGCCCCTTGGGCAGTGCCAGGGGGCACGGGCTGGCACTGCCAGGGTGCCCATGCCCAGGGAGCACCACCCACGCTGCCTGACTCCCTCGGGGAGGGGGGGCTTCGATTGCTCCCCCGTTCATTCCAGCATGGTCGTCCACTGGTTCCCCAAAAGTGGGGAGCTAGTCTGAAACCCACTGGAGTGAAATATTCTTGGTGGGGGTGGGAGATGCTAATGGGCTCGGAGAATTCAGTCCCAGCCTGCTAATCACGTTTAAATTACATTAAAATTAGATTAAAATAACTTACCTGGTGTCCCCACCGATTTCCAGCATGAATCCGATGGCGCCGGATATCTGGTGCTGGGAAATCCGCGCGCGGCAGGAATGTATGTACAAATCTTGCAAATCGGCCAACACACAATTCTCCCGGCCCGCTGTGCTAATTTTTTAGTGCGGCATAATGGGAGAGTAGGCCCCCTGGTGTTTGTCCTCATAAATGCAAGATGAATAGCTTCAGAAGTGTCTTTCATCATAGAAAGAAACCCTACAGTGCAGAAAGAGGCCATTCGGCCCATCGAGTCTGCACCGACCACAATCCCACCCAGGCCCTATCCCCAGATATTTACCCGCTAATCCCTCTAACCTACGCATCCCAGGACACTAAGGGGCAATTTAGCATGGCCAATTAACCTAACCCGCACATCTTTGGAGTGTGGGAGGAAACCGGAGCACCCGGAGGAAACCCACGCAGACACGAGGAGAATGTGCAAACTCCACACAGACAGTGACCCGAGTCGGGAATCGAACCCAGGTCTCTGGAGCTGTGAAGCAGCAGTGCTAACCACTGTGCCACCGTGCCGCTTTCATTTTGATAATGTTCATGTTTTGTATTATCAACAGACAAGTTGCAGGTCAGACTTTCCTGATTCAAACATCCTTTCTAAAACCTGTTCTCCTAACCGTGTGTCCCAGATTTAAATCCTTGAGAGTTAATGTGATTATAGCATTTTTACCCTTTGCAAATTTTCATGCCTGTTGCCTTACCACTTTCATCTTTCACTAAAAGTAATCAGTGAGCAGCGTTTTTAATTGGGGCTGAAAACAATGAATAATGTACAATTGAGTCTTTAGTTTAAAAAAATCCTGTCTTCCTTACTTCGTACAAAGTGAGATCAGCAAATTGTGTTTAAGTGGAAATCCTTAATTCTATGCATTTGCAGTCTTCTGTTTTTGGTGTGTCCTTTTGGCTACAGTCATGGAGTTGTGCTAATTGTATATTTATCCATCAGCCTTGCCTATCAATCACATTTATTTCAACATTCTCACGTGTAGGTTAAAACTACTTCTGAAATTTTTGAGGTTGTCCAGGAGTGGGTGACATTCCAAACAGACTTGAGGGTAATAATATTAGTGTTGAGCTACTCCAGTTCAAAGGCTGAAATCAGATATTCCAGGAGTAGACAAGCAAGTTCTACCCCTAATCACAGAGTTTGTCTCTCAGATTCTGCTCACCACTTAACCTTGAGAGCACTGGATGTTTGTCAAAACATTTAATAATACAGTCATAGAGGTTTACAGCATGGAAACAGGCCTTTCGGACCAACTTGTCCATGCCGCCATTTTTTTAAAAACCCCTAAGCTAGTCCCAATTGCCCGCATTTGGCCCATATCCCTCTATACCATATTATATATCCATCTTACCCATGTAACTGTCTATAAACACTTTTTAAAGAACAAAATTGTACCCACCTCTACAACTACCTCTGGCAGCTTGTTCCAGACGCTCACCACCCTCTGTGTGGAAAAGATTGCCCCTCTGGACCCTTTTGTATCTCTCCCCTCTCACCTTAAACCTATGCCCTCTAGTTTTAGACTCCCCTACCTTTGGGAAAAGATATTGACCAGCTGATCTATGCCCCTCATTATTTTATAGTCCTTTATAAGATCGCCCCTCAGCCTTCTACGCTCCAGAGAAAAAAGTCCCAGTCTATCCAGTCTCTCCTTATAACTCAAACCATCAAGACCCGGTAGCATCCTAGTAAATCTCTTCTGCACTCTTTCTAGTTTAATAATATCCTTTCTATAATAGGGTGACCAGAATTCAAGTGTGGCCTTACCAATGTCTTGTACAACTTGCATCAAGACGTCCCAATTCCTGTATTCAATGTTCTGACCGATGAAACCAAGCATGCTGAATACCTTCTTCACCACTCTGTCCATCTGTGACTCCACTTTCAAGGAGCTATGAACCTGTACCCCGAGATCTCTTTGTTCTGTAACTCTCCCCAATGCCCTACCATTAACTGAGTAAGTCTTGCCCTGGTTCAATCTACCACACTTATCTAAATTAAACTCCACCTGCCATTCATCAGCCCACTGGCCCAATTGATCCGGACCGTTGTTTTGGTGTATGTGGAATGGTTCAGAATCTAGGTTATGGCCGAGACTTGTGTACATGTGGCATGGGCCTATTGTGTTCAAGCTTCAACTGTTTTTTTGTTCCCTTTTACAGCATGTGTGTCTGGATGATTGACATGTTTGGGAGTGAAAAGCTGCACCATACGCACTGTCCCACACTGTGTAGCATGGAGAGGTTTGCTTCCTACTGTCTCACTGAGCCAGGTCTGATTTTAATCAAAGAAATCTCTTAAAGGAAGCCAGTTTTAATTCTTCATTGGCTTACTTGAGGTTCACCTGTGTGTCTGAATTCCCCCACCAGGATCCTCTACCTCGTTCTATCAGTAGCAGTTGTCTGCAGTTGAGCACCTGGTTCCAAGTTTCACTAAGGTACAGGGAGGTTCTGGAGAGGAACCATTGAACACTCAAAAATTAAGAAAAAAATCCTTGATATTGGAAATAGCGCAGTTGGAAGCAGCAAGTCAGTCCATAGCATAAGGGAGCAAAGATGATCTATGTTCTGTGATTACTCTTCTTCAGCACTGGAAATGAAAAAAAATACAAGTGAACATTTGGAAAAAGTGAGAGGAAAAGAAAGGGAGAAACAACAGATATCTTCTCCTGAAAGGAAAAGTGGAAAAGGAAAAGAACAGTGAATGTTACAAAGAAAGTAACAAGGTACAAAAAGAGAATATGAAAAATGTATGGGTGATAAATAATGTATGGGCGGCACGGTAGCACAGTGGTTAGCACTGCTGCTTCACAGCTCCAGGGTCCCGGGTTCGATTCCCAGCTCAGGTCACTGTCTGTGTGGAGTTTGCACATTCTCCTCGTGTCTGCGTGGGTTTCCTCCGGGTGCTCCGGTTTCCTCCCACAGTCCAAAGATGTGCGGGTTAGGTTGATTGGCCAGGTTAAAAAAAAAAAAAATTGCCCCTTAGAGTCCTGAGATGCGTAGGTTAGAGGGATTAGCAGGTAAAATATGTGGGGGTAGGGCCTGGGTGGGATTGTGGTCAGTGCAGACTCGATGGGCCGAATGGCCTCCTTCAGCACTGTAGGGTTTCTATGATTTTATAAGGATTCCTATAGTAAAATTTTTTATTAAGTTTAGAAAAAGAATAGTAAGGAAGTGTGGACACATTAAAGACATTTGCACGAGAGACTCCAGTGACTATAAGGAAATAGCAGACAAGGTAAATGAGAGTTTGTATCTGTCTTCACAGTGAAAGAAGAGGACAAAATATCAAAAGAGTACATAAAATAAGTCAAAAGGAGCAACTTAGTGCATTTAATGTGTCTAAAAATGGTAATGGGATAAAATGATGATGCTTAAGATAGACAGGTTTCCAGGACCTGATTGTTTTCACCCCAAAAACAAGTGAGGAAATTATATTTAATATTCCCTATTCTTCAAATAAATGTATCACCTCACACTTTGTGTTGAAACGTATCTGCTGTGTGTCCCGCTCATTCCATCAGCTTGGGTAAACTGGAGTTGTTCTCCCTGGAAAGACGGAGGATGAGGGGAGACTTAATAGAGGTGTATAAAATTATGAAAGGCATAGATAGGGTGAACGGTGGGAAGCTTTTCCCCAGGTCGGTGGTGACGTTCACGAGGGGTCATAGGTTCAAGGTGAAGGGGGGGCAGGATTAACACAGATATCAGAAGGACATATTTTACACAGAGGGTGGTGGGGGCCTGGAATGCGCTGCCAGGCAATGTGGTGGAGGCGGACACACTGGGAACGTTTAAGACTTATCTAGACAGCCATATGAACGGAGTGGGAATGGAGGGATACAAAAGAATGGTCTAGTTTGGACCAGGGAGCGGCACAGGCTTGGAGGGCCGAAGGGCCTGTTCCTGTGCTGTATTGTTCTTTGTTCTTTGTTATTCTCTTGAAGTCTATCACATAGAAGGTAGTGGGTGACTGGAATTCACTGCCTGAGTTGTGGTGGAGGCAGAGACCCTAAACTCTTATTAAAAGTGCCTGGATCTGCACCTTATCTGCTATAAGCTGCAGGGCTATGGGTCAAGTGCAGGAAGGTGGGATTAGAAAGGGCACCTGGGTGTCCTCGGGCTGGCATGGACAAGTTGGGCCAAACAGCCTCCTTTGTGCTGTAATTTTTCTATGGTTCTATTATTGAAGTCCATTCTGGAAATCCCTTCCTAATAGCAATTTGGATGTACTATGGACTGCAGTAGTGTAATTCACCACTACCTTTCCAAGGCCTAGCCAGCAACATGCACACCCCAGTGAAAGAAGAAGTAAAACTATCTTCCTCACTGTTTACTACACTTACTCTTTTTCTGTCATTTGCAAATTTCAAAATTGTGTCTTGTACCCCAAATCCAAGTCACTAACATTGATCAAAAACAGCAGAGGGATTAGTACTGAACGTTAGGGTACTCCATTCTATATATCTCTCTGTTCCACCATAGCTGTTTCCCTTAGCCAATTTTGTATCCATGTTAAAGCTAAGTCTTTGATCCCGTGACCCTCAATTTTAATTTATTAAATGCCTTTGAAAGCCCATGTACATAATGTCAACAGCACTCTCCTAATCCACTCTCTGTTACCTCATCAAAAAACTTTCAAATTAATCAAATGTGATTTTATTTTGAATCCATGTTGACTTTCCTTTATCTTTATTCACTTATGGGATTTGAGTCTAGCTGTGTCCATCCTTTATTGTGCTTGAGAAGGTGGTGGTAAGCTGCCTTTTTGAAATGTTACAAACCATGTGGTGTTGGGTCAGGAATGTGAGACTTTTGACCCAGTGAAAGAACAGCAATAAAGTTCTAAGTCAGGATGATGTGTGACTTAAAGGGAGCTTTCAGATGGTGTTCCCAATCATTTGTTGCTTATTTTCTTCCCGGGGGTTTTGGATGGAGCCTTGACAAGTTGCTGCAGTGCATCTTATAGTTAGTAGATGTAGTATCCATGTTTGTCAAGGTGACTGTTAACTTTTCGTGAGTATTATTTCTAAAAACCTCTGCAAAAGTGATATTAAGCTGACTGGTCTGCAGCTGCCAAGTTTATTTTTCCCTTTTTTCAACATGGTGGAACATTTGTAACACTTCAGTCCTCTGGCACCGCCCCTCCATCTATAGCGGATTGGAATTTATTCCCTGTACTTTTTCATTTTCTACCTTCACTCCCTTGAGGCAATCTAGGATATATCCCATGCAGAGAGGTGGAGTGGATATTTGACCAATAAAAATTTAGAATGGGTGAAGGGTACGGGAATGGGCCTAAGTGATAGCTCTTTCAGAGATAGTCAAGCGGAATCCTTGCTGGTGGCAAATGCTATTATTCCATCATTTGCTTGTGCAGTTATCGCTCCTCCACTCAAAGATGTTGGCTCATGGTGGGTAGCAGTTCGTGATCTGACACCTTGGTCAATTGGTCAGTTTTGGTGCTAACTTTGCAGTTGTCAACTGGTTCTCTAGTTGTTGACCCCCTCTTTTTCTAGGAGTGGCCAGACTGTGACTAGGATTTCATTTTCTTTTCTCCTTTTGAAACATCTGAATCTTACAGTATTACATAGTTCTGTGTAAGTAACCACTGAAGGATTTACAAATGAGAAAAATTAGATAAAATGAAAAGCAATCAGCGGACAGTTGTAACATTGTCTGATTCCATCTAACAGGAAGCGGAAGTGATGCAGTTTCACTGATAACTACAGCAAAGCGGGAAGGAGATTGCTACATTCTCAATGGCTCAAAGGTAATCAGTCATGGAGAACATAGAACATAGAAAAGCTACAGCACAAACAGGCCCTTCGGCCCACAAGTTGCGCCGAACAATTTCCTCACCTTCTAGGCTCATCTATAACCCTCTATCTTACTAACCTCCATGAACCTATCCTATATTAAGGGTAAGACGCTTGGCTTAAAAGACTCAATCGAATCCGCTTCCACCACCACTACCGGCAGCCGATTCCACGCACCCACCACCCTCTGAGTGAAAAACTTACCCCTAACATTTCCTCTATACCTACTCCCCAACACCCTAAACCTGTGGCCTTTCGTGACAACCATTTCAGCCCTGGGTAAAAGCCTCTGAGAATCCACTCTATCAATACCTCTCAACATCTTATACACCTCTATCAGGTCACCTCTCATCCTTCACGTCTCCAAGGAGAATAGACCTAGCTCTCTCAACCTATCCTCATAAGGCATACCACTTAATCCCGGCAACATCCTCGTAAATCTCCTCTGCACCCGTTCTATGGATTCCACATCCTTTCTGTGATAAGGCGACCAGAACTGGGCACAGTACTCCAGGTGGGGTCTGACCAGGGTCCTATACAGCTGCAGCATTATCTCCCGGTTTCTAAACTCAATTCCTCTATTGATGAAGGCCAGTATTCCATACGCCTTCTTAACCACAGCCTCTACCTGCGACGCCGCTTTGAGCGTCCTATGAACCTGGACCCCAAGATCCCTCTGTTCTTCCACACTGCCAAGCGTCTTACCCTTAATATTATATTCTTCCATCCTATTCGACCTGCCAAAATGAACCACCACACACTTATCTGGGTTGAAGTCCATCTGCCACTTCTCCGCCCAGTCTTGCATCTTATCTGTGTCTCGTTGCAACTTCTGACATCCCTCTACACTATCCACAACCCCACCAACCTTTGTGTCATCAGCAAACTTGCCAACCCATCCTTCCACTTCCTCATCCGGGTCATTTATAAAAATCACAAAGAGCAAGGGTCCCAGAACAGATCCCTGGGGCACCCCACTGGTGACCGACCTCCACTCTGAAAAAGACCCATCTACAACCACTCTTTGCCTTCTGTGGGCAAGCCAGTTCTGAATCCACAAAGCAACGTCCCCTTGTATCCCATGCCCCTTCACTTTCTCCATAAGCCTTGCATGGGGCACCTTATCAAACGCCTTGCTGAAATCCATATAAACTACATCTACCGCTCTTCCCTCGTCTAAGTGTCTAGTTATATCTTCAAAAAACTCAATCAGACTCGTGATCTGCCTCGGACAAAGCCATGCTGGCTACTTCTGATCATACTATTTCTTTCCAAATGTTCATAAATCCTGCCTCTCAGGATCTTCTCCATCAACTTACCTACCACTGAGGTTAGACTCACTGGTCTATAATTTGCTGGGCTATCTCTTCTCCCTTTCGTGAATAACGGAACCACGTCCGCCATCCTCCAATCCTCCGGAACCTCTCCCGTCTCCATTGACGACGCAAAGATCATCGCCAGAGGATCAGCAATCTCTTCCCTCGCCTCCCACAGTAACCTGGGGTACATCCCATCCGGTCCCGGTGATTTATCTAACTTTATGCTTTTCAACAGCTCCAACACATCCTCTTTCCTAATGCCCACATGCTCAATCTTCTCAGTCCACTGCAAGTCTGCACTGCAACTACCAAGATCCTTTTCCACTGTGAATACTGAAGCAAAGTATTCATTGAGTACCTCTGCTCTTTCAACCGGTTCAATACAGACTTTCCCACCGTCACATTTGATAGGTCCTACTCCTTCACATCTTATCCTCTTGCTCTTCACATACTTGTAGAATGCCTTGGTGTTTTTCTTTATCCTGTCTGCCAAGGCCTTCTCATGTCCCCTCCTGGCTCTTCTAATTTCCCTCTTTAGTTCCTTCCTACTAGTCGTATACTCTTCTAGATTTCTAACATTATCTAGCTCCCTGAACCTTTTGTAGGCTTTTCTTTTCTTCCTGACTAAATCCGTTACAGCTTTCGTGCACCACGGTTCCTGTGACCTACCATAACTCCCCTGTCGCACCGGAACATTGCTGTGCAGACTTCCAGACAAATGTTCCTTGAAAAATTTGCCACATTTCTTCCGTACATTTCCCTGAGAAAACCTCCTTCCAATTTATGCCACTAATTTCCTGCCTAATAGCATCATAGTTGCCCTTACTCCAGATAAACACTTTCCTAGCTCGGCTGATCCTATCTCTCTCCAATGCTAGTGTAAAGGAGATAGAGTTATGATCACTATCTCCAAAATGCTCTCCCGCTGATAGATCTGACACCTGCCCAGGTTCATTCCCTAATATCAAATCAAGTACAGCCTCTCCTCTTGTAGGCTTATCCACATACTGTGTCAGGAAGCCCTCCTGAACACACCTAACAAACTCCTCCCCATCTAAACCCCTTATCCGAGGGATATTCCAATCGATATTTGGGAAATTTAAATCGCCCATCACGACCACTTTGTTATTATCACATCTCTCCAGAATCTGCTTCCCAATCTGCTCCTCCACATCTCTGCTACTATTGGGCGACCTATAGAAAACACCCAGTAAAGTTACCGATCCCTTCCTGTTCTTAACCTGCACCCACAGAGATTCCGTAGACAATCCTTCCGTGGCATCCCTCTTTTCTACAGCTGTGACACTATCCCTGATCAACAGTGCCACTCCCCCACCTCTTTTGCCTCCTTCCCTGTCCCTCCTGAAACATCTGAAACCCGGCACTTGAAGTACCCAGTCCTGACCCTGAGATAACCAAGTCTCTGTAATCACACTTCCACAGTAAGAAGTTTAACAACACCAGGTTAAAGTCCAACAGGTTTATTTGGTAGCAAAAGCCACACAAGCTTTCGGAGCTCCAAGCCCCTTCTTCAGGTGAGTGGGAATTCTGTTCACAAACAGGGCATATAAAGACACAGACTCAATTTACATGAATATAAAGACACAGACTCAATTTACATGAATAATGGTTGGAATGCGAATACGTACAGCTAATCAAGTCTTTAAGAAACAAACAACGTGAGTGGAGAGAGCATCAAGACAGGCTAAAAAGATGTGTATTGTCTCCAGACAAGACAGCCAGTGAAACTCTGCAGGTCCAGGCAAACTGTGGGGGATACAAATAGTGTGACATGAACCCAATATCCCGGTTGAGGCTGTCCTCGTGTGTGCGGAACGTGGCTATCAGTTTCTGCTCAGCGACTCTGCGCTGTCGTGTGTCGCGAAGGCCGCCTTGGAGAACGCTTACCCGAATATCAGAGGCCGAATGCCCGTGACCGCTGAAGTGCTCCCCAACAGGAAGAGAACAGTCTTGCCTGGTGATTGTCGAGCGGTGTTCATTCATCCGTTGTCGCAGCGTCTGCATAGTTTCCCCAATGTACCATGTCTCGGGACATCCTTTCCTGCAGCGTATCAGGTAGACAACGTTGGCCGAGTTGCAAGAGTATGTACCGTGTACCTGGTGGATGGTGTTCTCACGTGAGATGATGGCATCTGTGTCGATGATCCGGCACGTCTTGCAGAGGTTGCTGTGGCAGGGTTGTGTGGTGTCGTGGTCACTGTTCTCCTGAAGGCTGGGTAGTTTGCTGCGGACAATGGTCTGTTTGAGGTTGTGCGGTTGTTTGAAGGCAAGAAGTGGGGATGGCGTTGGCGAGATGTTCGTCTTCATCAATGACATGTTGAAGGCTCCGGAGGAGATGCCGTAGCTTCTCCGCTCCGGGGAAGTACTGGACGACGAAGGGTACTCTGTCCACTGTGTCCCGTGTTTGTCTTCTGAGGAGGTCGGTGCGGTTTTTCGCTGTGGTGCGTTGGAACTGTTGATCAATGAGTCGAGCGCTATATCCTGTTCTTATGAGGGCATCTTTCAGCGTCTGGAGGTGTCTGTTGCGATCCTCCTCATCCAAGCAGATCCTGTGTATACGGAGGGCTTGTCCGTAGGGGATGGCTTCTTTAACGTGTTTAGGGTGGAAGCTGGAGAAGTGGAGCATCGTGAGGTTATCCGTGGGCTTGCGGTACAGTGAGGTGCTGAGGTGACCGTCCTTAATGGAGATGCGTGTGTCCAAGAATGCAACCGATTCCGGAGAGTAGTCTATGGTGAGTCTGATGGTGGGATGGAACTTGTTGATGTCATCATAGAGTTGTTTCAGTGATTGTTCACCATGAGTCCAAAGGAAGAAAATGTCATCGATGTATCTAGTGTATAGCATCGGTTGAAGGTCCCGTGCGGTGAAGAAGTCTTGTTCGAACCTGTGCATGAAGATGTTGGCATATTGAGGTGCGAATTTGGTCCCCATGGCTGTTCCGTGTGTCTGGATGAAGAACTGGTTGTTGAAGGTGAAGATATTGTGGTCCAGGATGAAGCGGATGAGATGTAAAATTGCATCTGGAAACTGGCAGTTGTTGGCGCTGAGCACTGAGGCCGTTGCAGCAATGCCATCGTCATGAGGGATGCTGGTGTAGAGTGCCGAGACATCCATTGTGACGAGGAGTGCTCCTGGTTCAACTGCTCCATGTGTGCCGAGTTTCTGTAGGAAGTCCGTAGTATTGCGACAAAAGCTGGGGGTTCTTTGTACAATGGGTTTCAGGATGCCCTCGACTTAGCCGGGGAGGTTCTCGCACAGGGTCCCATTGCCCGATACGATGGGACGGCCGGGTGTGTTTGCCTTGTGTATCTTCGGGAGGCAGTAGAGATCTCCAACGCGGGGAGTACGTGGGATGAGAGCACGGAGGGTGCTCTGAAGGTCCGGATCAAAGGTCTTGATCAGAGTGTTGAGTTGACGGGTGTGTTCTTTGCTCGGATCTGCAGGTAACTGTCTGTAGTGTTCCTCGTTGTTTAGTTGTCGGTACACTTCTTTGCAGTAATCCGTTCTGTTCAATATGACGATGGCCCCTCCTTTGTCTGCTGGTTTGATGACAATGTTGCGGTTGGTCTTGAGAGCGTGGATGGCGTTGCGTTGTGCTTGGGTGATGTTCGGGGCTGTCTTGTGAGTGCGGCTGATGAATTTGGTGTTGATGCACCTCCTGACAGCTCGGGCATACATGTCAAGTTGAGGGCAGCGGCCTTCCGGAGAAGTCCAATTCGACTCTTTCCTCTTCGGATGCACTGCGGATCTCTCTGTCGGCTGTTCCGGTTCATTGGCTGTCTCATTGTGTTCGCTGTTGGCCTCTTGGGGTTTGTGGAAGAACTCCCTCAGCCTCATTCGCCTGATGAATTCCTCTGTGTCTGCTGCGAGACTGATGGTGGTGGTGGGGCAAAAATTAAGCCCTCGGCTGAGAACTTCGATTTCATCTGGTTGAAGTGTGTAGTCGGACAAGTTGACAATGGACTTCCCTGCAGTGGTACTGTTTTCTACTGTGGTACCGGGGGAGGCTTGGTTGCTGCTGGTGGTGATGCCGAGTTTCTCAAGTTTCCTGTTCTTGGTGTGCATGTAGATGGCGTAGTTCCTTTGTCTCGTCTGCTTGGCAGAGTTTCGCAGCTGGTCTGCATCCTGAGCGCAAGTTGAGAATATGGACTCTATCTTGGTTTCCAGGCTGCGGCGTTTGCTGTAGAGTTGGTGTATGAGGTGGTTGAGGAGGGTGAGAGAGGTGCGACGGCAAAGTGTCTCAGCGTAGTCTGTGTTATAAGTTGACCTGAGTTAAACTTCTTACTGTGTTTACCCCAGTCCAACGCCGGTATCTCCACATCATGACTACCATCACACTTCCAAGCAGCGATCCACCCTCTAAGCTCATCCATTTTGTTCACTATACTCCTTGCGTTAAAATAAACACACCTCAACCCTTCGGTCTGAGAGCTCCCCTTCCCCTTCACCTGCCTATCCTCCCTCTCACACTGCCGACCAGCCCCTTATTTTTACTCTCACCTCCTCACTCCCAGTCACCACATTTTGATTCCCACCCCCCAACCATTCTAGTTTAAACCGTCCCCAGTAACCTTAGCAAACCTTCCCGCCAGAAGCGGCACCAAAATAGTCATCGATGTACCGGTGAAGGAGTTATGGGAGGAGACCTGGGTAGGCCTGGAACAAGGAATGTTCCACATACCCCATAAAAAGACAGGCGTAGCTCGGACCCATGCGGGTACCCATTGCGACACCTTTTGACTTGGAGAAAGTGGGATGAGTTAAAGGAGAAGTTGTTGAGAGATAGAACAAGTTCAACCAGGTGGAAGAGAGTGGCGGTGGATGGGAATTGTTCAGGCCTCTTTTCAAGAAAGAAGCGAAAAGCCGTCCTGGTGTGGGATGGAGGTGTAGAGAGATTGCACTTCCATGATGAATAGGAGGTGGTTAGGGCCTGTAAACTGGAAGCCGTCAGTATGATACAGGGCATCAGAGGAATCCTGGATGTAGGTAGGGAGGGAATGGACTAGAGGAGTGAGGATGGAGTCAAGATAGGAGGAAATAAGTTTGGTGGCGCATGAGAATGCTGACACAATGGGCCGACCAGACCAGTCCTTCCTCTGGGTTTTGGGAAGTAGGTAGAAGCCAAGCATCCGGTCAGTAATTTGTTTTTAACAACTTGTACAGTTCGGCTTACTGTCTTGGATAACAATGACATGTCTGATTTCTTGCAACTTTATTTGGCCTATCATGTTGATTTTCTGAACCTTTCGGGGGAAAGTTCCCAGGGTACTGGCTTCCTTCTGCTTTGGCATGATTCTGATGCAGCCAAGGTATCTGAGGCTTGAAATAGTGCAGTGTCCAAGATGTTGCTGCTACTCATAGAAATCATAGAAACCGTACAGTACAGAAAGAGGCCATTCGGCCCATCGAGTCTGCACCGACCACAATCCCACCCAGGCCCTACCCCCATATCCCTACATATTTTACCCGCTAATCCCTCTAATCTACACATCTCAGGACACTAAGGGGCAATTTTTAACCTGGCCAATCAACCTAACCCGCACATCTTTGGACTGTGGGAGGAAATCGGAGCACCCGGAGGAAACCCACGCAGACACGAGGAGAATGTGCAAACTCCACACAGACAGTGACCCGAGCCGGGAATCGAACCCAGGTCCCTGGAGCTGTGAAGCAGCAGTGCTAACCACTGTGCTACCGTGCCGCCCATTACTTGGTAACAATCTAGCATTTTCTGGAGGAATAAGCAGTAACAGAAAGGAAAAGTGATTGAAAGTGATTAATGCAATAATTCAATTGTCATATGAAAGGAAGTTAAGTGGGGGGAGCGTCCTCTTTGTTCCACCGGAGCAAGTGAGAGAGGAGCGTTTTGCGAGTACAGCTAAAGAGAGTAAGACAGTGATTTGTTTTACTTACTTTTTCACGGGTTTTCAATTGTTCGGGTTTTTAGAAGTTTAGGCTCGTTTTAGAAAAGAGGAGGTAGGCCGCCCGCGGGGCAATCTGGGAAGGCGTATCGTTTTTTTTTTTAAGTGCGCAGGAGGTTTAAAAAGCAGGCCGCAGTCTGCAGCGGGCAGCGTCGGGAGTGGGCAGGGGAGTGAGTGGGAAGCAGAGTGAGAGCTGTAAGGGCTTTGGCTCACAGGGCTTCGGGGGACAGGGCGAGCAGGGGTGAGTTTTTAATTCTTATTTACTTTTCTCTGTGTACCTTGGTATAAAGGGTCAAATATGAGTGTGAAGCCAGTGTGTTATTCCCAGTGTAGGATGTGGGAGGTCCTGGAGGCACCTGGCCTCCCGGACATCCACATCTGTGAGGGGTGTGTCGAGCTGCGGTTCCTGAGGGACCGTGTTAAGGAGCTGGAACTGCAGCTCGAGGATCTTAGGCTGTTAAGGGAGAATGAGGAGGTGATAGACAAGAGCGATCATCAGGTGGTCACACCAGGGCCACGGGTGGAGGCCAAGTGGGTGACGGCCAGGAAGGGTAAAGCTAGGGTGGTTGAGAGCACCCCGGTGGATGTGCCCCTACACAACAAGTACTCCTGCCTGAGTACTGCTGGGGGGGACAGCCCGCCTGGGGGAAGCAGCAGTGGCCGTGTCTCCGGAGTGGAGTCCAGCCCTGTAACTCAGAGGGCCAAGGAAAAGAGGAGGAAGGCAGTGTTAATCGGGAGTCGACAGTAAGGGGGTCGGACAGGCGTTTTTGTGGAGGCAGGCGGGAGTCTCGGATGGTGGTCTGCCTCCCTGGGGCCGGGATCCAGGATGTCGCTGGTCGAGTTCCAGAAATCCTGAGGTGGGAGGGAGAGGAGCCAGAAGTAGCGGTACATATTGGTACCGCTGATGTGGGAAGGAAGGGGGAAGGGGTCATGAAAAGAGAATATAGGGAATTAGGGAAACAGCTGAGAAGGAGGAAAGCAAAGGTAGTAATCTCAGGATTGCTGCCTGTGCCACGGGAAGGTGAGGGCAGGAATGGAGTGAGGTGGAGGATGAATGTGTGGCTGAGGGACTGGTGCAGGGGCTGTTAAGGGAGAATGAGGAGGTGATAGACAAGAGCTATCATCAGGTGGTCACACCAGGGCCACGGGTGGAGGCCAAGTGGGTGACAGCCAGGAAGGGTAAAGCTCAGGTGATTGAGAGCACCCCGGTGGATGTGCCCCTACACTCCTGTCCGAGTACTGCTGGGGGGGACAGCCCGCCGGGGGGAAGCAGCAGTGGGACCTCTTTAGGGGCAGGCATGACCTGTACACAAATAACGGGTGGCACTTGAATCCCAGGGGGACCAATATCCTGGCGGGAAGGTTGGCTAAGGCTACTGGGGAGAGTTTAAACTAGATAGGTTGGGGGGAGGGGATCGAGACGAGGTGACTGGGAGCGAGGAAGTTAGCTCGCAAACAGTGAAGGGTTATAGACGGTGCAAGAGGGAGGATGGACGGGGGACAGAGAAGGGGAGAGCTCAGACCAAAGGATTGAGATGTATTTACTTTAATGCCAGGAGTGTAGTGAATAAAGGGGATGAGCTTAGGGCGTGGATCGATGCCTGGAAGTGTGATGTGGTGGCCATTACGGAGCCTTGGATGTCTCAGGGACAGGACTGGCTACTCCAGGTGCCGGGATTCAGATATTTCAGGAAGGACAGGGAGGGAGGCAAGAGAGAGGGTGGAGTGGCACTGCTGATCAGGGATAGTGTCACAGCTGTAGAGAAGGTGTATGCTGTGGAGGGATTGTCTACAGAGTCTCTGTGGGTGGAAGTTCGGAGTGGGAAGGTGTCGATCACTTTGCTGGGAGTTTTCTATAGGCCGCCCAATAGTAACAGGGAGGTGGAGGAGCAGATAGGGAAACAGATCCTGGAGAGATGCAATAATAGTAAGAAGTTTAACAACACCAGGTTAAAGTCCAACAGGTTTATTTGGTAGCAAAAGCCACACAAGCTTTCGAGGCTCTGAGCCCCTTCTTCAGGTGAGTGGGAATTCTGTTCACAAACAGAACTTATAAGACACAGACTCAATTTACATGAATAATGGTTGGAATGCGAATACTTACAACTAATCCAGTCTTTAAGAAACAAAACAATGGGAGTGGAGAGAGCATCAAGACAGGCTAAAAAGATGTGTATTGTCTCCAGACAAGACAGCCAGTGAAACTCTGCAGGTCCACGCAACTGTGGGAGTTACAAATAGTGTGACATAAATTCTGATTCTAGGATCGCATGATAAAGACTCAGGAGGAAAAAAGCAGAAATATTTATGTGAAATAGTGTGACATAAACCCAATATCCCGGTTGAGGCCGTCCTTGTGTGTGCGGAACCTGGCTATCAGTTTCTGCTCCGCGACTCTGCGCTGTCGTGTGTCGCGAAGGCCGCCTTGTAGAACGCTTACCCGAATATCAGAGGCCGAATGCCCGTGACCGCTGAAGTGCTCCCCAACAGGAATAATAGCAGAGTTGTTGTGATGGGAGACTTTAATTTCCCAAACATAGATTGGGATATCCATAGGGTAAGGGGATTGGATGGGGAGGAGTTCGTTAGGTGTGTTCAGGAGGGTTTCCTGACACAGCATGTGGACAAGCCTACAAGAGGAGAGGCTGTACTTGATCTGATACTGACCAATGAACCTGGACAGGTGTCAGATCTCTCAGTGGGAGAGCACCTTGGGGATAGCGATCATAACTCTATCTCCTTTATGCTTGCATTGGAAAAAGAGAGGATCAGGCCAGCTAGGAAAGCGTTTATATGGAGTAAGGGGAAATATGAAGACATAAGGCAGCAAATTAGAGGAGTAAATTGGAAGGAGGTATTCTCGGGGAAATGTATTGAAGAGAGGTGGCAGTTTTTCAAGGAATGTCTGTCGAGAGTTCGTACCTGGGATCAGTACCTGGGACTTCGATGTTGTGGCTATTTCAGAGACATGGATAGAGCAGGGGCAGGAATGGATGCTGCAGGTCCCGGGGTTCAAATGTTTTAGTCGAAGTAGGGAAGGAGGTAGAAGAGGGGGAGGGGTAGCATTATTGGTCAGAGATTGTATCACAGTGTCAGAGAGGAGGTTTGATGAGGACTTATCTGTTGAGGTAGTATGGGCGGAGATTAGAAATAGGAGAGGAGAGGTCACCCTGTTGGGAGTCTTTTATAGACCTCCTAAAAGTTCTAGAGAGGTTGAGGAAAGGATTGCGGAGTCAATCCTGCTTAGGAGTGAAAGTAATAGGGCAATTGTTATGGGGGATTTTAACTTGACTAATATTGACTGGAATTGTTATAGCTCTAGCTCGTTAGAGGGGTCAGTTTTTGTTCAAAGCGTGCAGGAAGGTTTTTTGACTCAGTATGTAGACAGGCCAACTAGAGGTGAGGCTATATTGGATCTGGTGCTGGGAAATGAGCCAGACCAGGTGCTAGACTTGGAAGTTGGTGTGCATTTTGGTGATAGTGACCACAATTCGGTTACGTTCACCTTAGTGATGGAAAGGGATAGGCATGAACCTCGGGCCAGTGGTTTTAGCTGGGGGAAGGGTAATTATGAGGCTATTAGGAGAGAATTAGGAAACATAGGTTGGACTAGGAGATTACAGGGACTGGGAACGTCCGACATGTGGAGTTTTTTCAAGGAGCAGCTACTGCGAGTCTGTGATAGGTATGTCCCTGTCAGGCAAGGAGGAATTGGTAGGGCTAGGGAACCGTGGTGCACCAAAAAAGTTTCTTTCTTGGTTAAAAAGAAAAAGGAGGCTTATGTTCGGATGAGACGTGAGCACTCGGGTAGTGCACTAGAAAGCTTTAGATTGGCTAAGAGGGAGTTGAAGAGCGAGCTTAGAAGGGCTAAAAGGGGACATGAGAAGACTTTGGCGGATAGGGTTAAAGAGAATCCTAAGGCGTTCTATAGGTATGTCAAGAACAGAAGGTTGGTTAGGGCAAGTTTAGGGCCAGTTATAGATGGCAGAGGGAAGTTATGTGTGGAACCGGAGGAGATTGGTGAAGCATTGAACCAATATTTCTCTTCGGTGTTCACGCAAGGGGACATGAATATAGCTGAGGAGGACACTGGGTTGCAAGGGAGTAGAATAGACAGTATTACAGTTGATAAGGAGGATGTGCAGGATATTCTGGAGGGTCTGAAAATAGATAAATCCCCTGGTCCGGATGGGATTTATCCAAGGATTCTCTGGGAGGCAAGAGAAGTGATTGCAGAGCCTCTGGCTCTGATCTTCAGGTCGTCGTTGGCCTCTGGTATAGTACCAGAAGATTGGAGGTTAGCGAATGTTGTCCCATTGTTTAAGAAGGGGAACAGAGACTTCCCCGGGAATTATAGACCGGTGAGTCTCACTTCTGTTGTCGGCAAGATGTTGGAAAAAATTATAAGGGATAGGATTTATAGTTATTTGGAGAGTAATGAATTGATAGGTGATAGTCAGCATGGTTTTGTGGCAGGTAGGTCGTGCCTTACTAACCTTATTGAGTTTTTTGAGAAAGTGACCAAGGAGGTGGATGGGGGCAAGGCAGTGGACGTGGTATATATGGATTTTAGTAAGGCATTTGATAAGGTTCACCATGGTAGGCTTCTGCAGAAAATGCAGATGTATGGGATTGGGGGTGATCTAGGAAATTGGATCAGGAATTGGCTAGCGGATAGGAAACAGAGGGTGGTGGTTGATAGTAAATATTCATCATGGAGTGCGGTTACAAGTGGTGTACCTCAGGGATCTGTTTTGGGGCCACTGCTGTTTGTAATATTTATTAATGATCTGGATGAGGGTATAGTTGGGTGGATTAGCAAATTTGCTGATGACACCAAAGTCGGTGGTGTGGTAGACAGTGAGGAAGGGTGTCGTAGTTTGCAGGAAGACTTAGACAGGTTGCAAAGTTGGGCCGAGAGGTGGCGGATGGAGTTTAATGCGGAGAAGTGTGAGGTAATTCACTTTGGTAGGAATAACAGATGTGTTGAGTATAGGGCTAACGGGAGGACTTTGAATAGTGTGGAGGAGCAGAGGGATCTAGGTGTATGTGTGCATAGATCCCTGAAAGTTGGGAATCAAGTAGATAAGGTTGTTAAGAAGGCATATGGTGTCTTGGCGTTTATTGGTAGGGGGATTGAATTTAGGAGTCGTAGCGTTATGTTGCAACTGTACACAACTCTGGTGCGGCCGCACTTGGAGTACTGTGTGCAGTTCTGGTCCCCACATTACAGGAAGGATGTGGAGGCTTTGGAGAGGGTGCAGAGGAGGTTTACCAGGATGTTGCCTGGTATGGAGGGGAGATCCTATGAGGAGAGGCTGAGGGATTTGGGATTGTTTTCGCTGGAAAGGCGGCGGCTAAGAGGGGATCTTATTGAAACATATAAGATGATTAGAGGTTTAGATAGGGTGGATAGTGATAGCCTTTTTCCTCTGATGGAGAAATCCAGCACGAGGGGGCATGGCTTTAAATTGAGGGGGGGTAGTTATAGAACCGATGTCAGGGGTAGGTTCTTTACCCAGAGGGTGGTGAGGGATTGGAATGCCCTGCCAGCATCAGTAGTAAATGCGCCTAGTTTGGGGGCGTTTAAGAGATCCGTAGATAGGTTCATGGACGAAAAGAAATTGGTTTAGGTTGGAGGGTCACAGTTTTTTTTTTTAACTGGTCGGTGCAACATCGTGGGCCGAAGGGCCTGTTCTGCGCTGTAATGTTCTATGTTCTATGTTCTATGTTCTAGGACAACATTCCGAGCAGACAGGGAGGAGTTGGTAGGTTAAAGGAACCGTGGTGCACGAAAGCTGTGCAGGACCTAGTCGAGAAGAAAAGGAAAGCATACAAAAGGTTCAGAGAGCTTGGTGAAGATAGGGATCTAGATGTGTATACGGCTTGTAGGAAGGGACTAAGGAAGGAAATTAGGAGAGCCAGAAGGGGTCACGAGAAGGCCTTGGCAGGTAGGATTAAGGAAAACCCTAAGGCGTTCTATAAATATGTGAAGAGTAAAAGGATGAGACGTGAAGGAATAGGGCCTATAAAAGGTGAAGGCGGGAAAGTCTGTACGGAACCAGTAGAAATGGCAGAGGTGCTTAATGAGTATTTTGCCTCGGTTTTCACAGAGGAGAAGGACCTGGGTGGATGTACTGCGGGCTTGCGGTGGACTGAAAAGATTGAGTATGTGGACTTTAAGAAAGAGATTGTGCTGGAATCTTTGAATGGCATCAACTTAGATAAGTCACCAGGTCTGGATGGGATGTACCCCAGGTTACTGTGGGAGGCGAGGGAAGAGATTGCAGAGCCACTGGCGATGATCTTTGCATCGTCGATGGAGATGGGAGAGGTGCCGGAGGATTGGAGGATTGCGGATGTGGTTCCTATTTTCAAGAAGGGGAATAGGGCTAGCCCAGGAAATTACCGACCGGTGAGTCTAACCTCAGTGGTTGGTAAGCTGATGGAGAAGATCCTGAGGGACAAGATTTATGAGCATTTAGAGAGATTTAGTATGCTCAAGAATACTCAGCATGGCTTTTGTCAAAGGCAGATCGTGCCTTACAAGCCTGGTGGAGTTCTTCGAAAATGTGACTAAACACATTGACGAAGGGAAAGCGGTAGATGTGGTTTATATGGATTTTAGCAAGGCGTTCGATAAGGTCCCCCATGCAAGGCTTCTAGAAAAAGTGAGAGGTCATGGGATCCAAGGGGCTGCTGCCCTGTGGATCCAGAACTGGCTTGCCCAAAGGAGGCAGAGAGTGGGTATAGATGGGTATTTTTCTAAATGGAGGTTGGTTACCAGTGATGTGCCCCAGGGATCTATCATAGAATCCCTACAGTGCAGAAAGAGGCCATTTGGCCCATCGAGTCTGCACCGACCACAATCCCACCCAGGCCTTACCCCTATATCCCTACATATTTTACCCACGAACCCCTCTAACCTATGCATCCCAGGACACTCAGGGGCAATTTTTAGCATGGCCAATCAACCTAACCCGCACATCTTTGGACTGTGGGAGGAAACCGGAGCACCTGGAGGAAACCCACGCAGACACGAGGAGAATGTGCAAACTCCACACAGACAGTGACCCAAGCCGGTATTTCGAACCCAGGTCCCTGGAGCTGTGAAGCAGCAGTGCTAACCACTGTGCTACCGTGCCGCATCTGTTCTGGGACCCTTGCTGTTTGTCATTTTCATAAATGACCTGGATGAGGAAGTGGAGGGATGGGTTGGTGAGTTTGCCGACGACACGAAGGTTGGTGGGGTTGTGGATAGTCTGGAGGGATGTCAGAAGTTACAGAGGGACAGAGATGGGATGCAAGACTGGGCGGAGAAGTGGCAGATGGACTTCAACCCAGATAAATGCGTAGTGGTCCATTTTGGCAGGTCAAATGGGATGAAGGAGTACAATATAAAGGGAAAGACTCTTAGTACGGTAGAGGATCAGAAGGACCTTGGGGTCCGGGTCCATAGGACTCTAAAATCGGCCCCGCAGGTGGAGGAGGTGGTTAAGAAGGCGTATGGTGTGCTGGCCTTTATCAATCGAGGGATTGAGTTTAGGAGTCTGGGGATAATGATGCAGCTATATAAGACCCTCGTCAGACCCCACTTGGAGTACTGTGCTCAGTTCTGGTCGCCTCATTACAGGAAGGATGTGGAAAAGATTGAAAGGGTGCAGAGGAGATTTACAAGGATGTTGCCTGGATTGAGTGGCATGCCTTATGAGGATAGGCTGAGGGAGCTCGGTCTTTTCTCCTTGGAGAGACGTAGGATGAGAGGAGACCTAATAGAGGTATATAAGATGTTGAGAGGCATAGATTGGGTGGACTCTCAGGGGCTTTTTCCCAGGGTGGAAATGGCTGCTATGAGAGGACACAGGTTTAAGGTGCTGGAGGGTAGGTACAGGGGAAGTGTTAGGGGGAAGTTTTTCACACAGAGGGTGGTGGGCGAGTGGAATCGGCTGCTGTCAGTGGTGGTGGAGGCAAACTCAATAGGGTCTTTTAAGAGACTCCTGGATGAGTACATGGGACTTAATAGGATGGAGGGTTATAGGTAGGCCTAAAAAGTAGGGATATGTTCGGCACAACTTGTGGGGTCGAAGGGCCTGTTTTGTGCTGTAGTTTTTCTATGTTTCTATCCAAATGCTCTTTGCCTAACATGAAAGAACTTTGAACTATCTGACTAAGCTAAAGAACAAAGAACAATACAGCACAGGAACAGGCCCTTCGGCCCTCCAAGCCTGCGCCGCTCATGTGCCCAACTAGACCATTCGTTTGTATCCCTCTATTCCCAGTCTGTTCATGTGGCTATCTAGATAAGTCTTAAACGATCCCAGCGTGTCTGCATCAATCACCTTGCTTGGCAGTGCATTCCAGGCCCCCACCACCTTCTGTGTAAAATACGTCCCCCTGACATCTGTGTTGAACCTTGCCCCCCTCACCTTGAACCCGTGACCCCTTGTGTTCGTCACCTCCGACCTGGGAAAAACCTTCCCACTGTTCACCCTATCTATGCCCTTCATAATTTTATAAATCATAATGTGGATAAATGTAAGGTTATCCACTTCGGTAGCAAAAATAGAAAGGCAGATCATTATTTCAATGGGTGTAAATTAAGAGAGGTGGATACTCAGCGAGATCTTGGTGTTCTCTTGCATCAGTCGCTGAAAGTGAGCGCGCAGGTACAGCATGCAGTAAAGAAGGCAAATGTTATGTTGGCCTTCAGCGAGAGAATTGAGTATAGGAATAGGGATGTGTTATTGCAATTGTATAGGGTGTTGGTGAGGCCACACCTGGAGTATTGTGGGCACTTTTGGTATCCTTATCTGAGGAAGGGTGTTCTTGCTATATAGGCAGTGCAGGGAAGGTTAACCAGTCATATCAAGAGAGACTAAATTGTTTAGGATTATGTCCCTTGGAATTTAGAAGAGTGAGAGGGGATCTCATAGAAACTTATAAAATTCTAATAGGATTTGACAGGGTAGTTTTATAAAGAATGTTCCTGATAGTGGATGAGTCCAGAACCAAGGGGGCATAATTTGAGGATAAGGGGTAAACCTTTTGAATGATGTAGAAATGTTTTCACCAAAGTGGTGAATCTGTGGAATTTGCTTCCACAGAAAATAGTTGAGGCCAAAACGTTTGAGATTTCAAGAATAAATTAATTATAGCTCTTGGGTCTAAAGAGCACAAGGGATATGGGGGAAGGTGGGATCAGGATACTGAATTTGATCATCAGCCATGAGATGGCTCAAAGGACCGGATGGCCTACTGCTCCAATTTTCTATGTATGTTTCCATGCGCACCGAGGTCCATCTGTTTCTGCATCTTCTTTAAATTTCTTCCTTTATTTAATACTGTCTTTCCATATTCTGCCTGCCAAAATGAATCACCTCACACTTCTCTGCATTGAACTTCATCTACCACTTGTCTGCCCAATCAACCAACGTTAATATCAGTTTGAAGTTCAAGACTAACCTCATCACAGTTGACAAGATTTCCAAACCTCATATCATCTGTACATTTTTGAAACCATGCTCTGGGCACCACAATCTAAGTCATGATGTGGAGATGCCGGCGTTGGACTGGGGTAAACACAGTAAGAAGTTTAACAACACCAGGTTAAAGTCCAACAGGTTTATTTGGTTACCAAATAAACCTGTTGGACTTTAACCTGGTGTTGTTAAACTTCTTACTGTGTTCACCACAATCTAGGTCATACGTATATCTCAGGGAAAGCAAGCGCCCTAACACTGAGCCTTGGGGGAACTCCACTACAAACCTTCCTCCAATCTGAAAAAAACAACCATTTATTACTACTGTTTCCTGTCGCTCAGCCAATTTTCTTATCTGAGTGCCTACTTTCCCTTTTATTCCATGAGCTAGAATTTTGCTCACCAGTCTGTGTGGCATTTTGATACACAGCATTGCTCTTATCATTTTTCTGCTTTTTTGTTACTTCCTGAAAAACGTCAGCAAGTGAGTTGAACATGATTTACCCTTCATGGATCCATTCTGGCTTTCCTTAATTATCCTGCACTTGTCCAAGTGACTGTTGATTTTACCCTGAACTATAGATTCCAGAAGTTTCCCTGTCATTGAAGTCAAACTGACTGGTCTGTACTTGCTGATTTTATCCTTGCATCCCTTTTGGAACAAGGGTGCAACATTCACAATTCTCCAGGCCTTTGGCACCACCTCTGTGATGAAAGAAGGCTGGAAGATTATCACTAGTGCCTCTTCAATTCCCCCACTCATTTCCTAGCATTTACAGTGCCTCAGAGTGACCAACATGGAAGAGCCATGAAACAGGAGTGACACTGCGTATGTCTATACTTGTAAGAGAAGCACTGTCAAAATATCATCAATGAACTTGAAGTGGAGTGCCTTTCATCGCCATGATCACACTGATGGTAAACGAGGCTTTGGCGATTAATGGGTCACCGTAGAACCACCTGACTTTGCGGGCAAATCGAGTGTGGAAGCTATGGAAAATGAGTAAACTGACCAAGGGGTGCGACCAGAGCTTGGTTAAAGGAACAACTGTATGTCTGAAATCACATCTCCCCAGCAGGTACAGCAGCAGATAAAGAACAGTGCAGAGCTGCTGCTACACTGCAAAACTCAGAGGATGGCACCGCTATCCTCAGGCATTTTGTCACTTTATTCCAGTGCACCCTCCATCACCCAGATACACAGCACTGTACAGATACTCCACAGGTAATGGACTCAGTGACAGCTTTAGCAACTCCCCCTCTGAGGAGTTAGCAATGGCCTGACAAGGCTCAGTTCAAAGCAAAAGGAGATCCTCAGGTGTCATCAGCAAAGCAGCAGATGCTTCAGTAGCAGTGTGAAATGTGTGAACATGTCGGTGTTCCCAGAGGCAGTGACGACACAAACAAGGGGTCCAACCATACCGTAAGTGATACCATATCTCCGTATATGAATGCACGGTGTTCTCCATTGGGAGTGTGACAATGCTGATGGGGAGATGCGTCGAGCATATCACCAAGTGGGTTCCCACAGTTCACCCTAACATAGCCTCATCTATGAGGTATACGGTGTGACGAGTGGGCAAGCTGATCCACTCCAGACAACCTCAGGAGTGTATGTGTGGCCGATAGTGCAGAAGGCTGAAGTCAATGGGGGCGTCTCTCAAGGCTCTTCGATTGCTGAAGGTAAATCCTCAAACTCTGATGATGATGACGCCAATGTGAATTTGGGTTTTATGTCTGAGGTGGCCCCATATGTTCCAAGGCCCCAGCAGGGCTCAGGAACCTGAAGTACACGGTCCAGCCATCTAATTCACCGGAGCAAGAAAGGCAGCAGCCTGTCCCACATCAACTCCAGGCGCAGAGGACCCCATAGAAATGGATGAGAGGGAGTGTAAATGCATGGACTCGAGCTTGGAATTTCACTGGATGATAGCAACTCCTATATTTATTTTATACAGTTGTTGGGAATAACTGGATATCGAGTCAAATAGAGGGCTGGTATGTAAATACCTGTGTTCACCTTGGTGTTTAGTGCTGCCAGGTATAGAGAAATGCTAATGCCTCTTATGAAAGGTCAGCAGGGTTGCCTCTAAGAAAGAACTTACTGGTTCAGTGGTTTCTTCCCCTCGTTCTGATATGAGATGTCTGCTGATCATGTGTCAGCCTACCATGCATGTCAGTGTCCAGTGAGCTGGGCCCCTGGTCAACTTCATTGACTGGCATCTGTTGGGCTGCCTCAATACTCACCCTACTCTGAGAATGTGGCTCACTCAGTGTCTTCCTCTGGCTCCAGCACTACTCCCCTCGGGAGCACCATGTTGTGCAGAGTACAGCAGATGATCATGAGGCAGGGATAACCTTGAGGGTGCATGATTGCAGTCCTTCGCCAGATCCTTTGAAGCATCTAAACTTCATCTCCAAAAGGCCAATGGCCTGCTCGATGGTGATCCTTGTCGTCCTGTGGCAGCATTTGTACTTGACCTCTGCTTGAGTGTCAGGATTGCATACTGTGAGCAGAAGCCATGACTTCAGTGAATACTCCCTGTCCCTCAAATCCAACCAGTTCAAGTGTTCTGAAGAGCTAAGATAATTGAGACTGTCTAAGGACGTGGTGATTGTAACAGTTTCCCGGAAACCTCTCATGCCTGCATAATCCCCTGTCAGTTGGTCGTAGAACTTGGTTAATGTTGAGGGAGTGGATCATCATCCTGTTCACAAAGATGCCCGAGAGCCTTGGTGTCCACAACTACAGTAAATAGCTGCCTGCCTGCTGGGAAAACCTCTGGGGCGAACCACAGGCAGAAATGTTCAGTGTTGATGTCACCTTAATGGCTACAGATATTGGGTGTTTGTTACTTCGCATTGGCATCGACTTCTGCTCCAACATATCACACAACTTTGCCACCACTTAGAGAAATGCAGTCTTCACAGCCATTGCTGTCTTGACATCTCCAGGAAGCTGAGTTTCTGCCAGTATACGCTTTGAGCTCGGAAGCAGTTTCGGTGCCCGTGGAGCTACCCTCTTGTCCCCATAACATTCTCCTCATCCACATCCACATCCAATGATTTCCTCAACCTATGGGGCTCCCATCATCAACATGCCAGTGTCCTGCTATCTGGGAGATTTAAACGTTAGAAGCATTGAGCCCATAGCCAGATGAAGGCTCCACTGTGATGAGCATCTCGATGACCTTTATCTGCTTCCAGTTACTGCTACAGACCTGGGAGATACCGTCCTACAAACTGCACTTCACTTTGGTCCCACTCTCTGCAATTCCTCGACTTAATGGTATTGCTTCTTCAAGACAGACAGCTTCACAATAAGGTTGCAAATTCCCTTCACAACTTTACTGCAACTGAGATCTTGCCTCCTTTGAGTAGGTGAGACTCTGAGCCTCTGTGCACCCTGTGGGCCATTGTTAAAATTGGAAAAAGACAGGTTAATGCTTGACATTAGTTGTTTAACCTTAATTACCTCCCCGCTGCCAGTCTATCAATCACTTATCTAATCTGCCACCCACAACTAGTAGAGAGAGAGAGAGCTGTGTCAGAGAGCTGGCCAACACAGGCCCAGCCGTCACCTCTATTGCTGCCTCCATGTAGCCAAAGTCTTAAATTAAATATTTAGTATAATTAGCTCTACTGCACACCTTGCGATCTGACATCTTCTTCCACACTTAATGTGAGATTGCTTTTTCAAATTCCTTGTTTGTTTTATGGCCATGGCTAATGCTGTGATTTTACCACCAAGCAGAGTGAGGAGACAGATCCCAGTCTATCTCAGCCCGAATGGTGATCATCTTCTATGCTGTTGGCATTATTCTGAATTACATATATATCTATATCCCAGCAAATGGTACTGTCGATATACACATTTTATCCTGTGAGGCAAGTAACATTAACACTCCACCACATTGTACAGGTAATATAAATCCCAGACTGTGGTACAGATATATACAGTCTCCTGCATGGTACAGGGAATATTGACCTCCTGCGACAGGTAGTGTACATTTCCTAACCCATCATACAGGAAATATTCACATTCCTTCTCGTGGTATGATCATTTACACATCATGTCATGGTACAGGTAATATGCATGTCCCAATTCATGCTATAGGGCAAATAAACATACAGTGTCATATAGCACAGGAACTATGCACAATATACCTTTATAACATATAGTACACATTCACCCTCAAGGTAGGAAATAGATGCATCTCATCCCGTAAGAACAGAATAAAACCTTTGTTTCATAAGAATAGGTAATATGTACAATTTACAATTGGTACGGTAGCACAGTGGTTCGATTCCCGGCTCCGGTCACTGTCTGTGTGGAGTTTGCACATTCTCCTCGTGTCTGCGTGGGTTTCCTCCGGGTGCTCCGGTTTCCTCCCACAGCCCAAAGATGTGCGGGTTAGGTTGATTGGCCAGGTTTAAAAAATTGCCCCTTAGAGTCCTGTAATGAACAAAGCATCGTAGCTGTGAGGTCCAGCTCGGTGGATAGGATATTGGTATGTAGATAGGCTGGAAAATTGGGCGGGGATCCTGGATTCAGGATTCAATCCTGGACCGGGGAGCGGCGCGGGCTTGGAGGGCCGAAGGGCCTGTTCCTGTGCTGTATTGTTCTTTGTTCTTTGTTCTTTGATGCGTAGGTTAGAGGGATTAGTGGGTAAATATGTCGGGGTAGTGCCTGGGTGGGATTGTGGTCGGTGCAGACTCGATGGGCCGAATGGCCTCCTTCTGCACTGTAGGGTTTCTATGATTCTATGATTCTACCCTGTATACAGTATTTACAATAATCATTTAAACACACAGTCTGTGAATGGGATTTAATAGTTTTATTACAAATACATTTCTGAGGCCTAATGTGGTAAATTGCAGTGTCCAATCGATGCAGTGCTGCTGCTGTTGTGGTCTCAGCAACTTGAGGAGCTCTGGGAGTTTGCGCCGGCCCAATCTGTAGCTTCTCTTGTTTGAAACCGACCTGGATTATAATCAAAAAGATGGTTTATGAATATATGTTCTGTAAATAAAATACATTTAAAGATTTTCCTGTTTGTTTCATTTTCTCTGCTGTGGGTTTTAATCCCTCACCAGAACTTTGAGCCCAAAATCACAGAGTCTATGTTGATATTGCAGTGCAGCTCTGAGAAAATGCTACATTTCTGAAGGAGCTGAACTTTTGATGAGATGTTAAGAGTGTGGCTCGATCTGCTTTCTAATGTGGATTATAGACCCCAGGGCCTATAATCTATAGTCTGAAGGAAGGAGGAGCAACAAGATGACCTTATCACTTGAGAAAATTCACCTTTCAATCATTGCTGGCAAAAACATGTTAGAACATAGAAAAGCTACAGCACAAACAGGCCCTTCGGCCCACAAGTTGTGTCGAACAATTTCCTGGATTAACTGGATGTTTGCCTCATCTATTTTGAGGATCATGATGCGTGCAAATTAACTGAAGTGTTTGCCTGTGAAACAACTGACTGACCTTCAAATCATTGGTTCTAAAACATTTGGAAGTTTCCATAGGATTTGATCAGATACTGTATCAATGCAGAATCCGGGCTTTATAATCACGATGCACATTCTAAAATCTGATGCATGTTTATTAGACCCAATGAAGAAGCTGCACCAAATTCTTTTTCTATTTAAGAGATATTATTGGTCTGAGGAGTACATTCTTCCAATTTTTTGTTTTTCATTCCAGATTTTCAGATTTGATCTTTTTCTATTTACCTAAGAATGAGGAAGTTAGATCAGGCAGATCTAAACAGAGCATGAGGGCTGACAGATGGGGCTTTTGGGAATAGAGTGACGGACCTTGGACAGGACAAAACTGAAAAAATGCTGTCATTATCAGAATAGGGTGTGGAGTGGGTAAGTTACAGATATATCTTTGGGTTATTGATTAGGATTTTTGGTGATTAGTGTAAATAGTTAATTTGTTGTTCAATGCTTTTAGTGGTTAGTGTTTTTTTCAGTGGTTAAATAGCTATGAAGCTGCTAACAGTTTGAGGATAGTGAGACTGTCTTGAGTGAATGTTTCTGCTGTAGCTCTCTCTATTTTGAATCCTTCTGGCTCTAATGCATTGAGCTAATGTAAAGTTTATTTATTAGTCACAAGTAAGGCTTACATTAACACTGCAATGAAGTTACTGCGAAATTCACCTCGTTGCCATGGTCCAGCGCCTGTTCGGGTCAATGCACCTAACCAACACGTCTTTCGGACTGTGGGAGGAAACCAGAGCACCCGGAGGAAACCCATGCAGACATGGGGAGAACATGCAAACTCCACACAGACAGTGACCCAAGCCGGGAATCAAACCCAGGTACCTGGCACTGTGAGGCAGCAGTGCTAACCACTGTGCCGCCTTAATAACAATAGTGCAGTGCAAGTTGTAGGTGCTGTGACATATAGAGGTATCTAGAACATAGAACATAGAACATTACAGCGCAGTACAGGCCCTTCGGCTCTCGATGTTGCGCCGACCAGTGGAACCAATCTAAAGCCCCTCTAATCTACACTATTCCAATATCATCCATATGTTTATCCAATAACCATTTGAATGCTCTTAATGTTGACGAGTCCACTACTGCTGCAGGCAGGGCATTCCACGCCCTTACTACTTTCTGAGTAAAGAACCTACCTCTAACAACTGTCCTATATCTCTCACCCCTCAATTTAAAGCTATGTCCCCTCGTGCTAGCCATCACCATCCAAGGGAAAAGGCTCTCACTATCCACCCTATCTAATCCTCTAATCATCTTGTATGCTTCTATTAAGTCACCTCTTAACCTTCTTCTCTCTAACGAAAACAACCTCAAGCCCCTCAGCCTTTCCTCATACGATTTTCCCACCATATCAGGCAACATCCTGGTAAATCTCCTCTGCACCCTTTCCAACACTTCCACATCTTTCTTATAATACGGCGACCAAAACTGTACGCAATACTCCAAATGCGGCCGCACCAGTTTTGTACAGTTGCAGCATGACCTCCTGGCTCCGAAACTCAATCCCTCGACCAATAAAAGCTAACACTCCGTACGCCTTCTTAACAATCATAGAACATAGAACAGTACAGCACAGAACAGACCCTTCGGCCCACGATGTTGTGCCGAGCTTTATCTGAAACCAAGATCAAGCTATCCCACTCCCTATCATCCTGGTGTGCTCCATGTGCCTATCCAATAACCGCTTAAATGTTTCTAAAGTGTCTGACTCCACTATCACTGCAGGCAGTCCATTCCACACCCCAACCACTCTCTGCGTAAAGAACCTACCTCTGATATCCGTCCTGTATCTCCCACCACGAACCCTATAGTTATGCCCCCTTGTAATAGCTCCATCCACCCGAGGAAATAGTCTTTAAACGTTCACTCTATCTATCCCCTTCATCATTTTATACACCTCTATTAAGTCTCCCCTCAGCCTCCTCCGCTCCAGAGAGAACAGCCCTAGCTCCCTCAACCTTTCCTCATATGACCTACCCTCCAAACCAGGCAGCATCCTGGTAAATCTCCTCTGCACTCTTTCCAGCGCTTCCACATCCTTCTTATAGTGAGGTGACCAGAACTGCACACAATATTCCAAATGTGGTCTCACCAAGGTCCTGTACAGTTGCAGCATAACCCCACGGCTCTTAAACTCCAACCCCCTGTTAATAAAAGCTAACACACTATAGGCCTTCTTCACAGCTCTATCCACTTGAGTGGCAACCTTTAGAGATTTGTGGATATGGACCCCAAGATCTCTCTGTTCCTCCACAGTCTTCAGAACCCTACCTTTGACCCTGTAATCCTATCAACCTGGGTGCCAACTTTCAGGGATCTATGCACATGGACACCCAGATCCCTCTGTTCATCCACACTACCAAGTATCTTACCATTAGCCCAGTACTCTGTATTCCTGTTACTAGACAGTTTGCTCCAGGCCTCAGTGCAGGATCAGAAGGGGCAGTGCTCTGAAAGCTCGTGCTACCAAATAAACCTGTTGGACTTTAATCTGGTGTTGTGAGACTTCTTACAGGATCAGAACAGTGTTGATGTGACCGAAAGGGTGCAGAATAAAAGGCGCTTGGGTGCGAGAGAGAATGAGGATCCCCAGATACTGATCCTATCCAATAGGCATAATGTGAAAGCAAGGATAAGGACTATTGGGAAAGACAGCCAGAATGCTGACCATGTAGATTGGCATCGTGGCATAGTAGTTAGCACTGCTGCCTCAGTGCCAGGGACCTGGGTTCAAATGCGGCCCGGGTAACTGTGTGGAGTATGCACATTCTCCTTGTGTCTGCATGGGTTTTCTCCAGGTGCTCCGGTTTCCTCTCACACTCCAAAGCTGTGCAAGTTAGGTGGATTGGTCATGCTAAATTGTCCCTTAGTATCCTGGGATGTTAGAGGGATTTGCAGGGTAAATATGTGGGGTTGTGGGGATAGGGTCTGGGATGGGATTGTTGTCGGTGCAGACTCAATGGGCCAAACGGCCTCCTTCTGCACTGTAGGGATTCTATTCTATGTGGCACTTTGCAGCAGGAGGCTGTCCATTAGCTTTAATCTTTTCATTAAACATTCGTTCCCTCCAGCACCACTGCACCCAAGCAGCTGTATGCACAATTACAAGGTACACTGCAAAAACTTAAAATGGCTTCTTTGACAGCACATTCCAACCTAGGACCTCTACCACCTAGGAGGATAAGGGCAGCAGGTAGATGATAAATTCATCAGCTACAGGTTCCCTGTCATCTTGACTTGGAACTTTACTGCCTTTCCTTCAATAGCACTGGATCAAATTCTCACCTTAAAACACTGGGAGTACTGCAGAAAAGTTTAAACATCCCAGAAAACTAACAGGATGTACCACATAGACTGCAGCAGTTCAAGAAAGCAACTCATCACGATCTCAAGGACATTTAGGGTCAGGTGATAAATACTGGCAATGCCTGCCACTTTCACACTCCCTGATTAATTAAAAGAAAACCCCTGTTATTCTTTGCTTTGTTGGTGCTATGTTATGCATTTAGGAGTTGGTGTCAAATTTCAAGTAACTTTATTGTGATGTCGCTGCTTGTCACTTACCCTGCTGCCCTTCTCGTTGAGGACCCAAGTATCCCCGATGATGCAGCGCGATTGCTCCATTTTCTCTTGTGTTGGCACAGTTTCCACCTTCATTTGTGTAATTTTCCAATCCAACAAGCAGCGTCATCATATCCACGAGGGTGTATCCTTTCCCCCCTGCGCTCACATCCTTTACGATGCACAGGACTGCCAGCCGATTGAAAGACTCCAGCTGATTGATGTTTGCACGAAGGAAATGGAGAATGATGTTGAGGTCATTCAGGGCACAGCCCAGCATCTTCCTACTGACCAGGTCAAATGCAGGAAGCATCTCATATACAGCCAGAAATTGTTTATCCCAGTAACAAAGCTGCAGCAGAGTGTAAACAATCATTGGGACTAAGAGGAGGTAAACAGCACCGTTAACCACACTAATCATCTTGAATATAGTTACTGAGGTCAGCTTACACTGAATCACAGGTGGGATGTCAGGGTCATTAGCCAGGAGTCCAGATTTAATGGAACAACTGAATTCATCATGGAAAAATGCTGGAAAATGGCAATAGACGAGGTAGAGGCAGGCGATAGCAATGAACACCAGGAGAAGCAGCTGCCTCATGTAGTACATGCAGACAAAATAGTGGGAGCGACTCTTGCAGGCCAGGTAACGCTGTAGGAGAGGGAATTCAAATAACTTCTCCCTTCGAGCCCTTTCAACACAAAGCAAACACAAAGTGACTGTTCATATAAAACAACTGATATGTTCCAGTTGCACAAGTGCTACAGGACAGAAAGATTTAATGGAATGTTGATTTTTTTTGTAACAAAGATGTAACAATGGTAATATCTTATTTTGACATGGAGGCCTGATTATCACTTTACTCAGTAAGAAGTTTAACAACACCAGGTTAAAGTCCAACAGGTTTATTTGGTAGCAAAAACCACTTTTGCTACCAAATAAACCTGTTGGACTTTAACCTGGTGTTGTTAAACTTCTTACTGTGTTTACCCCAGTCCAACGCCGGCATCTCCACATTATCACTTTACTGCCAGGTTTGGTGTTTCTGTTGTGTATCAGTGGATGTGACATGGACCCCCGTGATGTAATTCCACTTTGATTGTTTTGTGGCCCAGTTCTGACAGATGAAATGCAGGAGGAGATTTAGAGATTGTAACAATGCTGTTTAAAATTGAAAAACCATTAATATGTCAGTGGACAAAGCAAACGACTGCACCCCGGTTTCTGCTTGGATATTAGTCCAAAGATGTGCGGGTTAGGTTGATTACAAAGGGCTCAGAGGTGGTACTGTTTCCCATCAATAGGTAATATAAACTATTACCAGCAAAAGAAATGACAGGTATGGCTGGATGTGGCACAGAAGGTAAGTAGCAGGAGTATCACCATGAAGGATCTGATGAAAGACCATCAATCTGAAAAATGACGCAGATTCATAACCCCTGTGTCCGATACCGATCCGACAGAAAAGTACCCACTTACATGCACAAAGGAAAAGGCTATAACTTATGAATCATGATGCAGAAGAACTTCCTCACTGCAGGAATCCATAGAGAGAGCAACAAAGTGAATCTGTACAAAGGTCACACCCACTTTGTACAATACTAGCTTCAATATTCTGGTTAGTGGTTAAAGATCCCCAAGCCTGAATGTGTGAGTGAATGGGTGAATGCAGAGGTGTGTAAGTGAGTAGTAGGTGAGTAGTAAAGTAAGTTGGTGAGTTGGTATGGTGGCAGCTGGGTAGGGTGGAGGTTGGTAATGGGGAATAGGCTGGATCAGGTTGCTGGGTCAGGAGGGCTGGTCAGATCAGGTTGGAGGTCGGACGGCACAGTGGTTAGCACTGCTGCCTCACAGCACCAGGGACCCGGATTCAATTCTGACCTTGGGTCACAGTCTATGTGGCGTTTGCACATTCTTTCCATGTCTGCATGGGTTTCTTCCGGGTGCTCCGGTTTCCTCCCACAGTCCAAAGATGTGCGGGTTAGGTTGATTGACCATGCTGAATTGACCCTAATGTCAGGGAATTAGCAGAGTAAATATGTGGAGTTATGGGAATGGAGCCTGGGTGGGATTGTGGTTGGTGCAGACTCGATGGGCCGAATGGTCGTCTTCTGCACTGTAAGGATTCTATGAGGATCATGAGAGATCAAATGGAGGTGCCAATCAGGTCAGGTAGGGATAGGGATCAGGAGGCAGCCAGGTTGTTGGGGAGATGAGTTGGGGGTGGTTCAAGGAGAGTCGAGGGGTGAGTCGGATAGTAGAGTCTGGGAATCATGTCGTGGAAGATGGTCAGGTTGAATCAGGCATCAGTGTGAGTTGTTAGTGGTCATTTGTATGGTTGCCCAAGAGTTAGTCAAGGATTTTTCTGTCTAATAATATCTGGGTAACTATCCAGGTAAGCAAGTCAGAACTGTCTGAAGAATCCAACTCTAACTCAGAGTTGGAGATTGTTTCGGTGGGTCCCAGGGTGCAGGAGTATTTCCCACCAGGAATTGAAACTTCCCAGGCAGTTCCTATGGAGTCCTTGTGTTGAGACTTCTGCTGGGTCCAAAAGCACATCTTGGGGGTACATCTCTCTGACGATCAGGTAACTGGAAGATATGTAAAGAGTAACTCTGTTTCTCCCACAGAAATTATAGAAAGGATATTATTAAACTAGAAAGAGTGCAGAAAAGATTTACTAGGATGCTACTGGGACTTGATGGATTGAGTTATAAGGAGAGGCTGGATAGACTGGGACTTTTTTCTCTGGAGCGTAGGAGGCTGAGGGTTGATCTTGTAGAGGTCTATAAAATAATGAGGGGCACTGATCAGCTAGATAGTCAATATCTTTTCCCAAAGGTAGGGGAATCTAAAATGAGAGGGCATAGGTTTAAGGTGAGAGGGGAGAGATGCAAAAGTGTCCAGAGGGGCAATTTTTTCACACAGAGGGTGGTGAGTGGAACAAGCTGCCAGAGGTAGTAGTAGAGGTGGGTACAATTTTATCTTTTAAAAATCATTTAGATAGTTACATGGATACGATGGGTACAGAGGGATATGGGCCAAATGCGGGCAATTGGGATTAGCTTAAGGGTTTTTTTTAAAAAAGGTTGGCATGGACAAGTTGGGCCGAAGGGCCTGTTTCCATGCTGTAAACCTCTATGACTCTATCAGATGCTGCCTGACCTGCTGGGTTTTTATTACTTTGTTCGCAGGCTAGGCCAACATTTACTGTGCATTCCTAATCAGTCTTGAAAAGGTGTTGGTGAGCCGCCTCCTTGAACACTGTACTCCATGTGGTGCATCCACATTGCTGTTCGGAAGGGAATTCCAGAATTTTGACCCAGCAGCAGTGGAAGAACGGCAATAGAGTTATAAGCCAGGATAGTTAGGATAGTTTGTGGAACTTACAGATGGTGGTGTTCCCATGCATCTGCTGCCCTTGTCCTTCCAGATGGTAGGATACGCAGGTTTGAAAGGCACTGCAAATTGCTACAGTGCACCTTGTAGATAGTACGCTGCATCAGTGGTAGAGTGAGTGAGTGTTTAAGGTGGTGGATGGGGTGCCAATCAAGTGGCTGCTTTGTCCTGGATGGTGTTGACCTTCTTGCCTGTTGTTAGAGCCCCACTCATCAAGACAAGTGGAGAGTATTCCCTCGCACTCCTGACTTGTGCCTTGGAGATGGTGGACAGGCTTTGGGAAGTCAGAAGGTGAATTCCTTCTGCAGAATTTCTAGCCACTGACCTGTTCTTGTACCCAGAGTAATTATATGTCTGGTCCATTCAGTTTCTGGTCAATGCTAACCCCCAAGATGTTGATAGTGGGGGATTCAGTGATGGTAATGTCATTGAATGTCAAGGGGTGATGGTTAGATTTTCTCTTGTTAGAGATGTAGCACAAATGTTACTTGCCACTCATCATTCCAAGCCTGGTTATTGTCCAGGTCTTGTTGCATTTGGACATGAACTGCTTCAGTGTCTGAGGAGTCGCGAATGGTGTTGTACATTAGCAATCATACCCACTTCTGACCTTATGATGGGAGGAAGGTCATTGAAGAAGCAGCTAAAGATGTTTTGGCCTAGGACAGTGCCCTGAGAAACTCATACAGTGATTTCCTGGAGCTGAGATGACTAACCTTAAACAACCACAACCATCTTCCCTTGTGCCAGATATAATTCCAATCAATGCACAGTTTTCCTGCTAATTGCAAGTGACTTCATTTGTGCTATTTGATGGGGTATTTGATGCCACACTCAGTCAAATGCTTCCTTAGTGTCAGCAATCACTCTCATCTCACCACTTTAGTTTGGATAGCCATTAAGGAGGCTTGGCTGCAGAATGACAAGGCTTGAGTCCTGAATATTGAGGGGGATATGACCTTCAGGAAGAATAGAAAGCTAGGTAAATGAAATGGGGTAGCCTTGTTGATCAAGAAGGGCATTGTGCAATAGTAAGAGACAATCTTCGTTCAGGAGATCAAGATGTGGAATCGGTTTGAGTGGAGATAAGGAATAGTAGGGGAAAGAAGTCATGAGTAGGAGTGGTCGACAAGCCCCTTAATAGTAACCACAATGTAGGACAAAGTACCCAAGAAGAAATATTGGGGGCTTGTGAAAATGGGATGGCAATTATCTAGTGTTACTTTAATTCACATATATGAATCAGATCAGCAGTATTAGCCTGGATGTGAAATACATAGAAAGCTTTTGAGACAGTTTTTCAGAGCAGCATGTTGTGGAACTAACCAGAGAGTAGGCTTTATTAGACTTGGTGTTGTGTAATGGAACAGGATTAATTAATTACCTCAGAATAAAGGCACCCCTCTGTAGCAGTAACCTCAATATGATTGAATTTTACATCCAGTTTGAAAAGGAAAAGGGTGGGTCTAAGCCTAGTACTGTTTAAGGTCAAAAATGTGGGCATGGAAACTGAGCTAGCTTCAGTGAACTGGGATACTAGGCTAGGGAATAGATCATAGAAACATAGAAAATAGGAGCAGGAATAGACCATTTGGTCATTCAAGCCTTCTCTGCCATTCATTATGATCATGGTTAATCATCCAACTCAGTAACCTGTTTCCGCCTTCCCCTCATATCCTTTGGAAGGAGGAATCAAAAGGCAGAATATTATCTAAATGGAGAGAGACTGCAGGTGAGTTAAGTACAGAGGGATCTAGGCATACTAGTGCATGAATCACAAAGAGCTAACAACCAGGTCCAACAAGTAGTTAAGAAAGCAAATGGCAGTTTGGCCTTTATTGCAAAAGGGTTGGAGTTTAAAAATAGGGAAATTTTGTTGTACGGCGGGTTGATGAGGTCTCACCTGGAATATTCCATACAGTTTTGGTTCCCTGATCTTAACGAGGATATAGTAACATTGAAGGCAGTCCAAAGGAGATTCATCTGGCAAATTCCTGGGATGAGAGGGTTGTCCTATCAAGAGAGACTAAAAAATCTGGGTCTGTATCCCTTGGAGTTTAGAAGAGTGAGGGGTGACCTTTTTCAAACATACAAGATCCTGAGTGGGCTTGACAGGGTCAATGGTGAGATGTTTTCATTGGTGGGAGAGTCTCAAACGAGGGGACACAGCTCCAAGATAAAGGACTGGTCATTTAAAATTGAGATGCATAGCAATTTCTCTGGTGAGTCTCTGGAATTCTCTGCCGCAAAGGGTAGCACGGCACGGTAGCACAGTGGTTAGTACTGCTGCTTCACAGCTCCACGGACCTGGGTTCGATTCCCGGCTTGGGTCACTGTCTGTGTGGAGTTTGCACATTCTCCTCGTGTCTGCGTGGGTTTCCTCCGGGTGCTCCGGTTTCCTCCCACAGACCAGAGATGTGCGGGTTAGGTTGATTGGCCATGCTAAAATTGCCCCTTAGTGTCCTGAGATGTGTAGGTTAGAGGGATTAGCGGGTAAATATGTAGGGATATGGGGGTAGGGCCTGAGTGGGATTATGGTCGGTGCAGACTCAATGGGCCAAATGGCCTCCTTCTGCACTGTAGGGTTTCTATGATTCTATGAAAGGGTAGTGGAGGCTAGATCATTAGAAATATTTAAAGTGGAGGTATATAAATACTTGATAGATTGAGGAATAGAGGGCTATGGGGAATTAGCACAGAAGTGTGTTGAGGCCAGCATATTATCAGCCATGATCATATTGAATTAACAATAGTCAGCATGGTTTTGTGAGAGGGAGGTCATGCCTCACTAACCTGGTGGAGTTTTTTGAAGAAGTGACTAGAATGGTTGATGAGGGAAGGGCCGTGGATGTCGTCTATATGGACTTTAGTAAAGCGTTTGACAAAGTCCCTCATGGTAGGTTGGTGCAAAAGGTTGGATCTCATGGGATAAAAGGGAAGGTGGCTAGATGGGTGGAGAACTGGCTTGGTCACAGAAGACAGAGGGTGGTAGTGGAAGGGTCCTTTTCCGGCTGGATGCCTGTGACTAGTGGTGTTCCGCAGGGCTCTGTATTGGGACCTCTGCTGTTTGTGATTTATATAAACGTTCTGGAAGAAGGTGTAACTGGGTGATCAGTAAGTTTGCGGACGACACGAAAATGGCTGGACTTGCAGATAGTGAGGAACATTGTCAGAGGCTACAGATGGATATAGATAGGCTGGAAATTCGGGCAAAGAAATGGCAGATGGAGTTCAATCCAGATAAATGCGAAGTGATGCATTTTGGTAGAACTAACGTAGGAGGGAGCTATACGATAAATGGCAGAACCATAAAGGGTGTAGATACGCAGAGGGACCTGGGTGTGCAAGTCCACAGATCCTTGAAGGTGACGTCACAGGTGGAGAAGGTAGTGAATAAGGCATATGGCATGCTTGCCTTTATAGGACGGGGCATAGAGTATAAAAGTTGGGGTCTGATGTTGCAGTTGTATAGAACGTTGGTTCGGCCGCATTTGGAAGACTGCGCCCAGTTCTGGTCGCCACACTACCAGAAGGACGTGGAGGCTTTAGAGAGAGTGCAGAGGAGGTTTACCAGGATGTTGCCTGGTATGGAAGGGCTTAGTTATGAGGAGAGATTGGGTAAACTGGGGTTGTTCTCACTGGAAAGACGGAGGATGAGGGGTGACCTAATAGAGGTGTATAAAATTATGAAAGGCATAGATAGGGTGAACGGTGGGAAGATTTTTTCCAGGTCGGTGGTGATGTTCACGGGAGGTCATAGGTTCAAGGTGAAGGGGGGGAGGTTTAACACGGATATCAGAAGGACGTATTTTACACAGAGGGTGGTGGGGGCCTGGAATGCGCTGCCGGGCAAGGTGGTGGAGGTGGACACACTGGGAACGTTTAAGACTTATTTAGATAGCCACATGAACGGAGTGGGAATGGAGGGATACAAAAGAATGGTCTAGTTTGGACCAGGGAGCTTGGAGGGCCAAAGGGCCTGTTCCTGTGCTGTATTGTTCTTTGTTCTTTGAATGGCGGGGCAGGTTTGAAGGGCCTAGAGGCCCTGCTCCTGCCTCTATTTCTTGTGTTCTTGTGATCCCTTTAGCCTCAAGAGCAATAGCTAACTCCTTGAAAACATACAATGTTTTGGCCTCAACTGCTCTCTGTGGTAGAGAATTCCACAAGCTTACCACTCTCTGGATGAAGAAAATTCTCCTCATCTCAGTCCTAAATGGTTTACCCCCTATCCTTAGACTGTGACACCCTGGTTCTGGACTTCCCATGCCATTGGGAACTTCTTTCCTGCATCTATCCTATCCTGTTTCAATAAGATCCACCTCATTCTTCTAAACTCCAGCAAATATAATCCTAACTGACTCAATCTCTCCTCACACATCAGTCCCGCCATCCCAGTAATCAGTCTGGTAAATCCTAGCTGCAGTCCTTCCACAGCAAAAACATACTTTCTCAGATAAGGAGACCAAAATGGCACACAATATTCCAGGTGTGGTCTCACCAAGGCCCTGTGTGATTGCAGTAAGACATCCCTGCTCCTGTACTCAGATCCTCTCACTATGAAGGCCAACATACCATTTGCCTACTTAACCGTCTGCTGCACTTGCATGTTTACTTTCAGTGACTTGCGTACGAGGACACCCAGGTCTTGTTGCACATTCACCTCTCTTAATCTATAGCCATTCAGATCATAATGTCTTCCTGTTTTTGTTACCAAAGTGGATAGCCTGACATTTATCCACATTATACTACATCTGCTATGCATTTGCCCACTCGCTCAGCTTGTAATTAATCACAATTACAATAATTTCAATCACACTGAAACATCTCTGCATCCTCCTCAGAGCTCACCCTCACACCCAGCTTTTTGTCATCTGCAAATTTGGAGATATTACATTTAGTTTCCTCAAAATCATTAAGACAGATTGCGAATAGTTGAAGACACCACCAGCTGAATGGGCACATACTTTGCCCTCTTACGTCTGTTGGGCTCCCTTAAAGGAGGAGAATGTGAGGGAGTGAGAACGGACAGTGGGGCAAACCCCGTGGATCATGAAGTTTTACTTGGCCTTGGAGATCAGAATCATAAAATCATTCATGCAGTTCAACCCAATGTACCTGTGCTGGTTCCCTGAAATAGCTAACGACTAGTGCTTCTGGTCTCTCTGTTCTTTTACTCCTTTTAAAATTGTACCATTTAGTTTACAGAACTAGTGCACAGAAACAGGCCATTTGGCCAAACCAGTCCAACCTCCTCCCATTTTTCCTCAGCTAAATCTGTCATCTTAATCCTCTATTTCATATACCTCTCTGACTTCCCCTTAAATGTATGTATACCATTTGCTTCAGCCATTCCCTGTGATCGTGAGTTCCATATTCTCACCAGTCTTTGAGTAGTTTCTTCTGAATTCTCTATTGGATTTTTGATGACTGTCTTATATTGATGGCCTCTAGTTATGCTAACTTAGTCATGGAAACTCTAGTTACGGAAACTTTTTTTATATACACAAAATCTTTCATAATTTTAAATATCAATATTAAATCGCCCCTCAGCCTTTTATTTTTCCTCTTCCCATTTTTCATAAAATAAAATCATTTCATATTTCAGTATTAAATTTCTTCTGCCACGTGCTTACCTATTTCCCAGTCTATGTCCTTATGTCTGTAAATATCATCTTCACTGTTTACTACATTTTCAAGCTTTGTGTCGTCTGCAAACTTTGAAGTTATGACCCCACACCCAAATCCACTAATTTATCAATGAATTTATATATATCAAGAAGTGCAGTGGTCTTTATATCAACCTCTAAGGCTACACTGTACAGCCTCTGCCAGCCTGAAAATAGTTGTTGAATGTTGAACAGGCTATGGCAGGTGAGGACCCAGAAACTATCGTTATCATGAAAGAGGTAGTGTTAGGCAAGGTAGACAAGTCTCCTGGCCCTGATGGGATGCATCCCAGGGTACTAAAAGAGATGGTGGGGGAAATAGCAAATGCATGGCGGTAATTTACCAAAATTCGCTGTACACTGGGGTGTGGTTCCTGTAGATTGGAAAACAGCAAATGTGACGCCACTGTTTAAAAAAGGAAGTAGACAAAAGGCGGGTAACTGTAGGCCAGTTAGCTTAACTTCTGTAATAGGGAAAATGCTTGAATCTATCATCAAGGAACAAATACTGAGACATAGAACATAGAACAGTACAGCACAGAACAGGCCCTTCGGCCCACGATGTTGTGCCGAGCTTTATCTGAAACCAAGATCAAGCTATCCCACTCCCTATCATCCTGGTGTGCTCCATGTGCCTATCCAATAACCGCTTAAATGTTCCTAAAGTGTCTGACTCCACTATCACTGCAGGCAGTCCATTCCACACCCCAACCACTCTCTGCGTAAAGAACCTACCTCTGATATCCGTCCTGTATCTCCCACCACGAACCCTATAGTTATGCCCCCTTGTAACAGCTCCATCCACCCGAGGAAATAGTCTTTGAACGTTCACTCTATCTATCCCCTTCATCATTTTATACACCTCTATTAAGTCTCCCCTCAGCCTCCTCCGCTCCAGAGAGAACAGCCCTAGCTCCCTCAACCTTTCCTCATATGACCTACCCTCCAAACCAGGCAGCATCCTGGTAAATCTCCTCTGCACTCTTTCCAGCGCTTCCACATCCTTCTTATAGTGAGGTGACCAGAACTGCACACAATATTCCAAATGTGGTCTCACCAAGGTCCTGTACAGTTGCAGCATAACCCCACGGCTCTTAAACTCCAACCCCCTGTTAATAAAAGCTAACACACTATAGGCCTTCTTCACAGCTCTATCCACTTGAGTGGCAACCTTTAGAGATCTGTGGATATGGACCCCAAGATCTCTCTGTTCCTCCACAGTCTTCAGAACCCTACCTTTGACCCTGTAATCCACATTTAAATTTGTCCTACCAAAATGAATCACCTCACATTTAACAGGGTTAAACTCCATTTGCCATTTTTCAGCCCAGCTTTGCATCCTATCTATGTCTCTTTGCAGCCTACAACAGCCCTCCACCTCATCCACTACTCCACCAATCTTGGTGTCATCAGCAAATTTACTGATCCACCCTTCAGCCCCCTCCTCTAAGTCATTAATAAAAATCACAAAGAGCAGAGGACCAAGCACTGATCCCTGCGGCACACCGCTAGCAACCTGCCTCCAATCCGAAAATTTTCCATCGACCACCACCCTCTGTCTTCGGTCAGACAGCCAGTTACCTATCCAATCGGCCAACTTTCCCTCTATCCCACACCTCCTCACTTTCATCATAAGCCGACCATGGGGGACCTTATCAAACGCCTTACTAAAATCCATGTATATGACATCAACTGCCCTACCTTCATCAACACACTTAGTTACCTCCTCAAAAAATTCTATCAAATTTGTGAGGCACGACTTGCCCTTCCGTGCTGACTATCTCGGATTAATCCGCATCTTTCTAAATGGTCGTAAATCCCATCCCTAAGGACCCTTTCCATCAATTTACCAACCGCCGAAGTAAGACTAACCGGTCTATAATTACCAGGGTCATTTCTATTCCCTTTCTTAAACAGAGGAACAACATTCGCCATTCTCCAGTCCTCTGGCACCATCCCCGTGGACAGCGAGGACCCAAAGATCAACGCCAAAGGCTCTGCAATCTCATCCCTTGCCTCCCACAGAATCCTAGGATACATTTCATCAGGCCCAGGGGACTTATCGACCTTCAGTTTATTCAAAACTGCCAAGACATCCTCCCTCCGAACATCTATTTCCTCCAGCCTATTAGCCTGTAACACCTTCTCTTCCTCAAAAACATGGCCCCTCTCCTTGGTGAACACTGAAGAAAAGTATTCATTCATCACCTCGCCTATCTCTACTGCCTCCATTGAATATAAATTGTCCCATTGGTAAGACGCAGCATGGGTTCATGAAGAGCATGTCATGTTTGACTAATTTGGTGGAATTCTTTGAGAACATTACGTGTGCAGTGGACAATGGGGAACCTGTGGATGTGGTGTATCTGGATTTCCAGAAGGCATTTGACAAAGTGCCGTGCCAAAAACTGCTACATAAGATAAAGGTGCACAGTATTACGGGTAATGTACTAGCATGGATAGGGGATGGTTAACTAACAGAAAGCAAAGAGTGGGGGTAAATGGGTGTTTTTCTGATTGGCGATCAGTGACTAGTGGTGTGCCTCAGGGATCAGTGTTGGGACCGCAATTGTTTACGATTTACATAGATGATTTGGAGTTGGGGACCAAGTGTAGTGTGTCAAAATTCGCAGATGACACTAAGATGAGTGGCAGAGCAAAGTGTGCAGAGGATGCTGAAAGTCTGCAAAGGGATATAGATAGTCTAAGTGAGTGGGCGAGGGTCTGGCAGATGGAGTACAATGTTGGTAAATGTGAGGTCATCCATTTTGGTAGGAATAACAGCAAAATGGATTATTATTTAAATGGTAAAAAATTGCAGCATGCTGCTTTGGAGAGGGACCTGGGTGTCCTTGTGCAAGAATCACAAGGAGTTGGATTGCAGGTGCAGCAGGTAATTAAAACGGCAAATGGAATTTTGTCCTTCATTGCTAGAGGGATGGATTTTAAAAACAGCGAGATTATGTTGCAGCTGTATAAGGTGCTGGTGAGGCCACACCTGGAGTACTGTGTACAGTTTTGGTCTCCTTACTTGAGAAAGGATATACTGGCACTGGAGGGGGTGCAGAGGAGATTCACTAGGTTGATTCCGAAGTTGAGAGTGTTGGCTTATGAGGAGAGACTGAGTAGCTTGGGGCTATAGTCATTGGAATTCAGAAGAATGAGGGGAGATCTTATAGAAACATATAAGATTATGAAGGGAATAGATAAGATAGAAGCAGGGAAGTTGTTTCCACTGGCAGGTGAAACTAGAACTAGGGGGCATGACCTCAAAATAAGAGGGAGCAGATTTAGGACTGAGTTGAGGAGGAACTTCTTCACACAAAGGGTTGTGAATCTGTGGAATTCCCTGCCCAGTGAAGCAGTTGAGGCTACATCATTAAATGTTTTTAAGGCAAGGATAGGTAAATTTTTAAACAGTAAAGGAATTAAGGGTTATGGTGAGCGGGCGGGTAAGTGGAGCTGAGTCCACGAAAAGATCAGCCATGATCTTATTGAATGGCGGAGCAGGCTCGAGGGGCCAGATGGCCTACTCCTGCTCCTAGTTCTTATGTTCTTATTGCACTTTGAACCTGAGCCAATTTCATAGCCACCTTTTATCCCATGGGTTATGATTTTCCTAATAAGTTTATTATATAATATTTTAACACCTTTTCAAAGTATATGTGCACAATATCAACCATAATACCCTCAATAGGGAGGCCTCGTGGCACAGTGTTAGCGCCCCTACCGCTGGACATGAAGCCTTGAGTTCAAGTCCAAATCCAGGACTTATTGGCCACAGAAGGCACGTTCAGTGCAGTTGAATGGGCTGATAATCAGCTCAAAAATCCTACTACTTCTCCTAGTACTCCACAAAAAGGGTAAAAACAGTATAGGTGTGAAGATAGACTAACAGCTATCCTCAACAGTCCTCTCTTATTTCATTGAGGAATTTGACAAATCTATGCTGGTTGTCAATTATTACCCATGTTCTTCCAAGCAACTGTTTCCTGGGTTATTGTCTCATTTGGCTGTGTAGTTTCCAGGTTTAATCTTCTTCCCTTTTGTGAACAGGAGTGAAACATTTGTAACCTCCCATTTGTCTGGCACCAGTCCCATATCCATGGAAAATTGAAATATGATGACCAGACCAATGCAGTTCCTCTCCTTGTTTCCCTTAGCAACCTTTGATGCATCCAATCTCAGCTGTGTGATTTTCTACTTTGAACACTGCCAACAGTTTAAGTACTTCCTCTTGATCTATTTTTATCGCATGCAATTTTTCGACCTCCTCCTTATTGGCACCATTTTCTTTAGTAATGACAGACTTAACGTACTTATTTAATACCTCAACCACACCCTCTTCCTCTGACAGAAGCTCTCATTTTATTTCCCTAATTGATGCCTCCATCCCATTGACTAATCTTTACTATTTATATGTTTGTAAAAGACTTTGGTGTTCCATTTTATTTTACATGCTAATCTTTTATCATGCTATCTCTTTGCCCCCCTGTTTCCTTTCCTTGCCTGGAGTTCTGTATGGTTCTTGACTGTATTAATCTGACATTTACCACAATCCTTTTTCTGCTTCATTTCAATCTTAATTTCATTTCTTAATTTCTTAAGTCGTTCAGGGACATCTTGCTTTGGTTTAGCCCATCCTTTCTCCCTCATTAGAAACATACCTGACTCCCTCTGCATTGAAAATGGTAAGACTAGTGGTTAGTTAATGTGGGCTGAAGAAATAAGGGCGGCACGGTGACACAGTGGTTAGCACTGCTGCCTCACAGTGCCAGGGGACCCAGGTCCAATTGCTGCCTTGGATGACTGTGTGGAGTTTGCACATTCTCCCTGTATCTGCTTGGGTTTCCTCCGGGTGCTCCGGTTTCCTCCCACACTCCAAAGATGTGCAGGTTAGGTTGATTGGGCCATGTTAAATTGACTTTTAGCGTCAGGGGGATTAGCAGGGTAAATATGTGGGGTTATGGGGATAGGGCCTGGTTAAGATTGTTTACAGTAAGAGTTTTAACAACACCAGGTTAAAGTCCAACAGGTTTATTTGGTAGCAAATACCATTAGCTTTCGGAGCGCTGCTCCTTCGTCAGTTGGAGTGGAAATGTGCTCTCAAACAGGGCACAGAGACACAGAAATAGGGCGGCACGGTAGCACAGTGGTTAGCACTGCTGCTTCACAGCTCCAGGGACCTGGGTTCGATTCCCGGCTTGGGCACTGTCTGTGTGGAGTTTGCACATTCTCTTCGTGTCTGCGTGGGTTTCCTCCGGGTGCTCCGGTTTCCCCCCACAGTCCAAAGATGTGCGGGTTAGGTTGATTGGCCATGCTAAAATTGCCCTTAGTGTCCTGGGATGCGTAGGTTAGAGGGATTAGTGGGTAAATATGTAGGGATATGGGGGTAGGGTCTGGGTGGGATTGTGGTCGGTGCAGACTCGATGGGCCGAATGGCCTTTCTCTGTGCTGTAGGGTTTCTAAGATTTTCTAAGGAAATCAAGTTACAGAATACTGATTAGAATGCGAATCCCTACAGCCAACCAGATCATAGAAATCATAGAAATCATAGAAACTTGGCTATCAGTTTGCATTCAGCCTCTGATCTTCGGGTAAGCGTTCTCCAAGGCGGCCTTCACGACACACGACAGCGCAGAGTCGCCGAGCAGAAACTGATAGCCAAGTTCCGCACACATGAGGATGGCCTAAACCGGGATGTTGGATTTATGTCACATTATCAGTAACCCTCACAGCTTGCCTCCTGGACTTGCTGGCTGTCCTGTCTGGAGACAATACACATCTCTTTAACCTGTGCTTAATGCTCCCTCCACTCACATTGTCTGTATCTTTAAGATGTGGTTGGCTGTAGGGATTCGCATTCTAATCAGTATTCTGTAACTTGATTTTAACATAGAACATAGAAAGCCACAGCACAAACAGGCCCTTCGGCCCACAAGTTGCGCCGATCACATCCCCACCTCTAGGCCTATCTATAGCCCTCAATCCCATTAAATCCCATGTACTCATCCAGAAGTCTCTTAAAAGACCCCAACGAGTTTGCCTCCACCACCACCGACGTCAGCCGATTCCACTCACCCACCACCCTCTGAGTGAAAAACTTACCCCTGACATCTCCTCTGTACCTACCCCCCAGCACCTTAAACCTGTGTCCTCTCGTAGCAACCATTTCAGCCCTTGGAAATAGCCTCTGAGAGTCTACCCTATCCAGACCTCTCAACATCTTGTAAACCTCTATCAGGTCACCTCTCATCCTTCGTCTCTCCAGGGAGAAGAGACCAAGCTCCCTCAACCTATCCTCATAAGGCATGCCCCCCAATCCAGGCAACATCCTTGTAAATCTCCTCTGCACCCTTTCAATGGCTTCAACATCTTTCCTGTAATGAGGTGACCAGAACTGCGCGCAGTACTCCAAGTGGGGTCTAACCAGGGTCCTATAAAGCTGCAGCATTATCTCCCGACTCCTAAACTCAATCCCTCGATTAATGAAGGCCAGTACGCCGTACGCCTTCTTGACCGCATCCTCCACCTGCGAGGCCGATTTAAGAGTCCTATGGACCCGGACCCCAAGGTCCTTCTGATCCTCTACACTGCTAAGAATGGTACCCTTCATATTATACTGCTGCTTCATCCCATTGGATCTGCCAAAATGGATCACCACACACTTATCCGGGTTGAAGTCCATCTGCCACTTCTCCGCCCAGTCTTGCATTCTATCTATGTCTCGCTGCAACTTCTGACATCCCTCCAAACTATCCACAACACCACCTACCTTGGTGTCGTCAGCAAACTTACCAACCCATCCCTCCACTTCCTCATCCAGGTCATTTATGAAAATGACAAACAGCAAGGGTCCCAGAACAGATCCCTGGGGCACTCCACTGGTCACTGACCTCCATGCAGAGAAAGACCCCTCCACAGCCACTCTCTGCCTTCTGCAGGCAAGCCAGTTCTGGATCCACAGGGCAACAGCCCCTTGGATCCCATGCCCTCTCACTTTCTCAAGAAGTCTTGCATGGGGGACCTTATCGAACGCCTTGCTGAAGTCCATATAGACCACATCCACCGCTCTTCCTTCGTCAATGTGTTTGGTTACATTTTCAAAGAACTCAACCAGGCTCGTAAGGCACGACCTGCCCTTGACAAAGCCGTGCTGACTACTTTTGATCATACTAAACTCTGTGCCCTGTTTGAGAGCAGACTTCCACTCCATCTGATTAAGGAGCAGCGCTCCGAAAGCTAATGGTATTTGCTACCAAATAAACCTGTTGGACTTTAACCTCGTGTTGTTAAAACTCTTACTGTGTTCACCCCAGTCCAACGCCGGCATCTCCACATTAAGATTGTTTATGCAGCCTTAATGGGCTGAATGGCCTCCTTCAGCACTGTAGGGATTCTATGATTCTAAATAATCTCTTCAGCCCACATCTCCTGCAATACTAAGTCACTTCAGAATGACATGAAAATATGATCATTTATAAAGTTCCAAGTCTAAAAAGAGCCATCACCAGTTATAATGTTCGGTAGCACTAGAAAGAGAGCAGTTTCATTTCAGGACAGACCCAATTGCAATATTGTTTGATTTCAAGAAGAAATTAGATATAGCTCCTGGAGCTAAAGGGATCAAGGGGTATAAGAGTGGATCAGCCATGATCAAAATGAATGGTGGAGCAGACTTGAAGGGCCAAATGGCCAACTCCTGCTTCTAGTTTCTATGTTAAACAAAATACAGGATTACAATGCAATTAGTGTAAATGCACAAAGTGTGGTGAACAAGGTGGTGAGTTAAAGTTTGTGGGAATATGATGTAGAGTGGGGATAATGGAAATATGGCTTAAAAGCAAAGGATATTAAAGGCAGTGATGGAAAAAGGGGGGTGGGTGGCACTACTGATTAGGGATGACATTGTACTGTTGGAAAGAAAGATTGGTGCAAGGACAGAATCCATTTTATAAGAGCTGAGAAAAAAACAAGGTTATGATCATATTCTATATTCTGTAGAATCTATATTCTGTAGGCCTCCAAATAGAGATGAGGAACAAATCTGCAGGGAAATCATAGCAAACTTTAGAGTAGTAATATGTGCTTTACAGGACTATACAATTGCAGCAAGACTTCTTTACTCCTATACTCAAATTCCCTTGTAATCAAGGTCAATGTACCGTTTGTCTTTCTAATTGCTTGCTGCACCTGCATATTAATTTTCTGTGACTCATGAACAAGGACATCCAGGTCCCAGTCTATTACCCCTAATCCCTTGTAATGTAATTTTGTTTACTAATCTCCTATGTAGGGCCTTTTCAAAAGCCTTCTGGAAATCCAAATACACCACATCCACTGGTAGCCCCTTGTCTATTCTGCTAGTGACATCCTCCAAAAACTCTCATCAGGCTTGTCAAACATGATTTCTCTTTCATAAACCCATGTTGACTGCCCAAGTGTTTTCTAAGTGTTCACCTCTTTTGACAAAGATTCTTGCATTTCCCCTACTGTGACGTCAGGCTAACAGTTCCCTATTTTCTCCCTTCTTTCTTAAATAGTGAGGTGACATTTGCTATCTTCCAATCTGCAGAAACCATTGAAGAATCTAGAATTTTGGACGATGATCACTGGTGCATCGACTGTCCAAGCAACTGAAGCAAACTGTGAACATTTGGATACAAAACTGGCTCGGTCAAAGAAGACAGAGGGTAGCAGTGAAAGGGTGTGTTTCTGAATGGAAGGCTGTGACAAGTGGTGTTCTTCAGGGATCAGTGTTGGGACCTTTGCTGTTTGTAATATATATAAATGATTTGGAGGAAAATGTAACTGGATTGATTAGTTAAGTTTGCGGATGACACAAAGGTTGGTGGATTTGCGGATAGCGATGAGGACCATCAGAGGATACAGCAGGATATAGATCAGTTGGAGACTTGGGCGGAGAGATGGCAGATGGAGTTTAATCTGGACAAATGTGAGGTAATGCATTTTGGAAGGTCTAATACAGATAGGAAATATACAGTAAATGGCAGAACCCTTAAGAGTATTGATAGGCAAAGGGATCTGGGTGTTCACGTACACAGGTCACTGAAAGTGGCAATGCAGGTGGAGACGGTAGTCAAGAAGGCATACGGCATGCTTGCCTTCATCGGCCGGGGTATTGAAAATTAAAAATTGGCAAGTCATGTTGCAGCTTTATAGAACTTTAGTTAGGCCTCACTTAGAATATAGTGTTCAATTCTGGTCACCACACTACCAGAAGGATGTGAAGGCTTTGGAGAGGGTACAGAAAAGATTTACCAGGATGTTGCCTGGTATGGAGGGCATTAGCTATGAGGAGAGGTTGGAGAAACTTGGTTTGTTCTCACTGGAGCGACGGAGGTTGAGGGGAGACCTGATAGAAGTCTTCAAGATTACGAGAGGCATGGACAGAGTGGATAGTCAGAAGCTTTTTCCCAGGGTGGAAGAGTCAATTACTCGGGGGCATAGATATAAGGTGCGAGAGGCAAGGTTTAAAGGAGATGTACGAGGCAGATTTTTTACACAGAGAGTAGTGGGTGCCTGGAACTCGTTGCCGGGGGAGGTAGTGGAAGCGTATACGGTAGTGACTTTTAAGGGGCGTCTGGACAAGTACATGAATAGGATGGGAATACAGGGATATGGTCCCCGGAAGGGTAGGGGGTTTTAGTTCAGTCGGGCAGCATGGTCGGTGCAGGCTTGGAGGGCCGAAGGGCCTGTTCCTGTGCTGTAATTTTCTTTGTTCTTTGTTCTATTTACCTGATGATTCACCAGGTTATAATAAGATTCCTCTTGTAGCGGGATTGTCCTGTGCCCTTGTGATTCATGGAGTAGCTCAGAGGTATTATCAACCATGTTCCTTATCAGGTTACCACTCTTTAAGGCTGCTTCCTGGAGTGGAAAGGCTGAAATGTGTTGGACTGCCACAGTATGAAAGCATCATGGCAGCTCCCAGTAATCTGGCAGGCCCAGACATACATGAACCCTTTTTGTGGTTGCACACAGACTATAAATTTGTGTTTGTCAAAGCATCTGTTTATCAGGGATTGATTGTGAGTCCATGGTTAATCTGGGGGTGCCTGGATTGCCCCACGTCCAGGGTTAATCTGGGGGTGCCTGGATTGCCCCACGTCCAGGGTTAATCTGGGGGTGCCTGGATTGCCCCACGTCCAGGGTTAATCTGGGGGTGCCTGGATTGCCCCACGTCCAGGGTTAATCTGGGGGTGCCCAGAAAGCTAAGTGTGCGCGTAGGTTGTTCTGCAGTGTAGGAATTGCCCCGCTTCTGCAGTTTAATCTGAGGGTGCCCAGAATGCCATGTGTTTGCAGGTTGTTGTGGGGTGCTGAAATTAACCCATGTGTCCTGGTTAATCTGTTATGTGCAGCTGACTGCAAAATATTTGCTACATCTCCAATACCACTGCAAGGATCTGAGGGCAAAGATATTGAGGGTAATGATAATTTTTGTTTTAAATTCATTTTACAGTATGTGGGCATCACTGGCTAGGCTAGCATTTATCACCCATCTCGAAATGCCCTTCAGTCGGTGGTAGTGAGCTGCCTTCTTGAACTGCTGCAATACTTCAGGTGTAGGTACACCCACAGTGCTGTTAGGGAGGGAATTCCAAGATTTTGACCCAGTGACAGTGAAAGAACGGCGATATATTTCCAAGTCAAGATGCTGAGTGACTTTGAGGGGAATCTCCAGGAGGTGGTGTTCCCAGGTGTCTGCTGCTGTTGTCCTTCGAGCTGGTAGTTGTTGTGGGTTTGGGAAGATGCTGCCTAAGGAACCTTGGTGAGTTCCTGCAGGGCATCTTTTGGATGGTACACACTGCTGCCACTGTTGGTCAGTGGTGGAGAGATTGAATGTTTGTGGAAGGGGTAGGAGTCAAGCAAGTTGCGTCGCCCTCAATGGTGTCGAACTCGTTGAGTGTTGTTGGAGCTGCACTCATCCAGACAAATGGAGAGTATTCCATTACACACCTGACTTGTGCCTTGTAGATGGTCGACAGGCTTTGGGGGTGGTCAAAAGGACAGTTACTCATCGCAGTATTCTTTGGTAGCCACAGTATTTATGTGGCTAGACCAGGTCAGTTTCTGGTCAATGGCAACCTGTAGGATGTTGACTGTGGGGGATTCAGTGATGGTAATGCCACTGAATGTCAAGGGACGACGGTTAGATTCTCTCTTGTTGGAGATGGTCATTGCCTAGCATTTGTATAGCACGAATATTACTTACCATATATTACTTACTTCTGAGGTCACATACCAAATGACTCAAGAACAGCTTCTTCCCTGCTGTCATCAGAGTTTTGAATGGACCTTATATTAAGTTGATCTTTCTCTACACCCTAACTATGACTGTAGCACTACATTCTGCACCCTCTCCTTTCCTTCTCTATGTACGGCATGCTTTGTCTATATAGCGTGCAAAAAACAATACTTTTCACTGTATATTAATACATGTGACAATAATAAATCAAATCAAATAAACATCAAATACCACTTGTCAACCCAGGCTTGGATATTGTCCAGGTTTTGCCTCATTTGGACATGGACTGCTTCAGTATCTGAGAAGTCGTGAATGATGCTGAACGTTGTGCAATCATCAGTGAACATCCCCACTTTTGACCTTATGATGGAAGAAAATTTGTTGATGAAGCAGCTGAAGATAGTTGGGACGAGGACACTACCCCCCTGAAGTAATGCACGGATACTAGGCCCAGCAGCAAGGTCTTTTCTGGAAGGCTTGAGATGTCTGTGACCACCAGACATGACAGCCTCAGCCAAGGGTGTTCTGAATACAAATAAATTTGGTAGGGACAGAATTTTGAACCTTCGTTAGCTGTCAGCGCAAATGGCAAAGAGGGCCCAAAATCTCACAAGACTCAGAAATGGGATTTTCACCAGTGAGATACCGATTTTCCATCCCCCCCCCCCCTTGCTGATGGCACAACAAGGTTCTTGCCCGGTGGGCGTTGCTGCTAGCCTGGTGCGGGCCTCCATTGTTGTGGGGGACGGAGGTGCTGTAATGTGCCCTCCGCAGTTCTGGTGACCTTTGATGGGGTAAAAGTGCTGGTTCCTATGAAGGATTGCTTTTCTGGTGTGGGAGTTAGAAGGGGTGGGAGAGGGAGCAGCCACTGGGTCAGCACAGGGGATGACAGAGATGGTCTGGGATGGGGTTGCAAGCCACTCCAGGTCAGCTGGGCACTATAGGGGGTAATGACAGGAGGTCATGGTTAGCTCCATGAGGTGAGAAGGACCCCAAGACTGAAGGGACAATGACACCACAAGCATTTTCACCCACTCTCAGGCAGCAATGCACAGCTGTAGCGCTTGAACATCATGGAGGGGCCCTATCACTTCTCGGGGAAGACTGGCCAACTGGGTTGATAGCATGGGTGACTGGGCATTCAAATTGGAAGGCTTGCAACAGCTGCCAGTAATGAGAGCAAGGGGATGAAGATAAAAGTTAATTATCAAATTGAGTTTAATCTAGAGGCTAGAGATTCATCAGTTTACCCATGCATAACCACAGGAGGTTTATTTTAGAATTCAAATTTAATCATCTATCCTGGTGGGATTTGAATCTGGCAACCCTGTAATCCCACACATTTACCAAGGCTAATCCATCTAACCTACACATTTTGAGACACTAAGGTACAATTTAGCATGACCAATCCATCTAACCTGCACATCTTTGGACTGTGGGAGGAACCTATGAAGAAACTGGGCCCAGATTGTCCCCAGGATATTATCCTGGATTTCTAGAATACCAGTCCAGTGACAATACCACTTTGACACCATTTTCCCACAAAACACTTGGGAACAATTGGAGAATAATTAGCTCACCCATGCATGCTACAGAGGTTTATTTTAGAATTTAAACTTAGCCACCTACCATGGAGCGATATGGTCCAAGTGCAGGTCAGTGGGACTAGGCAAAAAATGGTTCGGCACAGACAAGAAGGGCCTAAAGGCCTGTTTCTGAGCTGTAATTTTCTCTGGTTCTATGGTGGGATCTATCTGGTACCCCAGCACACCCTAGGTTATCCAAGGTAGATGGCCATCCATTAACGGAGTTGGGAAAGACTTTTTAGGGTCATGGCCACTGTGGGTGAGAGTAAGGGAGTGGAGCCCATTGGAAATGCACTCGCAAAGGAATAGCCACTGAAGGAAAGTCCCATGTCTTGATTGGGCTTTGACAGGATTCCTTATTACTCGCATTCTGTTTCCTCCCTTCCAGCTTTTGGATTCATGCAATCATGGGGCAGTGGAGTTGATGGTTCTACTTATAGCCATGGGCCAGGAGAGGGGACGCCACCGTTAATGTGTGGCAGCACAGTCCAGTGACAAGACAGGAACAGCGTCCTGAGGAGGAAAGGGTGGCAGGGCCTCCTGAGCTACTGCAGGCTGCATCACACAGGGAGGACTGTGGACCACCTATGCCAGGCCATGTAGGTGTTGGAACCACATGGATTGGGAGGCCACCCACTGCCTGTCGCCTTGAACTTCTACACTAGGGTGGAATGGTGGCACAGTGGTTAGCATCTCTGCGTCACAGTGCCAGGGACCTGGGTCACTGCCTGTGTGGGGTTTGCACGTTCTCCCTGTGTCTGTGTGGGTTTCCTCCGGCTGCTCTGGTTTCCTCCCACCTCCAAAGATGTGCAGGTTAGGTTGATTGGGCCGTGTTAAATTGACCCTTAGCGTCAGGGGGACTAGCAGGGTAAATACGTGGGGTTACGGGGATAGGGCCTGGTTAGGATTGTTGGTGCAGGCTCGATGGGCCGAATGGCCTCCTCCTGCATAGTACAATTCTATGATTCTATGATAGTGGCTCCTTTCAAGGCTGCACTAGTGACCTCTGCAGCATCTCTCAGTGTGCTGCACACAAGTGCATCAGGGAGGTGGCCAATATGCACTCCGTGAGTTTGCACAACTACATCAACTTTGACCAGGACTAGCCTAGCCAACAAGCTGGAGCCATGAGGTTCACGCACATTGCTGGATTCCCTAAGTACAGGGTGTAATTGACTTCATGCATGTGGCTCTGCATTCCCCATGATGCTTCATTCATCAACCACAAGGGATTAGACTCCCCGAATGTGCAGGTCAGCTGTAATAATGCCAACTGCATCCTGCAGATGTGCGCTCAGGACCTGGGGAGCTTCCATGACAGCTACATCCTTAGCCGCTCTCAGATCCCAGTGGTCTTTGAGGGAGAGTGGCTGGAGGGATGGCTCCTTGGGGTCAAGAGGTAGCCCTTCAGGAAATGGATGATGACAGGTGTGTACATATAACAGAGAAGAAGGTGCTGGAAGTCTTAAAACACATCAAGGTAGATAAATCCCCAGGACCTGATGCAGTGTATCCCAGGACATTGTGGGGGGCGAGGGAGGAAATTGTGGGTCCCCTAGCAGAGATATTTGTATCATAAATAGTCACAGATGAGGTGCCTGAAGCTCGGAGGGGCAAATGTTGTGCCTTTGTTTAAAAAGGGCTGCAGGGAAAAGCCTGGGAACTACAGGCCGGTGAGCCTCACATCTGTGGTGGGTAAGTTGTTGGAAGATATTTTGAGAGACAGGATCTACAGGCACTTAGTGATGCAAGGACTGATTAGGGACAGTCAGCATGGCTTTGTGAATGGAAAATCATGTCTCACAAATTTGATTGAGTTTTTTGAAGGGGTAGCCAAGAAGGTAGATGAGGGCAGTGCAGTTGATGATGTCTATATGGACTTTAGCAAGGCCTTTGACAAGATACCACATGGTAAGTTGTTGCATAAGGTTAAATCTCACGGGATCCAGGATGAGGTAGCTAAATGGATACAAAATTGGTTGTATGACAGAAGCCAGAAGGTGGTTGTAGAGGGTTGTTTTTCAAACTGGAGGCCTGTGACCAGCGGTGCGCCTCAGGGATTGGTGCTGGATCCACTGTTATTTGTATTAATAATTTGGATGAGAATATAGGAGGCATGGGTAGTAAATTTGCAGATGACACCAAGATTAGTGACATAGTGGACAGTGAAGAAGGTTATCTCGGATTGCAACGGGAACTTGATCAATTGGGTCAGTAGGCTGACAAATGGCAGATGGTTGATTCAGATAATTCAGATAATTGCGAGGTAATGCATTTTGGTAGATTGATCCAGGGCAGGACTTACTCATTTAATGGTAGGGCACTGGGAAGAGTTACAGAACAAAGAGATCCAGGGGTACACGTTCATAGCGCCTTGAAAGTGGAGTCACAGGTGGACAGAGTGGTGAAGAAGGCATTCAGCATGCTTGGTTTCATTGGTCAGAACATTGAATACAGGAGTTGGGACGTCTTGTTGGAGTTGTACAAGACATTGGTAAGGCCACAGTTGGAATACTGTGTACAGTTCTGGTCACCCTATTATAGAAAGGATATTATTAAACTAGAAAGAAAGAGTGCAGAAAAGATTTACAAGGATGCTACCGGGACTTGATGGTTTGAGTTATGAGAGGCTGGAGAGACTGGGACTTTTTTCTCTGGAGCGTAGGAGACTTGGGGGTGATCTTATAGAGGTCTATAAAATAATGAGGGGCATTGATCAGCTAGATAGTCAATATCTTTTCCCAAAGGTAGGGGAGTCTAGAACTAGAGGGCATAGGTTTAAGGTGAGAGGGGAGAGATACAAAAGGGTCCAGAGGGGTAGTTTTTTTCACTCAGAGGATGGTGAGTGGCTGGAATGAGATGCCGGAGGTAGTAGTAGAGGCGGGTACAATTTTGTCTTTTCAAAAGCATTTAGACAGTTACATGGGTAAGATGGGTTTAGAGAGATCTGGGCCAAATGCGGGCAATTGGGATTAGCTTAGGGGTTTTTAAAAAAATAGGCGGCATGGACAAGTTGGGCCAAAGGGCCTGTTTCCATGCTGTAAACCTCTATGACGCTATGACCTCTGTGAAGGCCACAGAGTGCAGCTGAGACTCGATACAATGTGGCTCATGCTGTTACTCGTACTCTGGTGGAGTAGGCAATCGGCCTTCTGAAGATGCGGTTCCAGTGTCTGGACAGGTCGGGGGAGCCCTCCAGTACAGCCCCTAATGGGTGTCTTGCATAATTGTGGTGTGCTGCACACTCCATCACGGGGTGAGGAACTGGCTGAGGAGGACATGGAAGACATGAAGAGGGCCACCGAGGGGAACCCCCAGAGGAGGCTGAGGAAGGGCCTTGGGCAATCGCCAGGGGCACAGGGCTTGGGACACACCATATCCTCTTGCTTTGGGATGACTAGGACTCGGGTGGTCAGTGATGTCCCCCCCTCTGGGGTGGGAGCTTTACTACCTGTGTGGTGTCAATGGCACGTTACCTCAGAGAAAGCTGCTTTCATGGGCAGAGTGCGGCAGCCAAAGAGCCAAATGATGCAGGAGGATGATCAGAACTTGCAGTGAGGACAGAGCAATGCTCCTCATCTCTCCTGTGAATGTTTGACTCTTGCCTGACGCAATGCTGCTCGTCACCGAACAGGGTAATCTCTTGGTGATGAAACACTGAAGGACCCACCTCTGCTAATACTGCCTCCTCAGGTTAGGGGTGCTGATGAAAGTCTGCTCGACTGGTGCAAGTGGAACGATTCTTACAAGGCTTCAGCTGATGGCTTCCTCAAACTGAAATCAAGAATCCCTGGGTGAATGGCCTGATTCTTGGCCTGGGTGTCGGTAGTTGGTGGGGGTGGTTCATCGTGATGAGGAATACACCAGCATAACTACGTTGTTACAGTGTGAGGGAAGTACAACCATTGAGCTGACATCCTCACTGAGAGGCGATGGAGGATGCGCCATCGTTGGCCATCCAGCCTAAACGTGGAGGTTGGCAGTGCATGCCACAATAACATGATAGTGGGGAGACAGAGGGAGGGCGAATAACGTGATTTTTAATACAATGCATAGTGCTTACATCAGTGATCACTGCCCTATCCTGCCTGATGCCCACTCTGTACCGACAATTTCCTTTCCTTCCTTACCAAAGTGCTACGTCTAGGTGTCTTCCCAGGATCCACAGCTGAGGTTTAGGCAGCTTGCTGTCTGCCATGCCCTGTTGCCTGAGATGGCCTTGAGGGCTTTGTCCTGCTTTCAGGCAGCACTGATGTTGTCGTGCTATCCTCCTCCGTGTGTGGGACTGGAGGTGTACCACTCACAGAAAGGAAGGAGTCAGATGAGCTGGACATCCCTAAGGTTTCCTGGGTGGAAGGCCCAGGATATGCAGTAGCTGGACCTCTTCCCTGTGGGTGCCCTTGGGCCCCTGGCCTCCTCCATGGAAAAGAGGGGCATCTCCAGTGAGATCCAGAAGCCCTGCTGTCCTCTGGCACTGACACTCATTGTTGGACTCCCAACAGTGCCTGCACCATGCAGTTGATGTCGTGCACCATGCAGCTCACACCCTCATGGAGTGCATGACCTGAGCCATGGAGTGGACAATCTTCCGCCATGGAATGCACATCCTGCACCAAGGTCTCCACTGTGGACACCATCCTTGCAATATTGACCTCATTGCGCTGGAGTGGCAGCACCATCTCCTTAAACAGAGGGCAATAGGACTCCTCCAGTCAGCCTTGCAGTCTGAGAAGGGATACTGTCCTTTCCCGATATTAGCAACTCTGCCTTTGCAGCTCCAGCAGCTGGAAACAACTGAACCCAGGGACACGTCACCCAACTGGGGCTCAGCAGAATCCTCGGATCCAGCATTCCTCCGAGTGCCAGATCCCTGGGACATCCTTGCCCCCACCTGCTGTGGAGCATTAGCTGTGAGGTGCTCACCAGTGAGTGACCCAGAAACCTTCCTACTCATTATTCCCACCGAGGTGCGAATGCATGTGCTGGTGGAGGGTGACAGCTGTAATATCTTTTCAATGTTATGTCCTAGATATTTTCCTTGGAGCTGCTCACATCCAGAGGGTGAGAAGAAGGACTGGGCTGGTCGACTGATTGACCTGCAAGGGAAGTGAGATGGCATTAGTACACGGCAGGGGCATAAGGAAAGCAGAAACATAACTCATGTGCCACGATGGCTGGATTTGAGGAGGATTCTCACCTCATCCTCTTCATAGGTGTGGTCCTGCTCCTAGCTGGCCAGCTCAAAGACTCTTTCCTCAGACGACGTGAGGATCTTCATCTTGAGCATGATTCTGGCCGGCTGTGCCCTCCTCACGCTGATTATACTCAAGCTTATCCTGCAATGAGACAGATGGGGTGGGTGCAGGCAGCATGAGTGCCGGGTCGGATGGCATGCATGTTTGGTGAGTGGGAGCTGGGATGTGATGAGGAGAGGAGCCACTGGAAGGATAAGTTGGGGGGGGGGAAGAGGGAGGCGTGTGGGAGGGCACGTGGTGGGACCTCTTTGAGGTGGCTGTGAGTGAGCTCCCTCTGGAAGTTTGATGAGTGTGTGAATGGGTGTGTGGTGACAGATGAGAAGGGTGACATCCTGGTCATTCATCTTTTTTCTGCATTGGGTTCCGCCCCCTCTTATGGAGACAGCTGACACTCACTAGCGCTCCCATGCAGAGTTTGTGACCTTGCTGGCAGGCTGTCTACCCATCTGAGGATAAAGGATGTGATGCCTCTGCTCCACTCCCTCCGAGAACCTGTGGGCTGCCAACCCCCAATTGGACTTGGAACAAATGCTGGGGCGATATTTAAAAGGTTTGCCCCCCCTGATTGATAAGTTCAAGTGATGCCGAGGCGAGTGAATCAAAGGTAGGCCACCACAAGTGGCTGAAGATAGAGTGATCCTTTTCGATGTCAGCGGGATTCTCTTCGGACGCTGAAGAAATATTAGCACCCTGGGGCTATTCATAGACCAAAGGGTCTGTGAGCATACAGGAGCACCCAAAGGAGAGGCAGTCCAGAATGTGGCATCCAATGGCAACTGAGTACAACTTGTTGAAACCCAAAGAAGATGCAGTCCAGGCAGAAAGCTCACAACGAAGGAGAAACCTGGCCCCTGAACACCCAAAGGAGACAGAACACAGCCTATGAGCACCAAACGGAGACACAGCCTGACAAGCGAGTAACCAAAGGAGATGCAGACCATTCAGGGAGAATCTAAAGGAAACTCGGACCAACTTGCCTGTTATTTTTCAGCAGAACTTTGGAGACTCCAGCTGCTGTTGATTTTCCCCCAGTTTTGGTGCAGACCCTGTCAGCAATCCAGGCTAAGTAGCCTAGACCCAGACAGCTGATCATACTGCTCCCTGAACAGCTGTGGCCTTTTTACATTATCAGAATTTGCCAGCACAAAACTATTTCAGCCTCAGTTCATTATCTGTGTCGATCTGCATTCCAATCCCCATTCATTTACTGCCCGTTTACCTTGCTCTCTTTTTAAACTTAAACCTCTTCCAAACTCTGCTACTTGTATGCCAATGCACATCAAGTCTCATTCACCTATGTACACTCTCTCTGCTCACTTGCTTACATTGGCTCCTGGTCTGACAAATGTCTCCATTTTAAAATTCTCAGTTTTGTTTTCAAATCCCGTCTTAGCCTTGTCATTTCCTGTAATCTCTGTAACCTCCTCCATTTGTACAATCTACTGAGATATCTGCACACCTTCAATTCTGGCCTCTTGCACACCCTTGATTTCCATTGCTGTACATCCATTCCTTCAGTTGCCTGGGCCCTAAGGATTCCCTCCCAATACCTCTCTGATTCTTTACTGTCCTCCACTTTTAATAAAATGTTCCTTCAAACTGACCTCTTTAGCCAAGCTTTTGGTCACCTGCCCCAATATCTCTATGTGGCTCAAGGTTAAATATTGTTTGATAAATTCTCCTGTGAAGTACCTTGGGACATTTGCAGTGTTGTGTCAAAAGTTCCATTTATCATCTGTTTTAATTCAATGATCAGCTCCCTTCCTATTCATTCCATCTATCAATCAGCAGCTTCACTCATCCTGCACCCCTGTTGCTATCAGTTTTCCATAGCTAAGAATAGGTGCTTGTGTTTTGGTCCTATGAGATACATGGTTTTCTACCTGTCCAGCTCTTCCTGGATCAGACGCTTGGCATTGGGACTGTTCTCGTGTTTCTTCACAATCAGTTGAGCCACTTTGATCGATCGATTGTAGGCCTTGTCCAACTCATCAATAATGAAAAGTAGGTCAGCAATGAGGGTTGGTGTAACAAATACTTTCCAAATCAAAGCTGGAATATACATAGTCATACCGATCACCAGCAGAGAGTACGGGAACACCTGTAACAGTAAGAGGATCCCAGTCACACTGATCAACAAAGAGTACAGGAATTCAGTGTGTAAATTTCTAACCATGTGGACCCCCCCCCCCCCAGCTTTCCCAGTAGGTTCTGCTCTTTTATCTTTTCAGGTGCTTATCCAATTCCATTTTGAAAGCCATGATTGATCTGCCTCCATCGCACTCTGAGGCAGGTGCCTTCCAAATCGTAAAGGATTTTTCCTCATAAAACCTTTGGTACTTTGTCATTCATCTTAAGTTGTTGTCATAGAATCATAGAAACCCTACAGTGCAGAAGGATGCCATTCGGCCCATCGAGTCTGCACCGACCACAATCCCACCCAGGCCCTACCCCCACATATTTACCCGCTAATCCCTCTAACCTACACATCCCAGGACTCGAAGGGGCAATTTTTAACCTGGCCAATCAACCTAACCCGCACATCTTTGGACTGTGGGAGGAAACCGGAGCACCCGGAGGATACCCACGCAGACACGAGGAGATTGTGCAAACTCCACACAGACAGTGATCCGAGCCGGGAATCGAACCCGGGACCCTGGAGCTGTGAAGCAGCAGTGCTAACCACTGTGCTACCGTGCCGTCCTCTGGTTTCTGATCCTTCTACCAAAGGGAAGGTTCCTTTCCGTCTACTCTGCCTAGTGATTTTGAACAAATCTATCAAACTTCCTCTGCATCCTCTCGACTCTAGTTTCACCAGTCTGTCCGCATAACTGCAGTCCCTCTTCCCTGTAACCATTCTCATAAACCTTTTATACCCCCATTCTAATGTCATCGTATCTCTAATGTCATCGTATCTCTATTGCCATCATATTCCTCCTAAAGTGTGGTGTCCAGAATTGGACACAATACTCCAGCTGAAGCTGAACCAGTGTTTTATAAAAGATTTACCGCAACATCCTTGCTTTTATACTCTGCCTCTATATATAAAGCCTTTTAAATCACTGTCTCAGTCTGCCTGGTCACTTTCAATGATTTTGCACATACATCCACAGGTTTCTCTGTTCCTGCACACCCTTTAGAATTGTATCCTTTAGTTTAAATTCCCTTTCTTCATTCTTCACACTTCTCTAATCACGGAGATAAATGGGGCATTTTCAAGTTGACAGGAAGGGTCGGTGCTTGAGCCTCAGCTATTTACAATCTTTATAAATGACTTAGATGAAGAGACAGAATGTAATGTACCTAAGTTTGCTGATAGTACAAATACAAGGGAAATTCAGGTTGTGAGGACACGTAGAGACAGCAAAGAGATGTGAACTGATAAAATGAAAGGCAACATGATGGCAGAGGGAGGGGACGTGAGGTTCTTAATTTTGCTCATAAGAATAGAACTTTTTTTTTAAATGTGAATGTGTTGATGTTCAAGAGATGTAAAAAGTTAGTATGATGGTGCAGCAAGCAATTAGGAAGGCAAAAGGCATTTTTGCTTTTATTGCAAGGGAGTTGAAGTACAGGAATGAAGAAGTCTTGCTAGTATTGTACAAGGCTATGGGGTAACCACACCTTGAAATACTGTGTGCAAATTTGGTCTCCATATTAAATAAATAATATATTTGCTTTGGAGGCAGTGCAAAAAAAGGTTCACTAGATTGATCCCTGGGATGAGAAGTTCAAATCAAACCAAAAGGTTTGCTCTATGATGAGAAGTTGAATAAATTAGTTCATTATTCTCTAGAGTTTGGAAGAGTTAGAGGCGACCTCATTGTAACATACAAGATAATGAGGGGACTTGACATAGTTTCCCCTGTCTGGGGAATCTAGAACACGGGCACAGTCTCATTTAGGACCGAGACGAGGAGAAGTGTCTCTACTCAAAAGAACAAAGAACAATTAGGCACAGGAACAGGCCCTTCAGCCTACCAAGCCTGTGCAGATATGTGGTTTCTATCCCTCTGTTCACCTCTCATTCATATGTCTATCAAGATACACCTTGAATGTTGCTAACATGCCAGCTTCCACCTGCACAGCTGTGTGTTCCAGCGAACCACCAATTTCTGTGTGAAAAACTTTCTCTGCATATCTCCCCTAAACTTACCGCATCTCACCTTAAACCTGTGCCCACTTGTAATCAATCCTTGCACCCTGGGGAAAAAGCTTCTGACTATCCACCCTATCTATGCCTCTCATAGACTTCTATCAAGTTGTCCCTCAGCCTCTGTCTTTCCAGTGAAAATAATCCAAGTTTATCCAACTTCTCCTCATACCTAAAAATCCTCCAGACTGGGCAACATCCTCGTAAACCTTCTTTGCACCCTCTCCAAAGCATCCAATGTGGCGACCAGAACCGCACGCAATACTACAAACTTGGCCTAACTAAAGTTTTATACATCTGGAACATAACTTGCCACCTTTTATACTTGATGCCCTGGCCGATGAAGGCAAGCATGCTGTAGGCCTTCGTGACTACCTTATCCACCTGCGTTACCACTTTCAGGGGTCCATGGACCTGTATGCCCATATTCCTCTGTATGTCAGTGCTCCTAAGGGTTCTGCCATTTATTGTATGATTTGCACCTGAATTTGATCTTACAAAATTTATCACTCAGCATTTGTCTGGATTAATCTTCTCTGTCACTTTTCTGCCCAAGTCTGTAATCTATCTATATTCTGCTGTATCCTTTGACAAGGTTGTGAATCTTTGGAAATCTCTACCCAGAGGCGTGGCAGTGTGACATCACTGAATATATTTAGGCTGAAATAGACAGATTTATGGTCTGTCAGGGGATCATCGGATAAGGGGAGCGGGTGGGAAAGTGGAGTTGGAGCACGGGTTCAGCAATGATCATACTGGCGCAGGCTGGACAGTCTACTCTGTCTCCTATTTCACGTGTCCTTATGACATGTGGGACCCAAACTGAATACAGTATTCCAGATGAGGTCTAGCTAAGGCTCAACAACTGAAGCATAATTCTCTCCTTTGTATTCCAGTCCCTTAACTAAGCCAATATATTAACCTTTCTTAGGTCTTTTTATACTTGTGCACTAACGTTTAGTAATTAGTGTACAGGGTGCACAATATTTTGCAACTATTTATGTTCATTTCATTGACACAACTTACTTCTAATTAGCAATGGACAGAACTGTAGTTTTCTGGTTTCTTTATTCCTATAGGCAATATGAGGTGATAGCACAGTTGTAAAGAGGTATGCAGGGACCTCGGTTACATGTACATACATCTTAGAAGGTAGTAGGATATTTGAGAGAGTGGTTAGCAACCATATGCATATAACAATGCATCTTGGACTTCAGAGACATTGAATATAAAAACAGGGGTGTTATAGAACAGTACAGCACAGAACAGGCCCTTCGGCCCACAATGTTGTGCCGAGCTTTATCTGAAACCAAGATCAAGCTATCCCACTCCCTATCATCCTGGTGTGCTCCATGTGCCTATCCAATAACCGCTTAAATGTCCCCAAAGTGTCTGACTCCACTATCACTGCAGGCAGTCCATTCCACACCCCAACCACTCTCCGCGTAAAGAACCTACCTCTGATATCCTTCCTATATCTCCCACCACGAACCCTATAGTTATGCCCCCTTGTAATAGCTCCATCCACCCGAGGAAATAGTCTTTGAACGTTCACTCTATCTATCCCCTTCATCATTTTATAAACCTCTATTAAGTCTCCCCTCAGCCTCCTCCGCTCCAGAGAGAACAGCCCTAGCTCCCTCAAGCTTTCCTCATAAGACCTACCCTCCAAACCAGGCAGCATCCTGGTAAATCTCCTCTGCACTCTTTCCGAGCGCTTCCACATCCTTCTTATAGTGAGGTGACCAGAACTGCACACAATATTCCAAATGTGGTCTCACCAAGGTCCTGTACAGTTGCAGCATAACCCCACGGCTCTTAAACTCCAACCCCCTGTTAATAAAAGCTAACACACTATAGGCCTTCTTCACAGCTCTATCCACTTGAGTGGCAACCTTTAGAGATCTGTGGATATGGACCCCAAGATCTCTCTGTTCCTCCACAGTCTTCAGAACCCTACATTTGACCCTGTAATCCACATCTAAATTAGTCCTACCAAAATGAATCACCTCACATTTATCAGGGTTAAACTCCATTTGCCATTTTTCAGCCCAGCTTTGCATCCTATCTATGTTTCTTTGCAGCCTACAACAGCCCTCCACCTCATCCACTACTCCACCAATCTTGGTGTCATAGAACATAGAACAGTACAGCACAGAACAGGCCCTTCGGCCCACGATGTTGTGCCGACCTTCATCTGAAACCAAGATCAAGCTATCCCACTCCCTACCATCCTGGTGTGCTCCATGTGCCTATCCAATAACCGCTTAAATGTTCCTAAAGTGTCTGACTCCACTATCACTGCAGGCAGTCCATTCCACACCCCAACCACTCTCTGCGTGAAGAACCTACCTCTGATATCCTTCCTATATCTCCCACCATGAACCCTATAGTTATGCCCCCTTGTAATAGCTCCATCCACCCGAGGAAATAGTCTTTGAACGTTCACTCGATCTATCCCCTTCATCATTTTATAAACCTCTATTAAGTCTCCCCTCAATCTCCTCCGCTCCAGAGAGAACAGCCCCAGCTCGCTCAACCTTTCCTCATAAGACCGACACTCCAAACCAGGCAGCATCCTGGTAAATCTCCTCTGCACTCTTTCCAGCGCTTCCACATCCTTCTTATAGTGAGGTGACCAGAACTGCACGCAATATTCCAAATGCGGTCTCACCAAGGTCCTGTACAGTTGCAGCATAACCCCACGGCTCTTAAACTCCAACCCCCTGTTAATAAAAGCTAACACACTATATGCCTTCTTCACAGCTCTATCCACTTGAGTGGCAACCTTTAGAGATCTGTGGATATGGACCCCAAGATCTCTCTGTTCCTCCACAGTCTTCAGAACCCTACCTTTGACCCTGTAATCCACATTTAAATTAGTCCTACCAAAATGAATCACCTCACATTTATCAGGGTTAAACTCCATTTGCCATTTTTCAGCCCAGCTTTGGATCCTATCTATGTCTCTTTGCAGCCTACAACACCCCTCCACCTCATCCATTACTCCACCAATCTTGGTGTCATCAGCAAATTTACTGATCCACCCTTCAGCCCCCTCCTCTAAGTCATTAATAAAAATCACAAAGAGCAGAGGACCAAGCACCGATCCCTGCGGCACTCCGCTAGCAACCTGCCTCCAGTCCGAAAATTTTCCATCCACCACCACCCTCTGTCTTCGATCAGATAGCCAGTTACCTATCCAATTGGCCAACTTTCCCTCTATCCCACACCTCCTTACTTTCATCACAAGCCGACCATGGGGGACCTTATCAAACGCCTTACTAAAATCCATGTATATGACATCAACCGCCCTACCTTCATCAACACACTTAGTTACCTCCTCAAAAAATTCTATCAAATTTGTGAGGCACGATTTGCCCTTCACAAATCCGTGCTGACTATCCCGGATTAATCCGCATCTTTCTAAATGGTCGTAAATCCCATCCCTAAGGACCTTTTCCATCAATTTACCAACCACCGAAGTCAGACTAACCGGTCTATAATTACCAGGGTCATTTCTATTCCCTTTCTTAAACAGAGGAACAACATTTGCCACTCTCCAGTCCTCTGGCACCATCCCCGTGGACAGCGAGGACCCAAAGATCAAAGCCAAAGGCTCTGCAATCTCATCCCTCGCCTCCCAAAGAATCCTAGGATACATTTCATCAGGCCCAGGGGACTTATCGACCTTCAGTTTATTCAAAACTGCCAATACATCCTCCCTCCGAACATCTATTTCCTCCAGCCTATTAGCCTGTAACACCTTCTCTTCCTGAAAAACATGGCCCCTCTCCTTGGTGAACACTGAAGAAAAGTATTCATTCATCACCTCGCCTATCTCTACTGATTCCATACACAAGTTCCCACCACTGTCCTTGACCGGCCCTAACCTCACCCTGGTCATTCTTTTATTCCTCACATAAGAGTAAAAAGCCTTGGGGTTTTCCTTGATCCGACCCGCCAAGGACTTCTCATGTCCCCTCCTAGCTCTCCTCAGCCCCTTTTTCAGCTCATTCCTTGCTAACTTGTAACCCTCAATCGAGCCATCTGAACCTTGTTTCCTCATCCCTACATAAGCTTCCCTCTTCCTTTTCACAAGACATTCCACCTCTTTTGTGAACCACGGTTCCCTCACTCGGCCATTTCCTCCCTGCCTGACAGGGACATACCTATCAAGGACACCCAGTATTTGTTCCTTGAAAAAGTTCCACTTTTCATCAGTGCCTTTCCCTGACAGTTTCTGTTCCCATCTTATGCCCCCAGCAAATTTATCTCAGCAAATTTACTGATCCACCCTTCAGCCCCCTCCTCTAAGTCATTAATAAAAATCACAAAGAGCAGAGGACCAAGCACTGATCCCTGCGGCACTCCGCTAGCAACCTGCCTCCAGTCCGAAAATTTTCCATCCACCACCACCCCCTGTCTTCGATCAGACAGCCAGTTACCTATCCAATCGGCCAACTTTCCCTCTATCCCACACCTCCTCACTTCCATCATAAGCCGACCATGGGGGACCTTATCAAACGCCTGACTAAAATCCATGTATATGACATCAACTGCCCGACCTTGATCAACACACTTAGTTACCTCCTCAAAAGATTCTATCAAATTTGTGAGGCACGACTTGCCCTTCACGAATCCGTGCTGACTATCCCGGATTAATCCGCATCTTTCTAAATGGTCGTAAATCCCATCCCTAAGGACCTTTTCCATCAATTTACCAACCACCGAAGTAAGACTAACTGGTCTATAATTACCAGGGTCATTTCTATTCCCTTTCTTAAACAGAGGAACAACATTCGCCATTCTCCAGTCCTCTGGCACTATCCCCGTGGACAGCGAGGACCCAAAGATCAAAGCCAAAGGCTCTGCAATCTCATCCCTTGCCTCCCAAAGAATCCTAGGATACATCTCATCAGGCCCAGGGGACTTATTGACCTTCAGTTTATTCAAAACTGCCAGGACATCCTCCCTCCGAACATCTATTTCCTCCAGCCTATTAGCCTTTAACACCTTCTCTTCCTCAAAAACATGGCCCCTCTCCTTGGTGAACACTGAAGAAAAGTATTCATTCATCACCTCGCCTATCTCTACTGACTCCATACACAAGTTCCCACTACTGTCCTTGACCGGCCCCAACCTCACCCTGGTCATTCTTTTATTCCTCACATAAGAGTAAAAAGCCTTGGGGTTTTCCTTGATCCGACCCGCCAAGGACTTCTCATGTCCCCTCCTAGCTCTCCTAAGCCCCTTTTTCAGCTCATTCCTTGCTGACTTGTAACCCTCAATCGAGCCATCTGAACCTTGTTTCCTCATCCCTACATAAGCTTCCCTCTTCCTTTTCACAAGACATTCCACCTCTTTCGTGAACCATGGTTCCCTCACTCGGCCATTTCCTCCCTGCCTGACAGGGACATACCTATCAAGGACACCCAGTATTTGTTCCTTGAAAAAGTTCCACTTTTCATTAGTTCCTTTCCCTGACAGTTTCTCTTCCCAACTTATGCCCCCTAATTCTTGCCTAATCGTATCATAATTACCTCTCCCCCAATTGTAAACCTTGCCCTGCCGTACGGCCCTTTCCCTCTCCATTGCAATAACAAAAGACACTGAATTGTGGTCACTATCTCCAAAGTGCTCTCCCACAACCAAATCTAACACTTGGCCCGGTTCATTTCCCAGTACCAAATCCAATGTGGCCTCACCTCTTGTCGGCCTATCCACATATTATGTCAGGAAATCCTCCTGCACACACTGCACAAAAACTGTCCAGTTATGCTGGACCTTTTTAAAGCTCTGGTTAGGTTTCAACCTAGTAAGCAGTCTCACAACACCAGGTTAAAATCCAACAGGTTTATTTGGCAGAACAAGCTTTTGGAGCGCTGCTCCTTCATCAGGTGAGTGGGAGTTGTGTTCACAAACAGGGCATACACAGACACAAACTCAATTTACAAGATAATGATTGGAATGCATTCCAACCATTATCTTGAATATTGAGTTTGTGTCTGTATATGCCCTGTTTGTGAACACAAGTCCTCACTCACCTGATGAAGGAGCGGCGCTCCAAAAGCTTGTTCTGCCAAATAAACCTGTTGGACTTTAACCTGGTGTTGTGAGACTTCTTACTGTGCTTACCCCAGTCCAACGCCGGCATTTCCACATCATAGGTTCCAACCTAACCAGAGCTCTAGTCACCACAATTTGGGAAAGATTTGAGGGTCCTTGAGAGAATGCAGAAGAGATTTACTGGAATGGTTCCCGGAATAAGGGATTTTAGTTGGATGGTTAGGCTGGAGAAGTTGGGTTTGTTCTCCTCGGATAAAGGTGATTGATAGGAGGTTTGATAGACGTGTACAAGATTATGACAGTTTTGGATTAGGGAGATAAGGAAAAAACATTCCCATTAGTTGTTGGTACAAGGACGACGGTACACAGATTTAAGGATAAAAAGAGGTGGGGGAGGTGGAAGGAAGAACTTTTTTCCTTTACACAGCAGGTGGTATTGACCTGGAATACTCTGCCTGTGAAGCTGATGGGAAGCAAAAAATGATTAATGATTTCAAAAGTAAATTGGAAGCCACTGGAAGGAAATAAACTTGTAGGGCAAATGGGGGGAGAGCAGGGAAATGAGACTGATTGTTCACAGAGAGCTTGTGTGGCCTCTTTCTTTGCCGTAACATGACTAAAAGACTGGCAAAAGATGTTGTGTTTGGGAGGTAGTTGACAATGACAGCATTATGGGAACAGCATGAAAACTGATGGAAATGAGGGTTCACGCAAGAAGATATCAGAACTGTAAAAGCACAGAGGATTGACACAAATGAGGAGAACCATCAACATGGAACATTATTACCAGATGGAGCAGTGTTGGTGAGGGAGGAGGCAGTATCAGTGAACAACATTTTGTTTAGATGTAGGATGATGGATTCATCCAGAAAAAGTTAGGATATAAATAGGTTATAAGGGATTAGTTTTTTACAGAGTGATCTGCAGTAGTAGGCAATAGGAAACGCATAATGAAGTGGCAGGGTGGTGGTCAGAAATAGCACTGGGAAGGGAACAAAGATTGTGGAGTGGTGGTTGAAGTTATTTGGCCCGAGTTACTAAGTTGATGAATCGGGTATCAGGAAGTGGGATGCACTGTTGGAGTTGCTGCTGCAGAGTAGGCAATCCAGGACCATAGAACCGTTGAAGGAAAAGAGATTGGGGAGGCAGTTCATAGGCTGGTAGGGCTGGGGGAATGGGTCAGCCTCATTAAGATAAAGGGGGTGGACAATGAACAACATAGATTAGGAAGACTATAGAAAGGGATAAGATATGAAATAGTGGAGAAAGCTGGGGCCAGAACATACAAAGGATCAAAGTGGCAACCAATTAGTCATGGTGAGCACAGAAATGTAGTTTAGGCATACGCAGACAGGCCAAAATAATCAAATGCACACCATGAAATATTCAAGATCGGGTCATGAAATATGCATTGCAGAAACATGAAAATGCAATGTAGGATTGTGAGAGCTCTGTCACAGGACCATGAGATTTATAAATTAGAATCAGGAGATAACTAAATCACCTTCTTTTGACATTAAAAAAATATTTGGATGAGCATTTGAAGTATCATAACATTCAAGGATATGGGACAAGTGCTGGAAAATGGGATTAGCGTGACTTTATTGGGAGTTACTGTTGGAGTAGACTCGATGGGCTGAAGGGACTTTTCTGCACTGCCTGACTCTACGACTCGCAGTTTTACAAGACAGCTGATATTTAACATCCCTGAGATAGTTCTTCTAACGTGAAATATATGTATAACTATTCATGTATATTAGAAGTGATATATACTCATATAAGGACATTTCAGAGGAGCTATCAAGAATGTATACATATGAAAAGTGTATAAAGGGTGTCATCAAGGTGTAAGAGTGTTTCTAAAGGTTCAGGGAGGAATGGCCTTCAGATACTTTATGCACCAGTTTCTGAAGTGACCAAGACTTTAGCTCGAACATTGATCTCGCACAAAAATACCATCTCGCTGAAGGAGTTGATTATTTAAAAATTCATTTATGGGATGTGGGTATCACTGGGTTGGCCAGCATTTATTGTCCATCTCTAGTTGCCTTCTTGAATTACTGCAGTCCCTGAAGTGTAGGTACACCCACTGTGCTGTTAAGTGCGGGGGGGGGGGGGGGGGGGGCGGTTCCAATGCCAGTGAGGAGAGATAGTTTTCCAAGTGAGGATGGTGAGTGACTTGGAGAGGAACCTTCAGATGGTGTTGTTCCCAGATGTCTGCTGTGCTTATCCTTCTAGATGGTCATGGGTTTGGATGGTATTTGGATGGTACTTGGTGAGTTCCTACAATGTATCTTGTGGGTGGTACACACTGCTTCCACTGTTCATCGGTGGTGGACGGATTAAATGTTTGTGGAAGGAGCAGAAATCAAGTGGGCTGTTTTGTCCTGGATGGTATTGAGCTTCTTCAGGGTAGTTGGAGCTGCACTCATCCAGACAAATGGAAAGTGTTCCATCAAACATCACACTCTTGACTTGTACCTTGTAAATTGTGGACAGGCTTTGGGGGATCAAGAATTGAGTTACTCACCTCAGGATTCCTTGCCTCTGATCTACTGTTGTAGCCACAGAATTGATGTGGCTAGTACAGTTCAGTTTCTGATCAATGGTAACCCTCAGGATATTGATAGTGGGGGATTCAGTGTGATATTCCCACTCATTGTCACGAGGCGATAGTTAGACTCTCTCTTGTTGAAGATGGTCATTGCCTGGCACTTGTGTGACTGAATATTACTTGTCACTTGTCAGCCCAAGCCTTGATATTGTCTAGATCTTGTTACATTTGAACATGGACTGCTTCAGTATCTGAAGAGTCGCAAATGGTGCTGAACATTGTGCAGTCATCAGCAAACATCTCCATTTCTGACCTTATGATGGAAGAAAATTCATTGATGAAGCAGCTGAAGATGGTTGGGCCAAGACATTACCCTGAGGAACTCCTGCGATTATGTCCTGGAGCGGAGAAGATTGACCTAAAACCAACGCAGCCATTTTCCTTTCGCAGGATATGACTCCAATCAGCAGATGGTTTTCCTCCTGATTCCCATTTACTGCAGTTTTGCTAGGTCTCCTTGATGTCACATTTGGTCAAATGCTGCCTTGAAGTTGAGGGCAGTCACTCTCACCTCACCTTTGGCATCCAGCTCTTTTGTCCATGCTTGAACCAAGACTGTAATGAGATCAGGAGCTGAGTGGCCCTGACGGAATCCAAACTACGTGTCAGTGAGCAGATTATTGCCGAGTAAGTGCCATTTGATACAGCTATTGATAACCCCTTACATCACATTACAGATGATCGAGAGTAGATTGATGGGGTGGTAATTGGCTGGGTTGGATTTGTGCTGTTCCTATGTGCAGGGCATACCTGGGCAATTTTCCACATTGCCAGGTAGATGCCAATGTTGTAGTTGTACTGGCATAGCTTGACTAGGGGTGCGGCATGTCTGGGGTACAAGTCTTCAATACTATTGTTGGAATATTGTCAGGGACCATAGCCTTTGCAGTATCCAGTGACTTCAGCTGTTTCTTGATTTACATAAGAACTAGGAGCAGGAGTAGGCCATCTGGCCCCGCTAGCCTGCTCCGCCATTCAATAAGATCGTGGCTGATCTTTTTGTGGACTCAGCTCCACTTACCCGCCCGCTGACCATAACCCTTAATTCCTTTACTGTTCAAAAATGTATCAATCCTTGCCTTAAAAACATTCAATGAGGTAGCCTCAACTGCTTCACTGGGCAGGGAATTCCACAGATTCACAACCCTTTATGTGAAGAAGTTCCTCCTCAACTCAGTCCTAAATCTGCTTCCCCTTATTTTGAGGCCATGCCCCCTAGTTCTAATTTCGCCTGCCAGTGGAAACAACTTCCCTGCTTCTATCTTATCTATTCCCTTCATAATCTTACATGTTTCTATAAAATCTCCCCTCATTCTTCTGAATTCCAATGAGTATAGCCCCAGTCTAGAAATCATAGAAACCCTACAGTGCAGAAGGAGGCCATTCGGCCCATCGAGTCTGCACCGACCACAATCCCACCCAGGCCCTACCCCCACATATTTACTTGCTAATCCCTCTAACCTACGCATCTCAGGACTCTAAGGGGCAATTTTTAACCTGGCCAATCAACCTAACCCGCACATCTTTGGACTGTGGGAGGAAACCGGAGCACCCGGAGAAAACCCACGCAGACACGAGGAGAATGTGCAAACTCCACACAGACAGTGACCCGAGCCGGGAATCGAACCCAGGACCCTGGAGCTGTGAAGCAGCAGTGCTAACCACTGTGCTACCGTGCCGCCCGTCTACTCGGTCTCTCCTCATAAGCCAACCCTCTCAACTCCGGAATCAACCTAGTGAATCGCCTCTGCACCCCCTCCAGTGTCAGTATATCCTTTCTCAAGTAAGGAGACCAAAACTGTACACAGTACTCCAGGTGTGGCCTCACCAGCACCTTATACAGCTGCAACATAACCTCGCAATTTCACTAGGAGTGAATCAAATTCGCTGATGACTGACATCGGTAATGTTGGGAACCTCCGGAGGAGGCCAAGATGGATCATCCAATCGGCACTTCTGACTGAAGATTGTTGTGAATGACTTATGTTTTGCATTGATGTGCTGGGCTCCTCCATCATTGGGGATAGGGATGTTTGTGGAGCCTCCTCCTCCAGTGCGTTGGTTAATTGTGCACCACTATTAATCATTGGATGTAGCAGAACTGCAAGAGTTTAGATCTGATCCATTGGTTCTCGAATTGCTTAGCTCTGTCTATTATTTGCTGATTATACCTTTTAGCACGCAAGTAGTCCTGTGTTGTAGCTTCACCAGATTGGACACCTCATTTTTAGGTATGCCTGGCATGCCCTCCTGCAGTCTTCATTGAATCAGGGTTGATCCCCTGGCTTGGTGGTAATGGTAGGGTGGAGGAAATGCTGGGCCATGAGGTTACAGATTGGGGTTGGGTACAATTCCGCTGCTGTTGATGGCCCACAGCGCCTCATGGATGCCCAGTCTTGAGTTGCTAGATCTGTTTGAAGCCTATTCCATTTAGCACAGTGGTAGTGCCATACTTGAGGGAAGGTATCTGCAATGTGAAGACAGGTCTTTGTCTCCACAAGGACTGTATGGTAGTCTCTCTTACCGATACTGTCATGGGAGGACAGATGCATCTGCAGCAGGAATGGAGGATTAATAAAGCTCTTGATTGATAACTGAACTGTCAGCTAGTGCCCATTAAAGAGACTACATGACATTTTTGTGGCCAACACTTCAATTAATCACCCGTCGTAACAGCGACCAATTGAACTAGAGTTAATAAGTCATTGATGAGGATTGCAAGCATTACTTAAAATGATGCTTAGCTTTCACTGTTCATTTGCTGTTGGAGATTTGAACAGGACTTTTGAGATATTAGGAGACTTTCTAGCATATCAACACTTATTCCAGAAATTTTCTGATGACCACACCTAAAGAGAATGACCCTGTGTGCTATTCTACTTGTAGGAATCACGAGAGGAAGAGGAAGTCTTGGCCTTGTTAGGATATGGAATGCAGTGGAAATGGAAGCACCTGTTGCTGCAGAAGAAAGGACAGGAAGTAATGGGTATCCTTCGAGCTCTGGACCCTTGTACCACAATTCCAGTACTCAGTACGAGAATCTGTGCATCCTGTACCTTAACGCCTGAACCATCCTGATAACTACTACTGAGCGTCAATCAGTGTACTCAACACCTTTGGTTGGATTCCTCATAAACTACTCAATGGAAGTTTATGTAGTTTTAACAGGCAGTATTTTCCGGCCCAGCTACCACTGGGATTGTCCAATCCTGCCACAAGTAAATGGACTTTTGGCTGTGCCACTGCATCTCACTGCATCAGGTTACATCGTGCCAGGTTCCACCATAGCAGGGCCGGAAAACCCCAGCCAACACCTTAAGACAAGATTAAACCATAGAAATCTCTAAGTGGACCCAAAATTACATATTAAATCCAGATTTTCAAACAGGTATGTCTAATTAGCATAGTACCCACTTCTGTTTTCACTCTTTTGCTAAATAACCACCTCAGTTGTATACTATTCAATCTCACATGCAGGATTAATATTGGACACTAGTGTGTTCGGTACCTTGTGAATCCAGAGTGATGTCTGCACACTCCCAGTGGTTTGGAGATGACGATGGAGCAGAGTTTCCCAACAGTACAAGTCCACATATGTGGCCTGTTTCAGCGAGAAGTTTCCGGGAGGAAAACAGGTGATTTGTGATTCTGAAAAATAGACAATGAACATATGATTTTTCATCTACTTTCTGGATTTCTGAGACTGGTTGTAAGGCTCTTGATCATTTCTGATCAGCAAACACTGGAGCCCAGGACAATGTTCGGTAACTTCTCACTTTCAGGTATCAGATTCCAATGGAATGTAGGTAGAAAATGTAAATATTACTGGGTTTTGGACACAGGCATTAAATATAAATGGCTGGCAAGTGAAATTTTGTTTGTCCAAATTGTTGGTTCAGCCAAAATTGAAGTATATTGGGGGTGGTTTTTGACAATCAACAATTTGTGCATCAGAACTATGGAATGAATCATTAAAGATCCCTTAGGATGGCACTGGAAATGAAAATGTATGATGAAAAAGGCTCTAAAACTGGGATTATCTTTCATTATCATAAGAAAGTTAATGATGTTTTGGCAATTATGTAAGATTTTGAGATGGAAAATTAAGAAGTTACTCCCAGGAGTTGTTGAGAAAGGATCATCATTGGAAGGAGCAATGTTGCAGAAATATTTTCAAGGAAAGGTAGAGTGAACAAAGAACAGTACAGCACAGGAACAGGCCCTTCAGCCCACCAAGCCTGTGCTGACACATGACACCTTTCTAAACTAAAGACCTTTTGCCGCTACGTGATCCATATCCCTCTATTCCATGCCTATTCAGGTGTCTGTCAAGATGCCTCTTAAACATTGCTATTGTATCTGCTTCTACCACCACCTCTGCAGCACATTCCAGGCCCTTAGCGCTGTCTGTGTAAAAAACTTGCCTCTCACATCTCCTTTAAACTTTCCCCCTTTTAAACCTATGTCCCCTAGTAATTGACATTTCTATCCTGGGAAAAAGACTCTGACTATCCATACCTCTCAGTTTTGTAAACTTCTATCAGATCGCCCCTCAGCCTCTAAGGTTCGAGTGAAAACAAACAAAGTTTGTCCAATCTCTCCTGATAGCTAATACCCTCCAAACCAGGCAACATCCTGGTAAAACATTTCTGTACCCTCTCCAAAATCTTCACATCCTTCTGGTAATGTGGCGACCAGAACTGTGCACAATATTCCAAATATAGCCGAACTCAAGTTCTATACAGCTACAACATGGCTTGCCAATTTTTATACTCTATGCCCTGACCGATGAAGGCAAACACAGTAAGAGTTTTAACAACACCAAGTTAAAGTCCAACAGGTTTATTTGGTAGCAAATGCCATTAGCTTTCGGAGCGCTGCTCCTTCGTCAGATGGAGTGGATTGAAGACAAGCCATGCACCTTCTTGACCACCTTATCCACTTGTGTTGCCACTTTCAGGGAACTGTGGACCTTTACAGCTAGATCCCTCTGTATGTCAATGCTTCCAAGGGTTCTGCCATTTACTGAATACTTCCCTCCTGCATTAGACTTTCCAAAATACATCATCTTGCATTTGTCCAGATTAAATTCCATTATTATTTCTCTGCCCAAGTCTCCAACCTATATAGAACATAGAACATAGAAAGCCACAGCACAAACAGGCCCTTCGGCCCACAAGTTGCGCCGATCACATCCCCACCTCTAGGCCTATCTATAGCCCTCAATCCCATTAAATCCCATGTACTCATCCAGAAGTCTCTTAAAAGACCCCAACGAGTTTGCCTCCACCACCACCGACGTCAGCCGATTCCACTCACCCACCACCCTCTGAGTGAAAAACTTACCCCTGACATCTCCTCTGTACCTACCCCCCAGCACCTTAAACCTGTGTCCTCTCGTAGCAACCATTTCAGCCCTTGGAAATAGCCTCTGAGAGTCTACCCTATCCAGACCTCTCAACATCTTGTAAACCTCTATCAGGTCACCTCTCATCCTTCGTCTCTCCAGGGAGAAGAGACCAAGCTCCCTCAACCTATCCTCATAAGGCATGCCCCCCCTGCTGTATCCTCAGGCAATCCTCCTCACTATCTGCAGCTCCCCCATCTGTAAACTTACTAATCAGACCACCTACAGTCGCCTCCAAATCATTTCTATATATATATATTACAAACAACAGGGGTCCCAGCACTGATCCCTGCAGAACACCACTGATCTCAGATCTCCAGTCAGAGAAACACCTCTGTCTTCTATGACCAAGCCAGTTCTGTATCCATCTTATCAGCACACCGTCGATCCCGTGTGACTTCGCCTTCTGTATCAGTCTGCCATGAGGGACCTTGTCAAAGGCCTTGCTAAAGTCCATGTGGTCAGCATCCAGCACCCTGCCCTCATCAATCATCTTTTTCACTTCCTCAAAAAACTCAATCAAGTTTGTGAGACATGACTGCCCTTACATAAAGCCATTCTGCAGTCCTCTGGGACTTCTCCTGTGACTAAAGGAGATATAAAATTTTGTACAAAGCCACAGCAATCTCCTCCCTCACGTTCTTCAGTATTCTGGGATAGATCCCATCAGGTCCTGGGGACTTGTCGATCTTAATGCTTTTCAAATCACAGAACACCTTTTTAATATCGACATGCCCTCGAAAATGAACATACCCCAGACTCACCATCCACCATGTCCTTCTCCTTTGTGAATACCGATGCAAAGTATTCATTAAGGACTTCACCCATTTTCTCTGGCTCTACTCATAAATCCCCTTCTTTGTTCTTGAGTGGACCTACCCATTCCCTATCTACCCACTTGCTCCTTATATATGTATAAAGTGCAATATGGAAATTTCAACAGGCCTTCCATGAGACAAGGGCAGAATTTTCACCCCAATATGGGGATGGGAATGGAGGTGGATAGGCAGTAACTTTGCACCATCAGCCAGAGTGGTGGTTTGCCAGCACCATCTCACCCTTGAGCCATTTTCCCAGAAAGCTACCTGCGGACAAGCCAATTAGGGTAAGATTAAGGCCAATTATCAAAGATCAATTGGAGGTTTCCATGGCAGCTGCCTGGAAATGACCTCCCACAGCAGTCTGTGGCATTACCATTGCTGAATCTTGGCAGTTATCATTAACCAGAAACATCTCAACCAGCCATAGAAATACTGTGATTACAAGAACAGGTCAGAGACTAGGAATCTTGTGGTGAATAGTTCCCTTCCTAAATACCCACCATCTACAAGGCACAAGCCAGGAGTGTGATGAAATACTCTCCACTTACCTGGATGAATGCAGCTCATATAACACTCAGGAAGCTCACCATCATCCAGAGCAAAGCCACTTGATTGGCACTCCATCCACAAACAATCATTTTCTCCACACCACGGTGACAGCAATGTATACCATGTACAATATACAATGCAGGAACTCACCAAGGCTCCTTTGACATCGCCTTCTAAACACACAGCCTTTACCATTTAGAAGGACAAGGGCAGCAGACCACCACCACTTGGCAGTTCCCCTCCAAGCCACTGACCATCCTGACTTGGAAATATATTGTTGTTTCTTCACTGTTGCTGGGACAAAATCCTGGAACTTCCACCCTAACAGCACTGTGGGTATACCTACAGCACATGGATTGCAGGGGATTAAGAAGGCAGCTCACCACCATTTTCTCAAGGGCAATTGGGGATGGCAATAAATGCTGGTCTAGCCAACGTCACCCACATCCCGTGAATGAATTTAAAAGAAGACTTTGCTCCCCAATACCAACGGGCCAAAGCTACAGCCGTCAGTTACCCTGTGGAGGAGCTTCCCTTTTACAATACCAGCCTAGTAGCTGTGATTATTAATTTTATTTGTGTTGCTGAAAGGGCACCTCAAGATGAAAGTGCCCTCTCCCCTTTACCTGGAACGGCAGACTTCAGCTCCTCCCATGCTGCAGGGGCTCCCATTGGTTCTCCAGCATCAAGAGCCAGAGAAGCAGGAGACATCCCTGCCCCAAGTGCTGATCCTCTGCCATTCTCCAATTAAAGATGCATCAATTTCTTCAGTCAAACATGAATGTATTAATGGCTGCATGGCACATTTAAATAAAGCACAATCCTGAATCTGTGAAAATCGGGGCTGTAACTACTTCTCCCTCAGTGGGCAATGGAATGGGAGGGATTGGAAACCAGAAAAAGTCACTACGTTGGTTTCCTGAACCCAGAGGGAAACATCTGACCTGTGATTTAGGCAAAGTGAAGCAGACTGTGTCAGGAAGAGACAGAAAGTTAAATAACTGGCATTCATGACAACAGCAACAGCTGTGCAAAATAGAAAAAAGTTAAAATTAAAGGCATTATATCAGAAAACATGAAGCATTCATAACAAGATTAATAAATTAATGGCACAAAAAGGAGATAAATGAGTTTAGTCATGTAGCCATTAATGAGACGTTGTTTCAGTGTATCTAAGGTTGCCAACTCCATTTTCTGGGTGTGTGACAAGTGGAAAAGATAACCAAAATGGAAAAGGAGATGGGCGAGCTTTGATCATAAAGGATGAGATAAAGGTAGGAGAAGGATCTTAGCCCAGAAAATCAGGATATAAAATCACAAGGGTAGAAAATACTGTTGGGAATAAGTTGCCTGTCCCTGAGCAGTAATCAAATTGTAGGACAGAATATATATCAGGAAATTGGAGGAGCATGGAATAAGTGCTTTAATATTACACTCGGCAATCAAAGTAGTTTCAAAGAGGAATTTGTGGCACATATTTAAGACAGTTTTCTAGAGCAACATGTTGAGGAGCCAGTTATGGGATATGCTATTTTAGATCTGAGATTGTGTAATGATACTGGGTTAATTAATAACCAAATGATCATCTGGAGAATTGTGATCATAATATGATGTAAGTTTATGTTAAATTTGAGATTGATGGGGTTATGTCCAAACTTAAGGTCTTAAATTTAAACAAAGGCAATTATAGAAATGTGAGGATCAAGCTGACTATGATAGATTATGAAATTAAATTAAAGTATATGGTAGATATGGATACAGTAGCTATGCATTGGCAAACATTTCAACAAATATGTCATAATTCTCAATGAATATAGATTCCCTTGCAGAATAAAAACTCAACTGGAAATATGGTATAATCATGGCTAACTAGAGAGTTAAGGTTAGTTTTAGATTAGAAGAGACTTACAATGTTGTCAGAAATCCCCACACCCCCACTTCTTGCCTTCAAACAACCATGCAACCTCAAACAGACCATTGTCCGCAGCAAACTACCCAGCCTTCAGGAGAACAGTGACCACGACACCACACAACCCTGCCACAGCAACCTCTGCAAGACGTGCCGGATCATCGACACGGATGCCATCATCTCACGTGAGAACACCATCTACCAGGTACACGGTACCTACTCTTGCAACTCGGCCAACATTGTCTACCTGATACGCTGCAGGAAAGGATGTCCCGAGGCATGGTACATTGAGGAAACCATGCAGACGCTATGACAACGGATGAATGAACACCGCTCAACAATCACCAAGCAAGACTGTTCTCTTCCTGTGGGGGAGCACTTCAGCAGTCACGGGCATTCAGCCTTGGATCTTCAGGTAAGCGTTCTCCAAGGCGGCCTTCACGACACACGACAGCGCAGGGTCGCTGAGCAGAAACTGATAGCCAAGTTCCGCACACATGAGGACGGCCTAAACCGGGATGTTGGATTTATGTCACATTATCAGTAACCCCCACAGCTTGCCTCCTGGGCTTGCAGAATCTCACTAGCTGTTCTGTCTGGAGACAATACACATCTCTTTAACCTGTGTTTAATGCTCCCTCCACCCACATTGTCTGTACCTTTAAGACCTGGCTGGCTTTAGGGATTCGCATTCTAATCAGTATTCTGTAACTTGATTTTGTGTCTGTGCCCTGTTTGAGAGCACATTTCCACTCCATCTGATGAAGGAGCAGCGCTCCGAAAGCTAATGGTATTTGCTACCAAATAAACCTGTTGGACTTTAACCTGGTGTTGTGAGACTTCTCACTGTCAGAAATGGTGGCAGGCTTGAGGATTGGGAGGATTTTAAAAATCAGCAAAGAATTATCAAAAAATTGTTACAGAGGAAGAAAATACACTATAAGATTAAACTAGCAAGAAATATAAAATCAGATTGTATGAGTTTTTACAAGTATAAAAGGAAGAGATTAGCAAAAGTAAACATAAGCCCCTTAGAGGCAGAGATAGAAGAAATTATTGTGGCAAATAAGGAAGTGGCAATGACATTGAAAAAATATTGAGTTTGTCTTCAAGGTGCACAGTAGAAGACAGAAAGAACATTTGAGAAGCAAGGGTCATTGAGAGTGATGAACTTAAAGTAACATCAATAAAGAAAAGTTACTGGAGAAATTAGCGGACTAAAAGCTGACAAATCCCTTGAAAGTGATGGCCTGTATCCTGGATTTTAAAAGAGGCGACTCGGGAATGTATTGGTTTCGATAGAATTCTTTAGATTCTGATATGGTCTCACTGGAGTTTAATGTAGAAAACACAACCCCTCTGTTCAATAAAGAAGTGGGAGAGAAAACAGTAAGCTATAGACTGGTTAGCTTGACGTCAGTCATTGGGAAAGTAAAATCTGTTATTAAGGACATGATAAGACTCTGGAAATATCACAATATGATTAAACAGAATAAACAACAGAAAGGGAAATCAGGTTTAACAAATCTAAGAGATTTTTTTGAGAATGTAACTCACAGGTAGATAAGGGGAAGCCTAGTGTACAGATATTTGTATTTTCAGAGGGCACTCCTCAAGGTGCCACAAAAGAGGTTATTGCACAAGAATCGGGCTCATGGGATTTGAGAAATATTGTTCTTTTCCTGATTATAGAGCGAGGTTGATCTGCAGAGGCATCAATTTTCCTTCACCTTGTGCGGTGTCATTATTTTGATTGTCCCTCCCTTGAGGTATTTTCCATTTGTCCCCTACAACCCTCCCCTGTCAGAATTTGTTGTGTGCTTGTGTCAAGTTTTAAATGATGTCTCCATGTTTCTAGAGAATATTTGTTAAGTTACATTTGCAAGATTCATTGGAACAGACATCAAAAATTAGATCAGAGGATAGGTTAACAGATAGAAAATAGAATCGAATTAAACTGACCATTTCCCAGGTGGTAACATGTGCCCTCTGGAAAATGGAGTGCTGCAAAGATCGATCAACATGAGTGACTGCAATGAGGGAATAGAAGGTAATGTATCCAGGTTTATTAACAGTAGAAGGAAAAGAAAACTGTGGGAAGGAACTGCAAAATTTATATAAGCAGGTGAAGTCATTTGGCAGGAAGTAACTTGGAGCATAATGTGGAGGTCTGAAATTTCCTCTTTGACATGAAGAATATTTTCTGAAAGGTCAGACGCTGATAAATGTTGTAATGCAAGTGGATTTTGATACCCTCGTATTCAAATCACAGAAAGTTAATCTGAAGGTACAATGAGAAAACCCTTTATTGTAAGGGGTTGGAATATAAGAATAAAGAGTCTAATGATGGCTGTGAAACCCATCTAGTTCACTGATGTCCCATTTGTTGCAATTTTTGTTCCCCTGCCTAAGGAAGAATTTACTTGCCAAGGGTGTGCAAAAAATAGTCATTTGCTCAGATTTTCCAGTCCCCATGGTGAGTTTTTGGGTGATGAAGGAGCCTCACCCTTGGCTGCCAGTGGGATCTTCCAGTTCTAACGTAAAGAGATGTGGTTGCACAATCGTTGAGTATATTCAAAGTCAATGGCCATGTGCATTGCTCACTAGCCGCACCGCCAGGGAATCTGTCACTGGGACTTGCCTTTGGCAGGGCCAGAAGATCCTGCTGGCAGAAAGGGCTGGAAGATTGTGGCCATCAGATCAATTTTTGGGATGAGAAGGCTGTCATGTGAGGAGAGATCAATTATCAATCCTTATTCTTTGAAGTTTAGAAGAATGAGAGGTTAATATTTCCGAGACACAAGATTCTAAGAGGGTTTGATAGCGTAGATGCTAAAAGGCTGTTTCCCTTGTCTGAAGAATCTAAAGATAGGGGTCATAGTTTCAAGGTAAGGGGACGAGGAGAAATCGCTTCCCTCAGTGTTTTGAACCTGTGAAATTTTCTAATGTAACGAGATGTGGTTGCACAATCGTTGAGTATATTCAAGACTGAGATTGATAGATTTTTGGGCACAATGGGAATTAAGGGATATGTAGCTATGGCGGGATCGTGGAATTGATGTGGAAGATTGGCTGATCTTATTAACTGGTATAGCAGCCTTAAGTGGTCAAAAGACCTACTCCTGCTCCTATTTCTTGTGTTCTTCCTAAAAAAAAAGTAATCGGAAGGCCTAATAGAATATTGGATGTTAACTTATGGAGCTTAGAATGCAAAAGTGAGGAATTCTCCTGGTTGCACCTTGTCTACAGTTTTGTTTTGGCCACTGCATCTGACAAAGCAGAAATTGGCAGCATGGATTCACCAGAATGATGCTAGGACTTAAAGATTTAGAAGATGACTATGATGTTGAGGGGGGTCAATTGAAAAATTCAGGACTAACATTGTTCGATTGTTGTTGGTAAACGTATTAAGAAATGTGGAACAAAGTGGGAAAATAGAGTTGAGGTACAGATCAGGCATGATCTAATTGGATAACAGCCTTGAGGGGCTGATAGACCTACTCTTGTTTGTATAGATTGAGAGCTTGGAGTGAACATAAGGGTGGCATACACAGGAAAACCTCAGTTACCCACAGAAAGGTATGACCATTGCCTCAACAGGTGGAATAAACACATCACAAGAACCAGTAAAGGCAAACTCAAACAAACCAATCTGAATGGTTTAAATTATCTACTGCTCTGGATTCCTAGTTTCTTATCCTTCATTAAACAGCCTTTAACTAACCATTTCAAAGGTTTAACTGATTATTGGATATCATTTAACATGCATAATGCCTTAAACAAGCATAGATTGACCATCAACAAACTAACTTTGCATTAACTAGCCGTTTCGGAAGCATCAACAATGTATCCAAATTGATCTTACCATATTCAGTAACATGAGTAATACCTTAATAATCCATTAGCTAATTATTAATGTTCATTTGCTAACATTAAACCATTGATTAATGAACCATTCTATGATTAATTTTAAAGTTACTGAAACCAAGCAGTTTGAGACTCACTGAGAGAGATTTCTTTCGCCAATGCAGCCGAGACCAGGAGAAGAGGAAGTCCCACAGAGATAAATTTAATCATTCGGTCAGTGGCCAGCTCTAAACGCAAGCCCTTGGCCCGTAAATCCTTTGGTTCCCGGATGAGAGAATCAGATAAAATAAACTCTGTTGCTATACTGGCAAAAGACATTCTGACTGAGAATGGGATTGACAATAACGACAGATATTTAGAGCAACACAGGCACAGAAAGGAAAGGAAAAATTTAACCAAAGCAATGAAAGATCCGCAACGCAAATAAAATGAGAACCACGCTAATTCAGAGAGTTTTGTTTTAAAATAAAATAGAGAACAGGGAAGCATGAAATAGTTGGTGTTCAGTTCACATAAGAGGAGAGATGCAGCAAAGCAGTGGGACTGATGGGATCTGACTACTAGGAGATTATATAGGAAAAGGGGCTGGACCAGGACTAATTACAAACTTCATAGTGCCAGGAACCAGCAACCTTGTCATATAGTGGAACCAACTAGAGTAAATGAGAAGGAGAAACAGATACCACATTCCTTGCTGTCCAGAGCCATGCAATCTTAACCAGACCAACCCAACCCTAAACACAGAGTAACACAAGTCAGATTAGAGGCTTAATGATAAGAACTCTGAGGCAATTGGAGCCAAGCAGCTATTTATGGAGTGACCCAGCTTCCAGTTCCACGCACAGCTCAGAGTAAATGCTGCTTTCACAAACCAAACCAGATTGGTTCTGCCCAATGACTGCAGGCACAACCACATCAAAGCATTGCTGTTTGAACAGAATTGAAAGCAGATTGGGTGCGCTGAGAAATTGGAAAACTCAGGATGAAGCCTTACAGCTAGCATACTTCACTAGTATACCAACCATGTTTTAAAGATACACCAAGCATAATACAAATGTTTACTAAAGATACCACAAGGTTTGTTGAAGTGCTGCATTCCAATGACTAGTGACCAAGGGCTTCAAACAAGAACAGCTTATTGTGTACTTTAAACAGCTCTTACACGCTGTGTGTCAGCCTGCGCTCCAGGGAGAACACCCACACTACTGACAGGTGATCTCCTATGTACCTATATCATTGCAGCGTCCACATCATCACCCGGTCTACAACTTTCCCACTTAAGTTGAGATAACTGGTAGTACTGAGGTGTAACAATGTGCACAAATAGTCACTGGGCACAAACTATTTACAACACATAAATTGAACTGGCTAACAACATACAACTATTGTGTGAAATATAAGTTCTGCTGCTGAAGCTGATGCATAGCCCATTGCGTCTCCTTTCCCACCCCCATTTTTTTTTAACTAAGGCAGTTTAGAGTAGTCAAGGGCACAGTTCTGGAACATTGTATTTGGTTTAGCCATATACCCTGAACATGTGATTGTGTCAGTTGGCTGTGTTGGAGATGCTCTTGCATTGGAGCCCTAGTGTGGGTGGCATCAGGCCCCCTCGTGGCAGTGGGACTTGCTGTGTCGGCCTCTGGAGGATTCTCCATTTCCACTGGCATTGGGAACCTGGACTGCAGGTTGGATGATGATTACTGTGGTGCTTGATGATGCCGGGTCCGATACCTACAGTAGGTGACACCGGTTTTGTACGGGATGAGCACCATCCCAGGCTGTTTCGCTGTGGGGCTTCGCTGTGTATCACTGCTAATTTGTCGTGTGGTCTGGATCCTGACCATTTAACCAGATGTTAAAGGGCAAAGTCTGTGAACATTTCGATCATAGTACCTTTTCCCTCTTAGTTGGCCCTCCAGTTGGGTGCCAGTCACATTCATTTCGCTGTTTGGCTGTAAGAGGGCTTTGGCAATGTGGATCGTGGTCCCGGTATGCCTGAAGAACATTTCTGTGCTGATGAGGGCAGACTCTGTGTGGCACATTTCACAGGCTGCCGAGTGCAGCACAGTAATCTGGATGGTCCCGTGCATGTTTCCTGCATACTGCCCATTCTGCCAGGTCTTTGGACTGTGGGTATAGGAAGCTGCTCATGATGTTCTCAAAGTCCCATGTGTGTGAAAAGTTCCTGAACTCACTGGAGATGAACTGGCAAACATTGTCCACCATTACCCTCTGAGGGATGCCGTATGTGGTGAAGTGTCTCTTGAGTTAGATGATGACTGTGTTGTGCTTCACATCTGGCAGGCGGTTGAATTCAAACGACTCGGAATACAAGTTGACTAGGACCAAATGTTATTTTACCATTCCGTTGGAAAATGTGAGCCACCATCTGTATGCATCACACTCCTGACTAGTATCTTGCAGATGGTGACCAGGCTTTGGGGAGTCAGGAGGTGAATTGCTTGCCACTGAATTCCCAGCCTTCAGCCTGCACTTACAGCAGTCTTTATATGGCTGGTCCAGTTTTGTTTCTGATTAATGGTAACCCCCCCAAGTACAGCGGGAAAACTCAGTGATGGTAATGCAATTGAATGTGAAGGGGAGATGGCTGAATTATGTCTTGTTGGAGATGGGCATTGCACCGTGTGGCATGAATATCACTTGCCACTTATCAGCCCAAGCCTCATGTTGGTGCAGTGGCTCTTTGGCTTGATGCAGCTTGAGTCCTTTGCAAGGTGCACATCTGGAAACTTCCCTCTCCATGTCTGCATATACGGAGGGCCAGCAGAGTGATTCCTTTGCCCTGTATCTGGTTGCTTTCAATCCTGGGTGCCCCTGGTCGAGTTGCTGGATAGAGTGCCTCTGCAGAGAGGTTATGAATTTCTGGCCATGCAGTATCAGTCCATCCTGTACATTCAGGATGTTGCAGCCACGCAGATGCACTGTGAAGAATCTTTGTTCGAATGATTATTTAAAATAGTTCTGGGTGGCTGATGATCAGTTTCAACACTTACAGGAAAACCATTTATGAAATCATGAAATTTCTGGCAAGCGAAAACTAGGGCGAGGGGTTCCTTTTCGATCTGGGTACAACAAGTCTCAGTATAGGTGAAGAATATGCAGAACCTGTGGGGAAACTGCTTTGAGGACTCAGGCCAGCGTTTCATGGTGACATAGTAAAGCTGTCTGCATGTGGCCTCTGCCTGTAGGGCAGCCTTGAGTTCCTGGATTTGATGAGAGAGAAACACCTCTACCGTCACGATTCACCTGATTGATTCCGGGGATGAAAGAATTGACGTATGAGGAGAGATTAAACAGTTTGGGTTTATACTCGCTGGAGTTTAGAAGGATGAGAGGAGATCTGATTGAGATTTATTAAATTTTAAACGGGATTGATAATGTAAATGTAGACCAAATGTTTCCTCCTATGGGGCAATCTAGAATAAGAGGTCACAGGTATAGGCTGTGAGGCAGCAGATTTAAAACTGAGATGAGGAGGAACAACTTCTAGCAGAGGTTTGTGCACCTTGCCCCATAGCGCGATGGAGTCTGAATCATTAAATGGTTTCAAAAAGGAGATAGATACGTTTCTAATTTTAAAAATGGGTTAAAGAGGTATGAGGAACAGGTAGGGAAGGTGGATTTGAGACCAGGGAGAGATCAGCCATGATCTAATTCAATGGCAAAGCAAGCTTGGAGGGCTGAATTTGCCGACTTCTTCTAATTCTTATGTTCCTATGATGTCAATGTCTTCCTCAGCTTCTGCCTGGTGAGTGGATAGGAAGGTTCGTAGAAACATAGAAAATAGGTGCATGAGTAGGTCCTTCAAGTCTATTCCACCATTCAGTTGCCTCAAGACCTACATATAACTCCTTCTGGACAACCAGTGTTTTGGTCTTAGCTGCTTCCTGTGGTAGAGAATTCCATAGGCTCACCACTCTCTCGGTGAAGAAATTTCTCCACATCTCTGTCCTAAACGGTCTACCCTGTACCCTCAGACTATGATCTTTGGTTCTGGATACCTCCACCCATGTCGCCATTCCTGCAGATGGAGAGTGCAGGCTCAAAGTCACCCCCTATGTAGTATCGAGAATGGCTGAAGGCACTGGATAATGCAAAGGCTATGGTAATTATGATGCGATTAGGCAAGAATTAGGGGGCATAAGATGGGAACAGAAACTGTCAGGGAAAGGCACTGATGAAAAGTGGAACTTTTTCAAGGAACAAATACTGGGTGTCCTTGATAGGTATGTCCCTGTCAGGCAGGGAGGAAATGGCCGAGTGAGGGAACCGTGGTTCACAAAAGAGGTGGAATGTCTTGTGAAAAGGAAGAGGGAAGCTTATGTAGGGATGAGGAAACAAGGTTCAGATGGCTCGACTGAGGGTTACAAGTTAGCAAGGAATGAGCTGAAAAAGGGGCTGAGGAGAACTAGGAGGGGACATGAGAAGTCCTTGGCGGGTCGGATCAAGGAAAACCCCAAGGCTTTTTACTCTTATGTGAGGAATAAAAGAATGACCAGGGTGAGGTTAGGGCCGGTCAAGGACAGTGGTGGGAACTTGTGTATGGAATCAGTAGAGATAGGCGAGGTGATGAATGAATACTTTTCTTCAGTGTTCACCAAGGAGAGGGGCCATGTTTTTCAGGAAGAGAAGGTGTTACAGGCTAATAGGCTGGAGGAAATAGATGTTCGGAGGGAGGATGTATTGGCAGTTTTGAATAAACTGAAGGTCGATAAGTCCCCTGGGCCTGATGAAATGTATCCTAGGATTCTTTGGGAGGCGAGGGATGAGATTGCAGAGCCTTTGGCTTTGATCTTTGGGTCCTCGCTGTCCACGGGGATGGTGCCAGAGGACTGGAGAGTGGCAAATGTTGTTCCTCTGTTTAAGAAAGGGAATAGAAATGAGCCTGGTAATTATAGACCGGTTAGTCTGACTTCGGTGGTTGGTAAATTGATGGAAAAGGTCCTTAGGGATGGGATTTACGACCATTTAGAAAGATGCGGATTAATCCGGGATAGTCAGCACGGATTTGTGAAGGGCAAATCGTGCCTCACAAATTTGATAGAATTTTTTGAGGAGGTAACTAGGTGTGTTGATGAAGGTAGGCCGGTTGATGTCATATACATGGATTTTAGTAAGGCGTTTGATAAGGTCCCCCATGGTCGGCTTATGATGAAAGTAAGGAGGTGTGGGATAGAGGGAAAGTTGGCCGATTGGATAGGTAACTGGCTATCTGATCGAAGACAGAGGGTGGTGGTGGATGGAAAATTTTCGGACTGGAGGCAGGTTGCTAGCGGAGTGCCGCAGGGATCGGTGCTTGGTCCTCTGCTCTTTGTGATTTTTATTAATGACTTAGAGGAGGGGGCTGAAGGGTGGATCAGTAAATTTGCTGATGACACCAAGATTGGTGGAGTAGTGGATGAGGTGGAGGGCTGTTGTAGGCTGCAAAGAGACATAGATAGGATGCAAAGCTGGGCTGAAAAATGGCAAATGGAGTTTAACCCTGATAAATGTGAGGTGATTCATTTTGGTAGGACTAATTTAAATGTGGATTACAGGGTCAAAGGTAGGGTTCTGAAGACTGTGGAGGAACAGAGAGATCTTGGGGTCCATATCCACAGATCTCTAAAGGTTGCCACTCAAGTGGATAGAGCTGTGAAGAAGGCATATAGTGTGTTAGCTTTTATTAACAGGGGGTTGGAGTTTAAGAGCCGTGGGGTTATGCTGCAACTGTACAGGACCTTGGTGAGACCGCATTTGGAATATTGCGTGCAGTTCTGGTCACCTCACTATAAGAAGGATGTGGAAGCGCTGGAAAGAGTGCAGAGGAGATTTACCAGGATGCTGCCTGGTTTGGAGTGTCGGTCTTATGAGGAAAGGTTGAGGGAGCTGGGGCTGTTCTCTCTGGAGCGGAGGAGATTGAGGGGAGACTTAATAGAGGTTTATAAAATGATGAAGGGGATAGATCGAGTGAACGTTCAAAGACTATTTCCTCGGGTGGATGGAGCTATTACAAGGGGGCATAACTATAGGGTTCATTGTGGGAGATATAGGAAGGATATCAGAGGTAGGTTCTTCACGCAGAGAGTGGTTGGGGTGTGGAATGGACTGCCTGCAGTGATAGTGGAGTCAGACACTTTAGGAACATTTAAGCGGTTATTGGATAGGCACATGGAGCACACCAGGATGGTAGGGAGTGGGATAGCTTGATCTTGGTTTCAGATGAAGGTCGGCACAACATCGTGGGCCGAAGGGCCTGTTCTGTGCTGTAATGTTCTATGTTCTATGTTCTATGGGCTCTGACAATATTCCAACAATTTGATTGAAGATGTGTGCACCAGAACTAGCCTCTAGCCAAGCTATTCCAGTACAGCTATAACATTGGCATCTACCCAGCAATGTGGAAAATTGCCCATTTATGTTCTGTACACAAAAAGCAGGACAAATCCAACCCAACAAATTACTGCTCCCATCAGCCTACTTTCAATCATCAGTAACGTGATGGAAGAGGCTGTCAACAGTGCTGTCAAGCAGCAGGTACCCAGAAAGCTGCTCACTGACGCTCAGTTTGGGTTCCGCCAAGGCAACTCAGCTCCTGACCTCAATACAGCTTTTGGCCCAATCATGGCCAATGAGCTGAACTCAACAGGTGAGGGTACAGTGACTGGCCTTGACGTTAAAGCAGCGTCTGACTGGGTGTGGCATCAAGAACTCCTAGCAAAACTGGCGTCAATGGGAATTGCACTTAGAATCATACCTAGTGGAAAGGATGATAGTTATGGTTGTTAGAGGCCAATCCGGATAGCTCTTTGGCCATGTTTGGACCAGGTGGCCCTGGTGGAGGCCAATCACCTCAGCTCAGGTCATTACTGCAGGTGTCCCTCAGGGTTGTGTCAATGCGTGACCATCTTCAGCTGCTTGTTCAATGACCTTCCCTCAGCCATAAGTTCAGAAGTGGGAATATTCACTGAAGATTCAGTGCCATTCCCACTCCTCAGAGCCTGAAGCAAGCTGTGTCCATGTGCAGCAAGACCAGGACAATATTCAGGCTTGGACTGATAAGTGGCAAGTGATATTCATGCCACACGGTGCAATGCCCATCTCCAGCAAGAGAGAATTCAACCATCTCCCTTTCACATTCAATTGCATAACCATCGCTGAGTTTCCCCACTATACTGGGGGTTATCATTAATCAGAAATGAAACTGGACCAGCCATATAAATACTGTAGCTCCAAGTGCAGGTTGAAGGCTGGGATTCAGTGGCAAGGAACTCACCTCCTGTCTCCCCAAAGCCTGTTCACCATCTACAAGATACTAGTCAGGAGTGTGATGTAATACTCTCCACTTGCCCGGATGATATAGTTCCAACAACACTCAGGAACCTCGACAGCATCCAGGACAAAGCAGCCCACTTGGTTGATACTCCATCCACCACCTTCAACCTTCATTCCCTCCACTACTCTTGCACAGTGACAGCAGTGCATACTACATATAGGTTCCCCTCCAATCCACACACCATCCTGACTTGGAACTATGTCAGCCAGTTAGCCTGACATCAGAATCCTAGAGTCTATTATTTGAGAAGTCGCATCAATGCAAAGTTAACATGATTTTATGAAACTGTATTTTACAAATCATTTTTTGTGGGCTTAACTAGTAGGATAGATAAAATGGAACAAATAGATGTAGCATTCCAAAAACCATTCAATAAGGTTAGTACACAAGATAAGGAGTTTAGGATAACATATGAGCCTGGATTGGGGATTGATTAACAGACATGAAACAAAGAGGATGAAAAAATGGGGAATTTTTAAGTTAGCAGGATGCAACTCATGGAGTACCAGATGTTCAGTGCTGAGACCTCAGCTATTTACAATCTGTATGAATGACTTGGACAAAGACACAGAGAGTAATGTATCTAAATTTGCTCATAATACAAAACCAATGTGGCATTTTTGTTCCTTAGCTCCAGCCACATTGGTTCTGCCTTTCCAACAATATTTAATACTCAGCTCAACCCTACTTTGAGCCAGGTTTCTGAAATAGCCACATTATAGTTCCACTAGGCTATCTATGCTGACAGCTCACCAATCGTATTTACCAGACTCCATGCATTTGCACATTCACAGTAACAGTAACTTAAAATAACTACAAAAAGTGCAGGAAAAACTCTCTGCGGAATTTTCCCAAAAAACGGCAAAGGACACAATCTTACAACCTCATCCTGCCCATCAATCAGCTTGGTGAGGTGGTAAGATTGCATGCGGAGCGGAAAATCGGGTTTGCGCCCATTTTCACGCCAGACACACTGTTTTGCCAGTGGGATTGACTTTGTACCAAAAAAAGGGCTCAAAGCTGATATGAATATTAATGTCATGCTTTGCATATCATTTGCGCATTCAGCACGGCTGTTTATGGCTTCAAACGACTTCCCCCATGTCAACTGGATCTCACACCAGTGCAAATCACAGCTGATCTGCACCAGCAGAAACCAGACGTGATGGCTACGCTGGGTGAATCAGATGTCATTGAGGCCCCTGCATCATTGCTGGACAATGAGGGGGTCATATCTAGATAGTGCCCATTGGGCACCCTAACACTGCCTTCTGGGCACCCTGGCAGTGCCCACCAGGCATCCTGCCAAAAATGTACCAGGCGAATGCCAAAGGGGTGGCCCTGAGTGGGGGGTGGGGTTATTACAGGGGGAGGCAAGGAGAGGGAGCTCTGCAGCAGGGTGAGGCGAGGTGGGAGCTCTGCAAGGATGGGGGGAGCTCTTCAGGAGGGGAGCCTATCAGCAGATGGGGTGACCGGCACAAGGGGTAATTGGCAGACTGGGAGGTAGACCAGCAAAGGGGGTGATTGGTAGATGGGGGGAGACCAGAGAAGAGGGTTGTATGCAAGGTGGGGCCGTGGAGGGCGTCAGGACTGGGGACTCATCAGGAGGGTGCCAGTGCCGGCGACCCGTGTTGCCATGGGAGGTTTACACTGCCACCTATGTTGGGGGGGGGGGGGGAGTGATGTCCGTGGGCAGGGGTGGGGGGGAGAATAGTAGGAGGTCTCCCAGTTTACTGGGTGATCAGGGTGCAATGGCACCCCGAGCAGTCTGCAGCCAGCTTCACCCCAACTGGTGAGAATTGCTCTTCTGTCCAAAAAAGTGACAGTCATGAGATTACATTGTGAAATTCACCCAGAAATAGGTCTGAAGTACGCATTTTCTCACACGTTCAACATTTATTTCATAAGATCACCCCCTTAGAATTTTTTTCGTAAGATCGCCCCCGAAGTGTAAGGTTCTTAATGATAACCGGCATGTTTCTCCCCAGAGAAATGGACAGGTTTTCTCCCCAGATTCTCTGATACTTTGCCATTGTAAAGCAGTTCTGCACCGTCATTGTGAGAGGCAAGGCTCGTGTAAAGACACCGGCAAGGCCAGATCCACAGAAATCAGAAGGGCATCCTGATCTCAAATCCATCGTAGTCATCATGACTGGTTTCCATTTTTGGAAATCAGACGTGATTCCCAATGGTATGACGTCACGCCAGCGGGGGACGGGGGCAACATGTGGTGAACCCAGAGGCAACCTCGTAAAGCCGTTTTTGAACATTCAAATATATGTTAATCCATTGGAATCAGGTTTACGCCCTCACTGAGCATGAACCCGATGACGTCAAAGGCATGGGGTGAGAGGGGGTGCAGGGAAGATCTCACATGGCGCAAATCCCAATATGGCTCTCTTGTGAGAGTTTCCGGCCATAACGGGATTTGTACCCACCACGAGTAGAGCTGGAAATCGCCCCCAATATGTCCGATGGCATTGTCTTAAAGAGAAACCGAGCTAACAGCCAGAATTTTCAGGCTGTTCTTGCCGGTGGGACCTTCTGGTCCTGCCGCCAAATGCCAAACCAAGCCTGATGGTGGGAGGTGCAAACTATGGGAAACCCTGTTGACCCAGCACCAGTCAATGGCAGGTGACTTTGGTCAGCATGAAACAGGCTACAGGGGCCATGGAAAATCCCACCCAATATTTCTAGTTCAATATGATGCTTCCGCGGAACTGAAGAAAGTGAAAATATAATGGGTTTTATGCTGTTGAAAAAGGGGGAGGAGGAAGGTTCGGTAGAACAAAAGAAAAGGTCAGGGATAGGTCAGAGGGAAGAAGAGATTAAGGGGGTGATGGGCAGGGTGAGCCGGTAAGATCGCACCAGAGGCATTCTGCCTCCAACTCTCTCCTCAGGTAAAGGATAGGCTCTTCGCCTGGGCTCAAGTTATTCTCTCCCTGGTGTTCTCAATTCTTTTGAGGTTGGCTCCAGCTCTCGCATCTCTCTTTGGGTAAGTGATAGACCCTGAACTTGGGACTCAATTTATCCTCTTTCCCTGGTGCTCCTGATTATTTCCAGGTCTGCTCCAGCTGCTAAGACTGTAAGTCAACATAGATTTCAAGAGGAAATTGGATGTGCAATTATGGAAATAAGCTTGCAGGGCTACAGGGATACAGCGGGGATGTGGGACTGACTGGATTGCTCCACAGAGTGCCTGCATAATTTTGATGGGTTGAATGGACTCCTTTCGTGCGGTAAATAACTCAACATGGTCACCTGGACTGCTTTCAATCACCTGAGGGTCTGGGAAGTAATTTTCCAGAGTACTTTTTCCTTAGGTTTTCCCACTCCAAAATTTCCTTTCCAGGATTTGAGCACAAAAGTAAAGGCTGATAATCCAGTGCAGTGCTGAGGCAATGCTACACTGCCAGAGGTGCCATTGACATGAGACGCGAGAGCATGGTTTTGTAAGAGGGAGGTCGTGCCTTACAAATTTGGTGGAGTTTTTTGAGGAAGTGACAAAAACAGTTGATGAAGGAAGGGCCGTGGATGTTGTCTATATGGATTTCAGTAAGGCATTTGACAAAGTCCCACATGGCAGGTTGGTTAAGAAGGTTAAGGCTCATGGGATACAAGGAGAAGTGGCTAGATGGGTGGAGAACTGGCTTGGCCATAGGAGACAGAGGGTAGTGGTCGAAGGGTCTTTTTCCGGCTGGAGGTCTGTGACCAGTGGTGTTCCGCAGGGTTCTGTACTGGGACCTCTGCTATTTGTGATATATATAAATGATTTGGAAGAAGGTGTAACTGGTGTAATCAGCAAGTTTGCGGATGACACGAAGATGGCTGGAATTGCGGATAGCGAAGAGCATTGTCGGGCAATACAGCAGGATATAGATAGGCTGGAAAATTTGGCGGAGAGGTGGCAGATGGAGTTTAATCCGGATAAATGCGAAGTGATGCATTTTGGAAGAAATAATGTAGGGAGGAGTTATACAATAAATGGCAGAGTCATCAGGAGTATAGAAACACAGAGGGACCTAGGTGTGCAAGTCCACAAATCCTTGAAGGTGGCAACACAGGTGGAGAAGGTGGTGAAGAAGGCATATGGTATGCTTGCCTTTGTAGGACGGGGTATAGAGTATAAAAGCTGGAGTCTGATGATGCAGCTGTATAGAACGCTGGTTAGGCCACATTTGGAGTACTGCGTCCAGTTCTGGTCGCCGCACTACCAGAAGGACGTGGAGGCATTGGAGAGAGTGCAGAGAAGGTTTACCAGGATGTTGCCTGGTATGGAGGGTCTTAGCTGTGAGGAGAGATTGGGTAGACTGGGGTTGTTCTCCTTGGAAAGACGGAGAATGAGGGGAGATCTAATAGAGGTATACAAGATTATGAAGGGTATAGATAGGGTGAACAGTGGGAAGCTTTTTCCCAGGTCGGAGGTGACGATCACGAGGGGTCACGGGCTCAAGCTGAGAGGGGCGAGGTATAACTCAGACATCAGAGGGACGTTTTTTACACAGAGGGTGGTGGGGGCCTGGAATGCGCTGCCAAGTGCCATTGTTTAAGAAGGGGAACAGAGACTTCCCCGGGAATTATAGACCGGTGAGTCTCACTTCTGTTGTCGGCAAGATGTTGGAAAAAATTATAAGGGATAGGATTTATAGTTATTTGGAGAGTAATGAATTGATAGGTGATAGTCAGCATGGTTTTGTGGCAGGTAGGTCGTGCCTTACTAACCTTATTGAGTTTTTTGAGAAAGTGACCAAGGAGGTGGATGGGGGCAAGGCAGTGGACGTGGTATATATGGATTTTAGTAAGGCGTTTGATAAGGTTCACCATGGTAGGCTTCTGCAGAAAATGCAGATGTATGGGATTGGGGGTGATCTAGGAAATTGGATCAGGAATTGGCTAGCGGATAGGAAACAGAGGGTGGTGGTTGATAGTAAATATTCATCATGGAGTGCGGTTACAAGTGGTGTACCTCAGGGATCTGTTTTGGGGCCACTGCTGTTTGTAATATTTATTAATGATCTGGATGAGGGTATAGTTGGGTGGATTAGCAAATTTGCTGATGACACCAAAGTCGGTGGTGTGGTAGACAGTGAGGAAGGGTGTCGTAGTTTGCAGGAAGACTTAGACAGGTTGCAAAGTTGGGCCGAGAGGTGGCGGATGGAGTTTAATGCGGAGAAGTGTGAGGTAATTCACTTTGGTAGGAATAACAGATGTGTTGAGTATAGGGCTAACGGGAGGACTTTGAATAGTGTGGAGGAGCAGAGGGATCTAGGTGTATGTGTGCATAGATCCCTGAAAGTTGGGAATCAAGTAGATAAGGTTGTTAAGAAGGCATATGGTGTCTTGGCGTTTATTGGTAGGGGGATTGAATTTAGGAGTCGTAGCGTTATGTTGCAACTGTACACAACTCTGGTGCGGCCGCACTTGGAGTACTGTGTGCAGTTCTGGTCCCCACATTACAGGAAGGATGTGGAGGCTTTGGAGAGGGTGCAGAGGAGGTTTACCAGGATGTTGCCTGGTATGGAGGGGAGATCCTATGAGGAGAGGCTGAGGGATTTGGGATTGTTTTCGCTGGAAAGGCGGCGGCTAAGAGGGGATCTTATTGAAACATATAAGATGATTAGAGGTTTAGATAGGGTGGATAGTGATAGCCTTTTTCCTCTGATGGAGAAATCCAGCACGAGGGGGCATGGCTTTAAATTGAGGGGGGGTAGTTATAGAACCGATGTCAGGGGTAGGTTCTTTACCCAGAGGGTGGTGAGGGATTGGAATGCCCTGCCAGCATCAGTTGTAAATGCGCCTAGTTTGGGGGCGTTTAAGAGATCCGTAGATAGGTTCATGGACGAAAAGAAATTGGTTTAGGTTGGAGGGTCACAGTTTTTTTTTTAACTGGTCGGTGCAACATCGTGGGCCGAAGGGCCTGTTCTGCGCTGTAATGTTCTATGTTCTATGTTCTAAGTAGGGTGGTGGAGGCAGGCACGCTGACATCGTTTAAGACTTACCTGGATAGTCACATGAGCAGCCTGGGAATGGAGGGATACAAACGATTGGTCTAGTTGGAACAAGGAGCGGCACAGGCTTGGAGGGCCGAAGGGCCTGTTTCCTGTGCTGTACTGTTCTTTGTTCTTTGTTCTTGATACATTAATCCAAGGCCCCGAGCTGCCATCCCAGCTGGATGTAAAGGTCCCATGACACTACTTTGAAGAAGGGCAGGAAAGCCATCCCGGTTGTCCTGACCAATGATTATCCTTCAAACAACATTAGAAGAAACATGTGATCGTTATTTCATTGATATTTGTGGGAGCTTGTGGTGTGTAAATTAACTTCAACCTTTCCTCTATCACAATGGTAGACTTTAAAAGCATTTCAGTGACTGTAAAGCACTTTGAGGTGTCTGACGTTTGTGGAAAGTACTATATGAATGAAAGTCTTTCTTTATTGGCACTGGGTGTTGTTCTCTGTCTCTTTGCCTCTCCCAGGAGTTTAAATATCTGGGGGATCTGTTTGAGATGTTGTGGAAGTCAGCGGTATTTGGGGAGGGGGTGCACTGGTAAGGAAGTGTCCAGTCATAATGCTCCATGAGATCATGAGTGTCTGACAGGCTTGATAGACCAGCTGTACTTTTCCTGCCCATCAGCTTCATATGCCGTTAATGCCTTGTAAAGGTTGAAGAGTTACCCTTTGTTTAAGAAGGGCTGCAGGGAAAAGCCTGGGAACTACAGGCCAGTGAGCCTCACATCTGTGGTGGGTAAATTGTTGGAAGGTATTTTGAGAGACAGGATCTACAGGCATTTAGAGATGCAAGGACTAATTAGGGACAGTTAGCATGGCTTTGTAAGTGGAAAATCATGTCTCACAAATTTAATAGAGTTTTTTGAAGGGGTAACCAAGAAGGTAGATGAGGGCAGTCTAGTTGATGTCGTCTTCATGGACTTTAGCAATGCCTTTGACAAGGTACCGCATGGTAGGTTGTTGCACAAAGTTAAATCTCACGGGATCCAGGGTGAGGTATCTAAATGACTACAAAATTGGCTTCCTGACAGAAGCCAGAGGCTGGTTGTAGAGAGTTGTTTTTCAAACTGGAGGCCTGTGACCAGCGGTGTGCCTCAGGAATCAGTGCTGGGCCCACTGTTATTTGTCATTTATTTTAATGATTTGGATGAGAATATAGTTAGTAAGTTTGCAGATGGTACCAAGATTGGTGGCATAATGGACAGTGAAGAAAGTTATCTCCAATTGCAACGGGATCTTGATCAATTGGGCCAATGGGCTGACGAATGGCAGATGGAGTTTAATTTAGACAAATGCGGGGTGATGCATTTTGGTAGATTGGTCCAGGGCAGGACTTACTGAGTTAATGGTAGGGCGTTGGGGAGAGTTACAGAACAAAGAGATCTAGGGGTACATGTTCATAGCTCCTTGAAAGTGGAGTCACAGGTGGACAGAGAAGAAGGCATTCGGCATGCTTGGTTTCATCGGTCAGAACATTAAATACAGGAGTTGGGACGTCTTGTTAAAGTTCTACAAGATATTGGTAAGGCCACACTTGGAATATTGTGTGCAATTCTGGTCACCCTATTATAGAAAGGATATTATTAAACTAGAAAGAGTGCAGAAAAGATTTACTCGGATGCTACCGGGACTTGATGGATTGAGTTATAAGGAGAGGCTGAATAGACTGGAACTTTTTTCTCTGGAGCGTAGGAGGCTGAGGGGTGACCTTTTAGAGATCTATAAAATAATGAGGGGCATAGACAAGGTAGATAGTCAATATCTTTTCCCAAAGGTAGGGGAGTCTAAAACTAGAGGGCATAGGTTTAAGGTGAGAGGGGAGAGATACAAAAGGGTCCAGAGGGGCAATTTTTTCACACAGAGGGTGAGTGTCTGGAACAAGCTACCAGAGGTAGTAGTAGAGGCGGGTACAATTTTATCTTTTAAAAAGCATTTAGGTAGTTACATGGGTACGATGGGTATAGAGGGATATGGGCCAAATGCGGGCAATTGAGATTAGCTTAGGGGTTTTTAAAAAAAAGGGCGGCATGGACAAATTGGGCTGAAGGGCCTGTTTCCATGCTGTAAACCTCTATGACTCGATGCTAAAATTAGTGAGTTAATATCTTATGAAGGATAATGAGTTCATGTTTGTAAAGGATGGAAAAAAAATTCACTGCCCAGAGGTCAAAAGGACATTTAGGGACCACATCCGAGAAAAAACATTGGTTCAGGACAAGACTGCAAAAATTTCAAAGTAACAATCCCAGAATCCCAGACGTCTGCAACGTTGCAATTTCTGTTTCCCCTCCTCCCAGCACCTAATAATGATCTACATTCCACAAAATATATCCTGAGCATTACACCAATATCAGTCTGTCAACTTTCTTTAATATACTCGGTAGCACAGTGGTTAGCACTGCTGCTTCACAGCTCCAGGGTCCCGGGTTCGATTCCCGGCTCGGGTCACTGTCTGTGTGGAGTTTGCACATTCTCCTCGTGTCTGCGTGGGTTTCCTCCGGGTGCTCCGGTTTCCTCCCACAGTCCAAAGATGTGCGGGTTAGGTTGATTGGCCAGGTTAAAAATTGCCCCTGAGAGTCCTGAGATGCTTAGGTTAGAGGGATTAGTGGGTAAATATGTGGGGGTAGGGCCTGGGTGGGATTGTGGTCGGTGCAGACTCGATGGGCCGAATGGCCTCCTTCTGTACTGTAGGGTTTCTATGATTTCTATGATCTATGATACTCGCAGCAATGCCTTCCAGTACTGTCCAAGTGGCTGGCCGCTTCTTATCTACTTATCAGGAGGTGATTATCAGCAAGGAGTGGAATAAGGTGCAAGAAATTGTGATGGCAGAGCAGGTGAGGGATTCCTGTCAAAACTACAATTGTGGCCCAGTTTATAGGCCACTTTTGGCACCTTTGATGAATCTCCTTAAATCATGCCTGGCTTTCTTACATAGGTCAGGGTCGCCTGACTTGAAAGCCTCAGACCTAGACTTCAACAAGCAGTGGATATCTCTGGTCATCCATGGTTTCCGGTTGCGAAACATATGGACTTGCTTCTTTGGAGCACAGTCTTCTACACACTTACTAATGAAGTCAGTTACTGTAGTGGCGTACTTGTTCAGGCTGGTGACAGAGTTTTTAAATACTGACCAGTCCACTGACGAAGCAGTCCCGTAACAGATTCCTCAGACCAACATTGCACGACTTTCTTTGGCGGATTCTCCCGCTTCAGTTTTTGCTTGTAAGCCAGGAGCGGAAGCACAACCTTGTCTGATATGTCAAAGTGTGGCGGGCGATAGAGCGATGGGCATGTTTGATGTTTGTGTAGCAGTGGTCTAGGATGTTTGGGCCCCTAGTGGAACAGGAGACGTGTTGGTGGTAACTTGGTAGTACGCTCTGGAGCTTGGCCTGAATGACTGGAGTCAGGGAGGGTCCCAGAGGACTGGAAAATCGCTAACGTAACATTGGTATTTAAGAAGGGAGTGAAACAAAAGACGGGAAATTACAGGTCATTGTTAAGATTTTAGAGTCCATTGTTACTAAGATTTCAGTGTACTTGGAAGTGCATGATAAAATAGGATGAAGTCAGCATGGTTTTGTCAAGAGGAGGTCATGCCTGTCAAATCTGTTAAAAGTTTTTGAGGAGATAATGAACAGGTTAGACAAAGGAGAGCCAGTGGGCATTATCTACTTGGATTTCCAGAAGACCTTTGACAAGGTGCTGCACAGGAGGCTGCTGAGTAAGAAGAGAGCACTTAGCAAGGTACTAGCATGGATAGAAGATAGGCTGACTGGCAGAAGGCAGAGAGTAGGGATAAAAGGGTCCTTTTCAGGATGGCAGCCAGTGACTAGTGGAGTTCGCAGGGGTCACTGTTGGGACCACAAAGTTTCACTTTATGCATCAATAATCTAGATGAAGGAACTGAGGGCATTGTGGTTAAGTTTGCAGATGTTACAAAGATTGGTGAAGGCACAGGTAGTATTGAGGAGGCAGGGAGGCTTCAGAAGGACTTGGATAGGTTAGGGGAGTAGGCAAAGAAGTGGCAGATGGAATACAACATGGGAAAGGTGAGATTATGCAATTTGGTGGAAAGAATAGAGGCGTAGACTATTTTCTAAATGGGGAGCGAATTCAGAAATCGGAAGCACACTTTTTACTCTTATGTGAGAAATAAAAGAATGACCAGGGTGAAGTTAGGGCTGGTCAAGGACAGTAGTGGGAACTTGTGCATGGAGTCAGTAGAGATAGGAGAGGCGATGAATGAATGCTTTTCTTCAGTGTTCACCAAGGAGAGGGGCCATGTTTTTGAGGATGAGAGTGTGATACAGACTGATAGGCTGGAGGAGGGAGATGTTCTGAGGGAAGATGTATTAGCAATTTTGAAAAACCTGAGGGTCAATAAGTCCCCTGGGCCAGATGGGATATATCCTAGGATTCTTTGGGAGGCAAGGGATGAGATTGCAGAGCCTTTGGCTTTGATCTTTGGGTCCTCACTGTCCACGGTGATAGTGCCAGAGGACTGGAGAGTGGCGAATGTTGTTCCTCTGTTCAAGAAAGGAAATAGGAATGACCCTGGTAATTATAGGCCGGTTAGTCTTACTTAGGTGGTCGGTAAGTTAATGGAAAAGGTCCTGAGGGATAGGATTTATGACCATTTGGAAAAATGCAGCTTAATCCGGGATAGTCAACACGGATTCATGAAGGGTAAGTCTTGCCTCACAAATTTGATTGAATTCTTTGAGGAGGTAACTAAGTGTGTCGATGAAGGTGGAGCAGTTGATGTCATATACATGGATTTTAGTAAGGCGTTTGATAAGGTTCCCCATGGTCGGCTCATGAAGAAAGTAAGGAGGTGTGGGATAGAGGGAAATTTGGCCAATTAGATAAGTAACTGGCTGTCTCATAGAAGTGGAGATGCCGGCGTTGGACTGGAGTAAACACAGTAAGAAGTCTAACAACACCAGGTTAAAGTCCAACAGGTTTATTTGGTAGCAAAAGCCACACAAGCTTTCGGAACAGGCTGTCCCTTTGTCAGGTGGGTGGGAGTTCTGATTACAAACAAGGCACAAAGACACAAACTCAATTTACATGAATAATGATTGGAATGTGAGCCTTTACAGCTAATCAAGTCATAGAAATCATAGAAACCCTACAGTACAGAAAGAGGCCATTCGGCCCATCGAGTCTGCACCGACCACAATCCCACCCAGGTCCTACCCCCATATCCCTACATATTTTACCTGCTAATCCCTCTAATCTACGCATCCCAGGACACTAAGGGACAATTTTAGCATGGCCAATCAACCTAACCCGCACATCTTTGGACTGTAGGAGGAAACCGGAGCACCTGGAGGAAACCCACGCAGACACGAGGAGAATGTGCAAACTCCACACAGACAGTGACTCAAGCCGGGAATCGAACCCAGGTCCCTGGAGCTGTGAAGCAGCTGTGCTAACCACTGTGCTACCGTGCCGCCCTTACCAAGTCTTAAAGGTACAGACAATGTGAGTGGAGGGAGCATTAAGCACAGGTTAAAGAGATATGTATTGTCTCCAGACAGGACAGCTAGTGAGATTTTGCACCTCCAGGCAGGTTGTGGGGGTTACAGATAGTGTGACATGAACCCAATATCCTGGTTGATGCCGTCCTCATGTGTGCTGAACCTGGCAATTGGCATCTTTGATGGATCCGGCACGTCTTGCAGAGGTTGCTGTGGCAGGGTTGTGTGGTATCGTGGTCACTGTTCTCCTGAAGGCTGGGTAGTTTGCTGCGGACAATGGTCTGTTTGAGGTTGTGCGGTTGTTTGAAAGGAAGAAGTGGGGGTGTGGGGATGGCCTTGGCGAGATGTTCGTCTTCATCACGGATGCCATAATCTCACGCGAAAACATCATCCACCAGGTACACGGTACATACTCTTGCAACTCGGCCAACGTTGTCTACCTGATACGCTGCAGGAGAGGATGTCCCGAGGCATGGTACATTGGGGAGACCATGCAGATGCTACGACAACGGATGATTGAACACCGCTCGACAATCACCAGGCAGAAGTGTTCTCTTCCTGTTGGGGAACACTTCAGCGGTCACGGGCATTCAGCCTCTGATCTCCGGGTAAGCGTTCTCCAAGACGGCCTTCGCGACACACGACAGCGCAGAGTCGCTGAGCAGAGACTGATAGCCAGGTTCAGCACACATGAGGACGGCCTCAACCGGGATATTGGGTTCATGTCACACTATCTGTAACCCCCACAACCTGCCTGGATGTGCAAAATCTCACTAGCTGTCCTGTCTGGAGACAATACATATCTCTTTAACCTGTGCTTAATGCTCCTTCCACTCACATTGTCTGTACCTTTAAGACTTGATTAGCTGTAAAGGCTCACATTCCAATCATTATTCATGTAAATTGAGTTTGTGTCTTTGTGCCTTGTTTGTGATCAGAACTCCCACCCACCTGACGAAGGAACAGCCTGTTCCGAAAGCTAGTGGCTTTTGCTACCAAATAAACCTGTTGAACTTTAACCTGGTGTTGTGAGACTTCTTACTATCTCATAGAAGACAGAGGGTGGTGGTGGATGGAGAGTTTTCAGATGGAGACCAGTTACCAGCGGTGTACCACAGGGATCAGTGCTGGGTCCTCTGCTCTTTGTCATTTTTATCAATGACTTGGAGGAGGGGGCTGAAGGGTGGGTCAGTAAATTTGCTGATGACACCAAGATTGGTGGAGTAGTGGATGAGGTGGAGGGCTGTTGTAGGCTGCAAAGAGACATAGATAGGATGCAGAGCTGGGCCGAAAAATGGCAGATGGAGTTTAACCCTGATAAGTGCGAGGTGATTCATTTTGGTAGGACAAATTTGAATGCGGATTACAGGGTCAAAGGTAGGGTTCTGAGGAATGTGGAGGAACAGAGAGATCTTGGGGTCCATATCCACAGATCTCTGAAGGTTGCCACTCAAGTGGATAGAGCCGTGAAGAAGGCCTATAGTGTGTTAGCGTTTATTAACAGGGGTTTGAGTTTGTTTAAGAGCCGTGGGGTTATGCTGCAACTGTACAGGACCTTGGTAAGACCACATTTGGAATATTGTTTGCAGTTCTGGTCACCTCACTATAAGAAGGATGTGGAAGCATTGGAGCGAGTGCAGAGGAGATTTACCAGGATGCTGCCTGGTTTGGAGGGTAGGTCTTATGAGGAAAGGTTGAGGGAGCTAGGGCTTTTCTCTTTAGAGTGGAGGAGGATGGGAGGCGACTTAATAGAGGTTTATAAGATGATGAGGGGGATAGATAGAGTGGATGTTCAGAGATGATTTCCTTGGGTGGATGTAGCTGTTACTAGGGGGCATAACTATAAGGTTCATGGTGGGACATATAGGAGGGATGTCCGAGGTAGGTTCTTTACTCAGAGAGTGGTTGGGGTGTGGAATGGACTGCCTGCAGTGATAGTGGAGTCGGACACTTTAGGAACTTTCAAGCGGTTATTGGATAGGCACATGGAGCACACCAGGATGATAGGGAGTGGGATAGCTTGATCTTGGTTTCGGACAAAGCTCAGCACAACATCGAAGGGCCTGTACTGTGCTGTACTGTTCTATGTTCTATGGAGCATGGCAGTCCTAATTCAGGATTCTCTTACATTAACTTGAGGCTGGGTTGGTAGTTAGAAAGACAAATGTAATGTTAGCATTTATTTCGAGAGGACTAGAATACAAAAGCAGGTATACTACAAATATTGCTGAGGATGTATAAGGCTCTGGTCAGACCACATTTGGAATATTGTGAGCAATTTTGGGCCCTGTATCTAAGGAAGGATGTGCTGACCTTGGAGTGGGGTCAGAGGAGGTTCACGAGAATGATCCCAGGAAACAAAGGAGCGTTTGAGGACTCTGGGTCTGTACTCGATGGAGTTTAGAGGGATGAGGGAGGGATCCCATGAAACTTACAGAATACTGAAAGGCCTGGATAGACTGGAGAAGACCCTGACCTGGCAGTGACCCCGCGGACGCCAACACACGAACCAGGCCACAGGTGACCGCGACCTCAGACATGGTACCAGCTTACTAGCCTTCGAGCCATCCATGCTGGTGTGTGGTCTGGATAACCACCTACCGGCGAAGCCAAACTGCAGCCTGACAGTGTCCCTGAACACCCGACCGTGTAGACCCATCTACCAACCCAGGAACCGCAAGCGGGCAATAAATCCTCCATCCATCGACCAGAGCAAAAAACCTCATTGGACACAACTATACCCTTCACACCGCAAACTACTCTCACCATTTCCCAGGCTCGAAAAGAAGCAGACACTCCAGGAAGCGTGGGAAACATGCAGGGCTGCAGGTGAGAGTGAAACAATGCAGTTGCATGCACCCCCACCCCCCCCCCCCCCCCCACCCCCTCAGCTCACTCCTGGCAAATGTCCAATCTTTGGGAAACAGGCTAGACAAACTCAAAGCCAGACTCACTTCCCAAAGAGAACTGAGGGACTGCTGTGTGTCTATTTCATGGAGACGTGTCTCACTCCTGCTTCACCAGACTGTGCCCTACAACCAGAGGGCTTCTCAATCCATCGAATGGACGGTACAGCGGCCTCGGGCAAAGCTAGGGGAGGTGGGGTCTGCTTCCTGATCAACACCTCGTGGTGCCTAGACATAGCAACACTGGCGGGTTTTTGCTCCCCGGTCCTAGAATACCTGATGCTAAAATGCCACCCCAACTACCTTCTGCGGGTGTTCACCTCCATTATCCTGACGGCAGTTTACATCCCACCACTTGCGGACATGAAGATCGTGCTGGACGAAATATACACCACTACAGATAGCCTTGAGACGAAACATCCCGAGGCCTTGTTCATTGTGGCTGGGGACTTCAATCAGGCTAAGTTCAAGAGCGTGTTACCAAGTTACCACCAACAAGTCTCCTGTTCCACCAGAGGCCCAAACATCCGAGACCACTACTACACAAATATCAAACATGCCTACCATCCTATTGCCTCCTACACTTCGGCAAATCAGACCACAAGGCTGTGCTCCTGCTCCCGTCTTACAAGCAAAAACTGGAGCAGGAGAATCCTTCAACAAAGTCGTGCAATGTTGGTCTGAGGAATCATATAATCTCGTACAGGACAGCTAGAGTCAGTGGACTGGTCAGTATTTTAAAACTCTGCGACCAGCCTGAACGAGTAACACTACAGTAACTGACTTCATCAGTAAGTGTGTAGAAGACTGTGTGCCAAAGAAGCAAATCTGTGTGTTCCCCAACCGGAAACCATGGATGAACAGGGATATCTGCTGCTTGCTAGTGTCTAGGCCTGAGGCGTTCAAATCAGGCGACCCTGACCTATATAAGAAAGTAAGAAGTCTCACAACACCAGGTTAAAGTCCAACAGGTTTATTTGGTCGCAAATGGCAGAGTTTTTAAATACTGACCAGCCCACTGACTCTAGCTCCAACACACCCCTCCCTGATGAGCCCAATGCATGCTATGCCTGTTTTGGGCAAGAGGTCAGCGAGAGCATACCCTCCATCCTGGAAGCCTTGGATGAACCTGTATCTGAGGTCACCATTGCAGATGTCAGAGCGGTTTTCTCGAAGGTCAACCCAGGAAAGTGAGTGGCCCAGATGGGGTACCCGGACGAGCACTCAGATCCTGCGTGGATCAGCTGGCGGGGGGTAATCGCAGATATTTTCAACTTCTCTTTACAACAATCTGAAGTCCCTATCTGCTACAAGAAGAGAACCATCATCCCGGTACCAAAGAAAAGCCAAGCAGCGTGCCTTAATGACTATTGGCCGGTGGCTCTGACATCCATCATTATGAAGTGCTTCGAAAGGTTAGTCATGGCACGAATCAATTCCAGCCTCCCGTACTGTCTGGGTCAACTACAGTTCACCTACCACTGCAACAGGTCCATCGCAGACGCCATCTCCCTGGCCTTGCACTCAGCCCTGGAACACCTAGATAACAAAGACACCGATGTCAGATTCCTATTTATTGACTACAGCTCAGCCTTCAACACCATTATTCCTACGAAACTCTTTTCCAAACTCTGTGGCTTGAGCCTCGGCTCCTCCCTCTGCGACTGGATCCTGAACTTCCTAACCCACAGACAACACCTGCTCATCATCCTCAGCACCGGTGCCCCACAAGGCTGTGTTCTCAGCCCCCTACTATACTCCTTATACACCTATGGCTGTGTGGCCAGATTCCCCTCCAACTCGATTTTCAAGTTTGCTGATGACACCACCGTAGTGGGTCGGATCTCAAACAATGACGAGACAGAGGACAGGAATGAGATAGAGAATCTGGTAAACTGGTGTGGCAACAATAATCTCTCCCTCAATGTCAACAAATGAAGGAGATTGTCATCGATTTCAGGAAGCGTAGAGGAGAACATGCCCTTGTCTACATCAACGGGGACAAAGTAGAAATGGGCGAGAGCGTCAAGTTTTTAGATGTCCAGATCACCAACAACCTGTCCTGGTCCTCCCATGCCGACACTATAGTTAAGAAAGCACATTAATGCCTCTACTTTCTCAGAAGACTAAGGAAATTTGGCATGTCAGCTATGACTCTCACCAACTTTTACAGATGCACCATAGAAAGTATCCTTTCTGGTTGTATCACAACTCGGTATGGCTCCTGCTCTGTCCAAGACTGCAAGAAACTACAAAAGATCATGAAAGTAACCCAATCCATCATGCAAACCAGCCTCCCATCCATTGACTCTGTCTACACTTCCCGCTGCCTCAGTAAAGCAGCTAGCATAATTAAGGACCCCATGCACCCAGATATTCTCTCTTTCACCTTCTTCTGTTGGGAAAAAGATACAAAAGTCTGAGGTTGCGTACCAGCTGACTCAAGAACAGCTTCTTCCCTGCTGCCATTAGACTTTTGAATGGACCTACCTTGCATTAAGTTGATCTTTCTCTACACCCTAGCTATGACTGTAACATTACATTATGAACTCTCTCATTTCCTTCTCTATGAACGGTATGCTTTGTCTGTATTGCACGCAAGAAACAATACTTTTCACTGTATATTAATACATGTGACAATAATAAATCAAATCAAATCAAAGATGTTTCTATTAGTAGAAGTGACTATGATCTGAGAACACAGCCCCAGAGTAAAGGGACCACTCTTTAGAACCAAGATGAGGAGAAATTTCTTCAGCCAGAGGGTAGAGAATCTGTGAAATTCATTGCCACAGAAGGCTGTGGAGACCAGTTCAATGAATGTATTCAAGACAGACATGGATAAGTTCTTGACTGGTAAGGGGATAAAAGGTTACGGGGAAAATGCGGGAGACTGGGGTTGAGAAACATATCAGCCATGATCAAATGGCAGAGCAGACTTGATGGGCCAAATGGCCTAATTCTGCTCCTATATCTTATGGTCTTGACACAAATATTTAAACAAAAATTTGACAAATGCATATTAATTTATTTTCGGTGATATTGGGTTGGGTGGGGGTTGGGGGAGGGGTGTGGAGAATGTTGACCTGAACACTGGGAAGAACTCCCTGCACTTTTTGAACCTTTTCAGTGTCAGGAAAACAGGAGCTTAGCTTAATGTTTTATTACTTGACAATGAGTGAAGAACAGAAGGTGTAGTAGTGAGAGACAGTTAGAATGTGTGACAGCAAGTGGTGTACAGAATGTGTGATAGTGAGTGAACAATAGAATGATGTGTGATAGTGAAGAACAAACTGTGTGTCAGGTGGGGAGCTGAACCTGCTGGGGGTGAGATGAAGTATGGGACAAATTCAGGACAAATTATAAACACCTGTTATTGATAATAAATAGAGGAGGGAAATGAAAGAATTATAATTTTGTTTTTCAGCAGAGTGAGTTACAGTCAGTCACATGGTTCTGGCATGTTGATTGTAGCCAGCTGTGAGTATGGTTTTAGGACTGGTTTTAGGACTGGTCACACGGTAGCACAGTGGTTAGCACTGCTGCTTCACAGCTCCAGGGTCCCGGGTTCGATTCCCGGCTCGGGTCACTGTCTGTGTGGAGTTTGCACATTCTCCTCGTGTTTGCGTGGGTTTCCTCCGGGTGCTCCGGTTTCCTCCCACAGTCCAAAGATGTGCGGGTTAGGTTGATTGGCCAGGTTAAAATTGCCCCTGAGATGTGTAGGTTAGAGGGATTAGCGGGTAAATATGTGGGGGTAGGGCCTGGGTGGGATTGTGGTCGGTGCAGACTCGATGGGCCGAATGGCCTCCTTCTGCACTGTAGGGTTTCTATGATTCTATGATTCTATGAAATTAAGAAGTCGCACAACACCAGGTTAAAGTCCAACAGATTTATTTGGTAGCACAAGCCACAAGCTTTCGGAGCACGGCCCCTTCATCAGGTGAGTGGGAGTCGTGTTCACAAACAGGGCATATAAAGACACAAGCTCAATTTACAAGATAATGGTTGGAATGCGAGTCTTTACAGGCAATCAAGTCTTAAAGGTGCAGACAGTGTGAGTGGAGAGAGGGTTAAGCACAGGTTAAAGAGATGTGCATTGTCTCCAGCCAGGACAGTTCATGAGATTTTGCAAGCCCAGGCAGGGTTACAGAGAGTGTGACATGAACCCAAGATCCCGGTTGAGGCCGTCCTCATGTGTGCGGAACTTGGCTATCAGTTTCTGCTCAGCGATTCTGCGTTGTCGTGTGTCGTGAAGGCTTACCCGAAGATCAGAGGCTGAATGCCCGCGACTGCTGCAGTGTTCCCCAACAGGAAGAGAACACTGGTGATTGTCGAGCAGTGTTCATTCATCCGTTGTCGTAGTGTCTGCATGGTCTCCCCAATGTACCATGCCTCGGGACATCCTTTCCTGCAGTGTTTCAGGTCGACAACTTTGGCCGAGTTGCAAGAGTACGTAATGTGTACCTGGTGGATGGTGTTCTCACGTGAGATGATGGCATCCATGTCGATGATCTGGCACGTCTTGCAGAGGTTGCTGTGGCAGGGTTGTGTGGTGTCGTGGTCACTGTTCTCCTGAAGACTGGGTAATTTGCTGCGGACAATGGTCTGTTTGAGGTTGTGCGGTTGTTTGAAGGCAAGAAGTGGGGGTGTGGGGATGGCCTTGGCGAGATGTTCGCCTTCAGTGATGACATGTTGAAGACTCCAGAGAAGATGTTGTAGCTTCTCCACTCCGGGAAAGTACCGGACGACGAAGGGTACTCTGTTCATCGTGTCCCGTGTTTGTTTTCTGAGGAGGTTGATGTGGTTTTTCGCTGTGGCGCATTGGAACATCAATCGATGAGTCGAGCGCCATATCCTGTTCTTATGAGGGCATCTTTCAGCGTCTGGAGGTGTCTGTTGCGATCCTCCTCATCCGAGCAGATCCTGTGTATTCGGAGGGCTTGTCCGTAGGGGGTGGCTTCTTTAACGTGTTTGGGTGGAAGCTGGAGAAGTGGAGCATCGTGAGGTTATCCGTGGGCTTGCGGTACAGTGAGGTGCTGAGGTGACCGTCCTTAATGGAGATGCGTGTGTCCAAGAATGCAACCGATTCCGGAGAGTAGTCTATGGTGAGTCTGATGGTGGGATGGAATTTGTTGATGTCATCATATAGTTGTTTCAGTGATTCAAAGTGTCAGTACTCAAACGGCTGTCAGCAATCCCAGGAATTTGTTTTCAAAGGAAGTTCCAGAATCATAAGGAGATTCTCCCATCCTGCTGCGCTACAAACGCAGCACAGTGGGCCGGGAGACTTTAGCAGAGGCCGTTTTGCAGGCTCCCCACTGGGCGCCACAGCCTGCATGCATCTTTGACAGCCAGATTAAAATTTAAAGGCAAGTTCAATGTCATTAGTGGGCCCGGGACTGAAATCTCCGGATCCGCTAGCGTTCCCCCCACCCCCCCTGCCCCGCCGCTGCCAGGGGTGATTCACCCCAGCAGGGAACTGGCTGCCTGACCATGCTGGGATGAAGGGTGGGCAATTCAGGCCCCCCCAGAGGGTTGGGTGCCAGGTGGGTGTCACCTGGGCATTGCCACCTCTGCAATGCCAGCCTGGGCCCACGGAACTGCCCAAGGGGCAAAGTGCCAATTCCCAGGGGGCACCTTGGCACTGCCCATTGGGCTTTGGGCAGTTCCAAAGGGGTGGGGCCTAATGTGGGTCCATATGCGGGCAGGGCCTCTGGGGGGTCATCAGTGGAGTTGGGGGATCCCGTTGCCATTCTGTAGTTTAGGCTGAGTGACAGAGAGAGGGGGCCAGCCATCGGGGTGGGGGTGGTGGAGGGTGGTGAGCGCTGCCTGCTGAGGACTAAGGGTGATCAGTCAGGGCTGCGGGGGGGAGGGGGAGGTGTGGGGACTGAAGGGTGGGGTGTCAGGGCTGCCGGTGGGGTGGGGGGGGGAGGGGGAGGTGTGGGGACTGAAGGGTGGGGTGTCAGGGCTGCCGGTGGGATGGGGGGGGGGAGGGGGAGGTGTCGGGACTGAAGGGTGGGGTGTCAGGGCTGCCGGTGGGATTGGGGGGGGGGAGGTGATTGGGAGATCGAGGCTGTTGCGGGTGGGTGGGGTTCGAGGCTGGCCCAAGCATGTTCGAGGGGCCAGCGATCGGGATGTGGGGGGCTTGCATAGCCGGCGATGCAGGGCTCATGGGGCTGGCCAATGATCGACAGGGGCCAGTGCGTATGTGCCGATCTCGGTGTTGACAGATTGGCGTATGCGCAGTGGCCCGCTGAGCGCTACGCTGCCGGCCTCTCCAGCGGGAATAGGCTTCGCCCCCAGCTTTTTGGACTGATTCACGTTACTGCATTCCACGTTGCACAGAGTGTGGGAGATTCATTTTGAAACTCCCGCTGAAAAAAACAGTGTGATTTACTCCAGTTTTTACACAAATTTGACATTTAGAATTTTTGGGGGGGAATCGCCCCCCCCCCCCATAAGTGGTCCATAAATTTCTCAAAGCTGTTTATTATGAATGAAAGAGATGATGTTTCGCAAATGTGAGAAGCTGTGGGGCGACACGGTGGCACAGTGGTTAGCACTGCTGCCTCACAGTGCCAGGGACCCGGGTTCAATTCCGGCCTCAGGTCACCATCTGTGTGGAGTTTGCACATTCTCCCATGTCCTCCGGGTGCTCGGGTTTCCTCCCACAGTCCAAAAATGTGCGGGTTAGGTTGATTGGCCGTGCTAAATTGCCCCTTCCGTGTCAGAGGATTAGCAGGGTAAATATGTGGGGTTACGGGAATAGGGCCTGGGTGGGATTGTGGTCGGTGCAGACTTGATGGGCCAAATGGCCTCCTTCTGCACTTTTGGGGTTCTCTGAAGCCTGAGGATGTTTATGAAGGAAAAATCTTCACATCCCTAAACGTTGAGAACTTTCCAGAACAAAAACTAACAAAAAATTTGAGTTTGTCCTTTCATGTTTTTATAAGATTTGTCGAGGTGAGTGAGACAGTGTAGTTAACAAAATCATCCAGGAAGAGGTCTTGGCATAATTCATGCACTTCAGTGGATCTACTTTGGTTCGATCTATAATTAGTTTGCAGCACTGTACAGATGTGGCTAATTCAATTGAAGGCTTTTCATAGATCAAATCCCAAGCATGCTCAGCCAAAGCCTCTGTAGGGAAGGGAGGATTTTCAATAATTCTCGCATTCCAGAGATGTTCATCTTGCTTGCTCTGCCAGCTCCTGACTTCTGCCTAGGATTCCTGGCCCTACTTATTTTCCTGGTTTTCTATTCCTCGTTTCTGTCTAAGAATCTTGTTCCTGAATTTTCTCCCATTATTCTGCTGAAACTCATGTCTGTGGATTCTGGATAAAGCACTGATTGGCTCAGTAGCATTGAATAAGCTGCTGGTATTGACATCTCAATCTCTCTCACAAACTGTGGCCAAACATGCAATACGGAGCACCCCACAGAACGGATAGTAAAGAATCAAAGTCTTGCGAATTAGGGAGAATTCTAAGATACTCCATAAATACATTAAAAGGAAGAGGATAACCAGGGAAAGAGTAGAGGGCAATCTATGGTGAAGCCACAGGACGTTGGAAGGATGTTAGATGAATATTTCTCTTCGGACTTCACTGAGGAAAAGGACAACGTAGGTACAGAATTCAGGAAAAGGGACTGTGAGGAATTTGCGCAATTTGACATCGGAAATGGGGAGTTTTGGAGGCTCTGACGGGCTTAAAAATAGACAAATCCCCCGCCCCGGATGAATTGCTGCTGTGGGAAGCGAGGCAGGAAATTGCAGGGGCTTTTGACACAAATTTTTAATTTTTAATTGTTCACGGGGAAATACCAGAGGACTATCAGAGGATACAGGCGGAGAGATGGCAGATGGAGTTTAATCCGGACAAATGTGAGGTAATGCATTTTGGAAGGTCTAATACAGATAGGAAATATACAGTAAATGGCAGAACCCTTAAGAGTATTGATAGGCAAAGGGATCTGGGTGTACAGGTACACAGGTCACTGAAAGTGGCAATACAGGTAGAGAAGGTAGTCAAGAAGGCATACGGCATGCTTGCCTTCATCGGCCGGGGTATTGAAAATTAAAAATTGGCAAGTCATGTTGCAGCTTTATAGAACCTTAGTTAGGCCGCATTTGGAATATAATGTTCAATTCTGGTCGCCACACTACCAGAAGGGTGTGGAGGCTTTGGAGAGGGTACAGAAAAGATTTACCAGGATGTTGCCTGGTATGGACATGCTACCGTGCAAAGGGACCTGGGGGTCCTTGTGCATGAGACGCAAAAGCCCAGTCTGCAGGTACAACAGGTGATCAAGAAGGCAAATGGGATGTTGGCCTATATCGCGAGGGGGATAGAATATAAAAGCAGGGATGTCTTGATGCACCTGTACAGGGCATTGGTGAGGCCGCAGCTGGAATACTGTGTGCAGTATTGGTCCCCTTATATGAGGAAGGATATATTGGCATTGGAGGGAGTGCAGAGAAGGTTCACCAGGTTGATACCGGAGATGAGGGGTTTGGATTATGAGGAGAGGCTGAGGAGATTGGGTTTGTACTCGTTGGAGTTTAGAAGGATGAGGGGGGATCTTATGGAGACTTATAAGATAATGCGGGGGCTGGAGGCGGAGAGATTCTTTCCACTTAGTAAGGAAGTTAAAACTAGAGGACACAGCCTCAAAATAAAGGGGGGTCGGTTTAAGACAGAGTTGAGGAGGAACTTCTTCTCCCAGAGGGTGGTGAATCTCTGGAATTCTCTGCCCACTGAGGTGGTGGAGGCGACCTCGCTGAATATGTTTAAAGCGCGGATGGATGGATTCCTGATCGGTAAGGGAATTAAGGGTTATGGGGATCAGGCGGGTAAGTGGAACTGATCCACGTCAGATCAGCCATGATCTTATTGAATGGCGGGGCAGGCTCGAGGGGCTAGATGGCCTACTCCTGCTCCTATTTCTTATGTTCTTAGATGTTTCTGATCTGTCTTGACAGTAATTTTTAAAGCTTCTGTCGGTCACATTCACATTAGTGTCAGGATGCAGAAATTTCACATCACTTCTTCGATATATTTGCGGTTTGAGACATTGTCATTCTCATAGCTAATGGGCAGAGCAGTGGCAGATGATATTTAACCCTGGTAAGTGCGAGGTGATGCAAATTTGGAAGAAGAAACAAGACCTATCCTAGTATTAGAGGGTTGGATGGAGAGAAATTTGTTGAGTATATCCAGGAGGAATTTCTCATTCAGTATGTGGATGGCCCGAATAGAGAGGAGGAAAAACTTGACCTCCTCTTGGGAAATAAGGAAGGGCAGGTGACAGAAGTGTTAGTGAGGGATCACTGGGACCAGTGACTAATTCTATTAGTTTTGCGACAGCTATGGAGAATGATAGGTCTGGCCCAAAAGTTAAAATTCTAAATTGGGGCAAGGCTACTTTTGATGGTATCAGGCAGGAACTTTCAAAAGTTAATTGGGGGAGTCTATGGGAAGGCAAAAGGATGTCAGGTAAGTGGGAGGCTTTCAAAAGTGTGTTAACCAGGGTTCAGGGTAAGCACATTCCTCTTGGATTGAAGGGCATGGCTGGTAAAAGTAGGGCACCCTGGATGACTCGGGATATTGAGGCCCTAGTCAGGAAGAAGAAGGAGGCACGTGACATGCATAGGCAGCTGAGATCAAGTGAATTCCTTGAAGAGTATAGGGGGTGTAGGAGTAGTGTTAAGAGATAAATCAGGAGGACAAAAGGGGGGCACGAGATTGTTTTGGCAGATAAGGCAAAGGAGAATCCAAAGAGCTTCTACAAATACATAAAGGCCAAAAGAGTAACTAGGGAGAGAGTAGGGCCTCTTAAGGTCATCTATGTGTGGATCCACAAGAGATGGGTGAGATCCTAAATGAATATTTCACATCAATATTTACTGTTGAGGAAAGCATGGATGTTAGGGAACTTGGGGAAATAAATAGTGATGTCTTGTGGAGTGTACATATTACAGAGAAGGAGGTGCTGGAAGTCTTAAAGCACTTCAACGTAGATAAATCCCTGGGACCTGATGAAGTGTCTCCCAGGACATTGTGGGAGGCTAGGGAGGAAATTGCAGGTCCCCTAGCAGAGATATTTGAATCAACAATAGTCACAGGTGAGGTGCCTGAAGATTGGAGGGTGGCAAATGTTGTGCCCTTGTTTAAAAAGGGCTGCAGGGAAAAGCCTGGGAACTACAGGCCGGTGAGCCTCACATCTGCGGTGGGTAAGTTGTTGGAAGATATTTTGAGAGACAGGATCTACAGGCATTTAGAGACACAAGGACTGATTAGGGACAGTCAGCATGGCTTTGTGAGTGGAAAATCATGTCTCACAAATTTGATTGAGTTTTTTGAAGGGGTGACCAAAAAGATAGATGAGGGCAGTACAGTTGATATTGTCTACGTGGACTTTAGCAAAGGCAGGACTTACTCAGTTAATGGTAGGGCGTTGGGGAGAGTTACAGAACAAAGAGATCTAGGGGTACATGTTCATAACTCCTTGAAAGTGGAGTCACAGGTGGGCAGAGTGGTGAAGAAGGCATTCGGCATGCTTGGTTTCATTGGTCAGAACATTGAATACAGGAGTTAGGACGTCTTGTTGAATTTGTCCAAGACATTGGTACGGCCACACTGTGTTTACTTCTGGTTACCCTATTATTGAAAGGATATTATTAAACTAGAAAGAGTGCAGAAGAGATTTCCTAGGATGCTACCAGGACTTGATGGTTTGAGCGATAAGGAGAGGCTGGATAGACTTGGACTTTTTCCTCCGGAGCGTAGAAGGCTGAGGGGTGATCTTATAGAGGTCTATAAAATAATGAGAGGCACAGATCAGCTAGATAGTCAATATCTTTTCCCAAAGGTAGGGGAGTCTAAAACGAGAGGGCATAGGTTTAAGGTGAAAGGGGAGAGATACAAAAGTGTCCAGAGGGACAATTTTTTCACGCAGAGGGTGGCGCGTGTCTGGAACAAGCTGCCAGAGGTAGTAGTAGAGGCGGGTACAATTTTGTCTTTTAAAAAGCGTTTAGACAGTTACGGGGTAAGATGGGTATAGAGGGATATGGGCCAAATGCGGGCAATTGGGACTAGCTTGGAGGTTTAAAAAAAAAGGCGGCATGGACAAGTTAGACCGAAGAGCCTGTTTCCATGCTCTTATGACTCTATGAGGTGTATAAGATTATGAGGGGTATGGACAGGTTGAAGAGGGAGCAGCTGTTCCCCTTGATGGGAGGGTGGGGGAGGGGGGGGTCAATCGTGAGAAGACATAGTTTTACAGTACGGGCGGGAGATTCAGATGGAATTTTAGTGAAAAAAAATCACTCAGCTGGCAGTGAAAATTTGAAATGCACTGCCTGGGAAGGTAGTGGATGCCGGAAACCCTATAACTTCTAAAAAATATTTGGATGAGCATTTAAAATATCATAACGTTCAATGATATGGGTCAAGTGCAGGAAAATGAAGTAGCCTTTAGTGGTAATTATTGTTGGTGCAGATGCAATGGACTGAAGGACCTTTGCTGCGCTGTATGATTCTAAACAGAGGAGAAGAGAAAATCACCTATCTTTTGATCTAATTATTGTCTATGGAATTCAACATTCAGGTCTTGCTATGTCCTACTTCCTTTCAGATCAATCCAGACCAGAATATATAGATCATACAATCCTACAGTGCAGAAGGAGGCCATTTGGCCCATTGAGTCAGCACCGACCACAATCCTACCCAGGCCGTATCCCCATAACCCCATGCATTTGTCCTAGCTAGTCCCCCTGACACTAAGAGGCAATTTAGCATGGCCAATCCATCTAACCCACTCATCTTTGGACTGTGGGAGGAAACCGGAGCACCCACAGGAAACCCACGCAGACACGGGGAGAACATGCAATCTCCACACAGACAGTGACCCAAGCCGGAAATTAAACCCGGGTCCCTGGCGATGCGAGGCAGCAGTGCTAACCACCGTGCCGCCCCACATTTTCCCTCTTTGCGCCAAATTCCATCACTCACCAAATTCCTGAGTTCAGTCATCTGTCAAAACTATACTCATTCAAGCTCGCCTCCATGCTAAACGTCAGCCTCTTAGAGGCAGAGACAAGAGAACCAAACAATGGGGAAATAGCAGAGACGTTGAACAAATATTTTGAGTCTGTCTTCAGAGTAGAAGACAAAAGTTACATATCAGAAACAGAGGGTAACCAAAGGGCTAATTAGATGAATTACTGCAATTAATATCAGCAGAGAAACGGTATTGGAGAAGTCTAAATCAAAAGCCATCAAATCCCTTGAATGTTATCACAGAGAGAGTATACTTGGACGATTAAAATGCATTCAATAAGGTACCACGCAAAAGGTTAAAATGCAGTGGCAGACATTTAAGGGGTTATTTCGAATAAGTATATCCCTACTATAATAAACTCTGAGGGGAGCACCATCCATCTACGGTTAGCTATAAAAGTAAGGAAGATATCAAACTCAAGAAAAAAGCAAACATCTATGCAAAGGTGAGTGGCAGGTCAAATGATTGGTCAGAATGTTAATAATGGCAGAGAATGACTCAAGGATTAACCTGGAGAAAAAAAAATAGACTATGAGAGAAAGAAATGTAAAAACAGATGGCCAAGAGTTTCTACAGGTATTGAAAATGGACAAGATTAAGTCAAGTGAGTGTTGTTCTCTGGAGACTGAGAATGGAGAGTTATTAAATGGTGGTTGAACTGAACAGACATTTTGCTTCTGTCTTCACTATAGAGAATACCAGCTATAAATCAGGAGGTGGGAGAGAGGAACTTGGTGAAATTACAATCATTAGGGAAGCGGTACTGAGCAAACTAAGGGAGCTGTGGGCTGATAAGTCTCCAGGTCCTGATGGATTTCATCCTCGGGTTTAAAACAGGTGGGTAATGAGCTGGTAGACCTTGGTGTTACTCTCTGACCTTGGTGTTAATTTTCCAAAATTCACTATTATGGAAAGGTTTCATCAGACTGGAAAGTAGCAAATGTTACCACTCTATTCAAAAAGGGATCAGGCAGAAAACAAGAAATTATAAGCCACTTAGCTTGACACCTGTCGTGGGGAAGGTGTTAGAATAAATAATTGAGAAGGTTGACATTTGGAAAGCTGGACATTTGGGAAAACTCAAAGTAATCAGGAAGAGTCAGCATGGTTTTATGATGGTGTTCAATGAAGTTGTTAGTGTTTTACAATGTTTGTTGGTGTTTTATAATGTTTGTTGGAGTTTTGATTTGATTAGATTTATTGTCACATGAATTAGCATAGTGAAAAGTATTGTTTCTTGCACGCTATACAGACAGAGCATACCGTTCATAGAGAAGGAAACGAGAGAGTACAGAATGTAGTGTTACAGTCATAGAGAGGGTGTAGAGAAAGATCAACTTAATGCAAGGTAGGTCCATTCAAAAGTCTGACAGCAGCAGGGAAGAAGCTGTCCTTGAGTCGGTTGGTACGTGACTTCAGACTTTTGTATCTTTTTCCCAACGGAAGAATGTGGAAGAGAGAATGTCCGAGGTGTGTGAGTCCTTAATTATGCTGGCTGCTTTGCCGAGGCAGCGGGAAGTGTAGACAGAATCAATGCATTTTGATTTGATTTATTGTCACATGTGTCAAAATACAGTGAAAAGCATTGTTTCTTGCACGCTGTACAGACAAAGCATACTGTTCATAGAGAAGGAAACGAGAGAGTGCAGAATGTAGTGTTACAGTCATAGTGAGGGAGTAGAGAAAGATCAACTTAATGCAAGGTAAGTCCATTCAAAAGTCTGACAGCAGCAGGGAAGAAGCTATCCTTGAGTCGGTTGGTACGTGACCTCAGACTTTTGGTATTTTTTTCCCAAAGGAAGAAGGTGGAAGAGAGAATGTCCGGGGTGCGTGGGGTCCTTAATTATGCTGGCTGCTTTTGCCAAGGCAGCGGGAAGCGTAGACAGAGTCAATGGATGGGAGGCTGGTTTGCGTGATGGATTGGCCAACACGACCTTTTGTAGTTCCTTGTGGTCTTGGACAGAGCAGGAGCCAGACCAAGCTGTGATACAACCAGAAAGAATGCTTTCTATGGTGCATCTGTAAAAGTTGGTGAGAGTTGTAGCTGACATGCCAAATTTCCTTAGTCTTCTGAGAAAATAGAGGCATTGGTGGGCTTTCTTAACTATAGTGTCGGCACGGGGGGACCAGGATAAGTTGTTGATGATCTGGATATCTAAAAATTTGAAGCTCTCGATCCTTTCTACTTCGTCCCCATTGATGTAGTCAGGGGCATGTTCTCCTTTACGCTTCCTGAAGTCGATGACAATCTCCTTTGTTCTGTTGACATTGAGGGAGAGATTATTGTCGCCGCACCAGTTCACCAGATTCTCTATCTCATTCCTGTACTCTGTCTCGTCATTGACCCCACTACGGTGGTGTCGTCAGCAAACCTGAAAATCAAGTTGGAGGGGAATCTGGCCACACAGTCAGAGGTGTATAAGGAGTATAGTAGGGGGCTGAGAACACAACCTTGCGGAGCACCGGTGTTGAGGATGATTGTGGGGGAGGTGTTGTTGCCTTTTCTTACTGATTATGGTCTGTGGGTTAAGAAGTTCAGGATCCAGTCACAGAGGGAGAAGCCGAGGCCCAGGCCACGGAGTTTGGAGATGGATTTCAGAGGAATAATGGTGTTGAAGGCTGAGCTGTAGTCAATAAATAGAACTCTGACATAGGTGTCTTTGTTATCCAGCTGTTCCAGGTTTGAATGCAGAGCCAGATGGTGTCTGCTGTGGACCTGTTGCTGTGGTAGGCGAACTGTAGTGGATCCAGGCAATCCGAGAAGCTGGAATTGATTAGTACCATGACTAGCCTTTTGAAGCACTTCATAATGATGGATGTCAGAGCCACCGGACGATAGTCATGAAGGCACACTGCCTGGCTTTTCTTTGGTACTGGGATGATGGTCGTCTTCTTGAAGCAGTTAGGGACCTCGATTGTTGTAAAGAGAGTGTGAAGATGTCTGCGAATGCTCTGCTAGCTGATCCGCACAGGATCTGAGTGCTCGTTCAGTTAACCCATCTGGGCCAGTCGCTTTCCATGGGTTGACCTTCGAGAAAACTGCCCTGACATCTGCAATGGTGACCTCAGATACAGGTTTATCTGAGGCTTCCAGGGTGGAGGGCGTGCTCTCGCTGACCTCTTGCTCAAAGTGGGCATAGAATGCATCGAGCTCATCAGGAAGGGATGTGTTGGAGTCGGTGATTTTACACGCCTTCATCTTATAGCCTGTTATGTCTTGCAGCCTTGCTATAGTTGGCAGGGGTCGGTGTTTTAATGCGTTTCATGGTGTTTTATGAGGTTTAACGCTGTTTGTTGAGGCTTGACAGTGTTTTTCAAGGTTTGACGCTGTTTTTAGGGGTTTGACACTGTTTTATGGGGTTTGATGGTGTTTTATGAAGTTTCACGATGTTTGACGGGGTTTGATAGTATTTGACAGGGTTTGATAGTTTTTTATGGGGTTTGACAGTGTTTTATGGGGTTTCATGGTGTTTTATGGGGTTTGACGTATTTTATGTGGTTTGACGGTGTTTTTTGGGGTTTGGTGATGTTTTACAGGATTTGATGGTGTTTTACGAGGTTTGATGGGGTTTGACGATGTTTTACGGGGTTTGATGATATTTTACGGGATTTGACGGTGTTTTTCGGGGGGGGTTTGACAGTGTTTTACGGGGTTTCATGGAGTTTGACGGTGTTTTATGGTGTTTTACGGGGTTTGACGATGTTTTGTGGGGTTTGACGGTGTTTTGTGGGGTTTGACGGTGTTTTATGGGGTTTCATGGGTTGTGATGGTGTTTTATGGGGTTTGATGGTGTTTTATGAGGTTTGACAGTGTTTTACGGGGTTTGACGGTGTTTTATGAGGTTTGATGGTGTCTTATGAGGTTTGACGGCGTGTGATGAGGTTTGATGGTGTTTTATGGGCTTTGACGGTGTTTAACGAGGTTTGACAGTGTCTTATGAGGTTTGATGGTGTTTTACGGTGTTTGACAAGGTTTTGCGGGGTTTGACGGTGTTTTACGGGGTTTCTTGGGTTGTGACGATGTTTTATGGGGTTTGACGGTGTTTTATGAGGTTTGACGGTGTCTTATGAGGTTTGACGGTGTCTTGAGGTTTGACGGTGTTTTATGGGCTTTGACGGTGTTTTACGGGGTTTGACGGTGTTTAACGAGGTTTGACGGTGTCTTATGAGGTTTGATGATGTTTTACGGGGTTTCTTGGGTTGTAACAATGTTTTATGGGGTTTGGCGGTGTTTGACAGTGTTTTACGGGATTTCGTGGGTTGTGATGGTGTTTTACGGGGTTTGACGGTGTTTTATGAGGTTTGACAGTGTTTTATGGGGTTTGACGGTGCTTTACGAGGCTTGACGGTGTTTTACGAGGCTTGACGGTGTTTTACGGGATGGACAGTGTTTTATGGACTTGACAGTGTTTTATGGGATTTGATGGTGTTTTACAGGATTTGACAGTGTTTTACGGGGTTTGACGGTGTTTTATGGGGTTTGACGATGTTTTACGGGGTTTGAAGGTGTTTTACAGGGTTTGAAGGTATTTTATGAGGTTTAATGCTGTCTTATGAGTTTTGACGGTGTTTTATGGGGTTTGACTGTGTTTTATGGTGTTTTACAGGGCTTGACATGGTTTTGTGGGGGTTGACGGTGTTTCATGGGTTGTGACGGTGTTTTACGGGGTTTGACGGTGTCTTATGAGGTTTGACAGTGTCTTATGCGTCCTTGTGCATGAGACGCAAAAACCCAGTCTGCAGGTGCAACAGGTGATCAAGAAGGAAAATGGGATGTTGGCCTATATCGCAAGGGAGGTAGAATATAAAAGCAGAGATGTCTTGCTGCATCTGTACAGGGCATTGGTGAGGCCGCAGCTGGAATACTGTGTGCAGTATTGGTCCCCTTATTTGCGGAAGGATATATTGGCCTTGGAGGGAGTGCAGAGAAGGTTCACCAGGTTGATACCAGAGATGAGGGGTGTTGATTATGAGGAGAGACTGAGCAGATTGGGTTTGTACTCGTTGGAATTTAGAGACCGATAAGATAATGAAGGGGCTGGATAGGGTAGAGGTGGAGAGATTCTTTCCACTTAGAAAGGAAGCTAGAACTAGAGGGCACAGCCTCAAAATAAAGGGGGGTCAGTTTAGGACAGAGTTGAGGAGGAACTTCTTCTCTCAGAGGGTGGTGAATCTCTGGAATTCTCTGCCCACTGAAGTGGTGGAGGTTACCTCGTTGAATATGTTTAAATCACGGATAGATGGATTCCTGATCGGTAAGGGAATTGGGGGTTATAGGGATTAGGCGGGTAAGTGGATCTGATCAACTTCAGATCAGCCATGATCTTATTGAATGGCAGGGCAGGCTCGAGGGGCTAGATGGCCTACTCCTGCTCCTATTTCTTATGTTCTTATGTTCTTATGTGGTTTAATGGTGTTTTACGGGGTTTGACGGCATGTTACGGGGTTTGACGGTGTCTTATGAGGTTTGACGGTGTTTTACGAGGTTTGACGGTGTTTTACAAGGTTTGACAGTGTCTTATGCGGTGTTATGGGGTTTGACGGTGTCTTATGAGGTTTTATGGTGTTTTACGGGGTTTGACAATATTTTACAAGGTTTGACGCTGTCTTATGAGGTTTGATGGTGTTTTACAGGGTTTGACGATGTTTTACGAGGTTTGACGGTGTTTTACGGGGTTTGACAGTGTTTTACGAGATTTGACGGTGTTTTACGGGGTTTGACGGTGTCTTATGCGGTGTTACGGGGTGTGACGGTGTTTTATGGGATTTGACGGTGTTTTACGGAGTTTGATGGTGTTTTACGAGGTTTGACGGTGTCTTATGAGGTTTGACGGTATTTTACGGCGTTTGACGGTGTCTTATGAGATTTGACGGTGTTTTATGGGGTTTCATGGGGTTTGACTGTTTTATAAGCACATAAGAACTCGGAGCAGGAGTAGGCCATCTGGCCCCTCGAGACTGCTCCGCCATTCAATAAGATCATGGCTGATCTTTTCGTGGACTCAGCTCCACTTACCCGCCCGCTCACCATAACCCTTAATTCCTTTAGAACATAGAACAGTACAGCACAGAACAGGCCCTTCGGCCCACGATGTGCCGAGCTTTATCTGAAACCAAGATCAAGCTATCCCACTCCCTATCATCCTGGTGTGCTCCATGTGCCTATCCAATAACCGCTTAAATGTCCCCAAAGTGTCTGACTCCACTATCACTGCAGGCAGTCCATTCCACACCCTAACCACTCTCTGCGTAAAGAACCTACCTCTGATATCCTTCCTATATCTCCCACCATGAACCCTATAGTTATGACCCCTTGTAATAGCTCCATGCACCCGAGGAAATAGTCTTTGAACGTTCACTCTATCTATCCCCTTCATCATTTTATAAACCTCTATTAAGTCTCCCCTCAGCCTCCTTCACTCCAGAGAGAACAGCCCTAGCTCCCTCAACCTTTCCTCATAAGACCTACCCTCCAAACCAGGCAGCATCCTGGTAAATCTCCTCTGTACTCTTTCCGGCGCTTCCACATCCTTCTTATAGTGAGGTGACCAGAACTGCACACAATATTCCAAATGTGGTCTCACCAAGGTCCTGTACAGTTGCAGCATAACCCCACGGCTCTTAAACTCCAACCCCCTGTTAATAAAAGCTAAGTAAGAAGTTTAACAACACCAGGTTAAACTTCTTACTGTGTTTACCCCAGTCCAACGCCGGCACCTCCACATCAATAAAAGCTAACACACTATAACACACTATAACTATAAGTCCAAAGATGTGCGGGTTAGGTTGATTGGCCATGCTAAACATTGCCCTTAGTGTCCTGAGATGCGTAGGTTAGAGGGATTAGTGGATAAATATGTAGGGATATGAGGGTAGGGCCTGGGTGGGATTGTGGTCGGTGCAGACTTGATGGGCCGAATGGCCTCTTTCTGTACTGTAGGGTTTCTATGATTTCTATGATTTCTATGACTATAGGCCTTCTTCACAGCTCTATCCACTTGAGTGGCAACCTTTAGAGATCTGTGGATATGGACCCCAAGATCTCTCTGTTCCTCCACAGTCTTCAGAACCCTACCTTTGACCCTGTAATCCACATTTAAATTAGTCTGACGTGCAATCTTGGGGAACACTTCGAAGGAGCAGGAGGAAATTTAAGATTAGGCAGATGTAGGAGCACTGAGTTGGCACAGGTGCAGTAACACAGTGTTAGTTAGGGAGAAGGGAGCACAAAATGTAAAGTATCTACAATACAACCCCCAGAGGGATGCGCAGATAGTGGTCACATAGTGTGTCCTGAACAACTTGGCACAGCAGAAAAGGAACAAGAGACCTTACCGGAGGAGGAGGACAACAATGTGTTAAAGGCTGACCAACCCTCACCATTTCCACTGCCCAGCTCAGCCGCCGACGAGACGGAGTACAGGAAAGAGACAAAGAATCTGATGAATTTGTGCGATGACAACAATCTCTCCCTCAACGTCAGCAAAATAAAGGAGATACTCATCGACTCCAGGAAGCGCTTTACTGTTCAAAAATTTATTATCCTTGCCTTAAAAATATTCAATGAGGTAGCCTCAACTGCTTCACTGGCAGGGAATTCCACACATTCACAACCCTTTGTGTGAAGACGTTCCTCCTCAACTCTGTCCTAAATCTGCTTCCCCTTATTTTGAAGCCATGCCCCCTAGTTCTAGTTTCACCCACCAGTGAAAACAACTTTCCTGCTTCTATCTTATCTATTCCCTTCCTAATCTTACATGTTTCTATAAGATCTCCCCTCATTCTTCTGAATTCCAATGAGTATAGCCCCAGTCTACTCAGTCTTTCCTCATAAGCCAACACTCTCAACTCCAGAATCAACCTAGTGAATCTCCTCAGCACCCACTCCAGTGCCAGTATATCCTTTCTCAAGTAAGGAGACCAAAACTGTACGCAGTACTCCAGGTGTGGCCTCACCAGCACCTTATACAGCTGCAACCTAATCTCGCTGTTTTTAAACTCCATCCCTCGAGCAATGAAGGACAAAATTCCATTTGCCTTCTTAATTACCTGCTGCACCTGCAAACCAACTCCTTGAGATTCCTGCACAAGGACACCCAGGTCCCTCTGCACAGCAGCATGCTGCAATTTTTTACCATTTAAATAATAGTCCATTTTGCTGTTATTCTTACCAAAATGGATGACCTCACATTTGCCGTAAGAAGTTTAACAACACCAGATTAAAGTCCAACAGGTTTATTTGGTAGCAAAAGCCACACAAGCTTTCGGAGCTCCAAGCCCCTTCTTCAGGTGAGTGGGAATTCTGTTCACAAACAGGGCATATAAAGACACAGACTCAATTTACATGAATAATGGTTGGAATGCGAATACTTACAGCTAATCAAGTCTTTAAGATACAAACAACGTGAGTGGAGAGAGCATCAAGACAGGCTAAAAAGATGTGTATTGTCTCCAGAAAAGACAGCCAGTGAAACTCTGTGGGGGTTACAAATAGTGTGACATGAACCCAATATCTCGGTTGAGGCCGTCCTCGTGTGTGCGGAACTTGGCTATCAGTTTCTGCTCAGCGCCTCTGCGCCGTCGTGTGTCATGAAGGCCGCCTTGGAGAACGCTTACCCGAATATCAGAGGCCGAATGCCCGTGACCGCTGAAGTGCTCCCCAACAGGAAGAGAACAGTCTTGCCTGGTGATTGTCGAGCGGTGTTCATTCATTCGTTGTCGCAGCGTCTGCATGGTTTCCCCAATGTACCATGCCTCGGGACATCCTTTCCTGCAGCGTATCAGGTAGACAACATTGGCCGAGTTGCAAGAGTATGTACCGTGTACCTGGTGGATGGTGTTCTCACGTGAGATGATGGCATCTGTGTCGATGATCCGGCATGTCTTGCAGAGGTTGCTGTGGCAGGGTTGTGTGGTGTCGTGGTCACTGTTCTCCTGAAGGCTGGGTAGTTTGCTGCGGACAATGGTCTGTTTGAGGTTGTGCGGTTGTTTGAAGGCAAGAAGTGGGGGTGTGGGGATGGCCTTGGTGAGATGTTCGTCTTCATCAATGACATGTTGAAGGCTCCGGAGGAGATGCCGTAGCTTCTCCGCTCCGGGGAAGTACTGGATGACGAAGGGTACTCTGTCCACTGTGCCCCGTGTTTGTCTTCTGAGGAGGACGGCCTCAACTGGGATATTGGGTTCATGTCACACTATTTGTAACCCCCACAGCCTCCCTGGACCTGCAGAGTTTCACTGGCTGTCTTGTCTGGAGATATAAAACATCTTTTTAGCCTGTCTTGATGCTCTCTCCACTCACGTTGTTTGTATCTTAAAGACTTGATTAGCTGTAAGTATTCGCATTCCAACCATTATTCATGTAAATTGAGTCTGTGTCTTTATATGCCCTGTTTGTGAACAGAATTCCCACTCACCTGAAGAAGGGGCTTGGAGCTCCGAAAGCTTGTCTGGCTTTTGCTACCAAATAAACCTGTTGGACTTTAACCTGGTGTTGTTAAACTTCTTACTGTGTTTACCCCAGTCCAACGCCGGCATCTCCACATCCTCACATTTGCCAACATTGTACTCCATCTGCCAGACCCTCACCCACTCACTTAGATTATCTATATCCCTTTGCAGACTTTCAGCATCCTCTGCACACTTTGCTCTTCCAGCCATCTTAATGTCATCTGCGAATTTTGACACACTACACTTGGTCCCCAACTCCAAATCATCTATGTAAATCGTAAACAATTGCGGTCACACACTGATCCCTGAGGCACACCACTAGTCACTGATCGCCAACCAGAAAAACACCCATTTACCCCCACTCTTTGCTTTCTGTTAGTTAACCAATCCTCTATCCATGCTAATACATTACCCGTAACGCCGTGCACCTTTATCTTATGTAGCAGTCTTCAGAGGATTGGGAAATCTTTAAAGATCAGCAAAAAGCCACGAAAAAAGCTGTTATTATTACACCTTTCCAGGATCTGTTTCCCTATCTGCTCCTCAACATCCCTGTTACTATAGGGCGGGCTATAGAAAACACCCAGTAAAGTTATTGACCCCTTCCTGTTCCTAACCTCCACCCACAGAGACTCCGTAGACAATCCCTCCATGGTGTCCATCTTTTCTGCAGCCGTGACACTATCTCTGATCAACAGTGCCACTCCCCCACCTCTTTTGCCTCCCTCCCTGTCCCTTCTGAAACATCTGAAACCCGGCACTTGAAGTAACCAGTCCTGTCCCTGAGTCATCCAAGTCTCTGTAATGGCCACCACATCATATTTCCAAGTAGTGATCCACGCTCTAAGCTCATCCATTTTGTTCACTACACTCCTTGCGTTAAAATAGACACATCTCAAACCTTCGGTCTGAGCGCTCCCCTTCTCTATCACCTGCCTATCCTCCCTCTTTCACTGTCGGCAAGCTTTCTCTATTTGTGAGCTAACCTCCTCTCTCCCAGTCACTTCAATTTGATTCCCACCCCCCAACCATTCTAGTTTAAACTCTCCCCAGTAGCCTTAGCAAACCTCCCCGCCAGGATGTTGGTCCCCCTGGGATTCAAGTGGAACCCGTCCTTATTGTACAGGTCGCACCTGCCCCAAAAGAGGTCCCAATGATCCAGAAACCTGAATCCCTGCCCCCTGCTCCAATCCCTCAGCCACGCATTTATCCTCCACCTCATTCCATTCCTACTCTCACTGTCGCGTGGCACAGGCAGCAATCCCGAGATTACTACCTTTGCGGTCCTTCTTCTCAACTCCCTTCCCAACTCCCTATATTCTCCTTTCAGGACCTCTTCCCTTTTCCTACCTATGTCATTGGTACCAATATGTACCACGACCTCTAGCTCTTCTCCCTCCCACTTCAGGATATCTGGGACGCGATCAGAAACATCCCGGATCCTGGCACCAGGGAGGCAAACTACCATCTGAGTTTCTCATCTGCGTCCACAGAATCGCCTGTCCGACCCCCTCACTATAGAGTCCCCTATTACTACTGCCTTCCTCCTTCTTTCCCGACCCTTCGGAGCTACAGGGCCGGACTCTGCGCCGGAGGCATGGACACTGTTGCTTCTCCCAGGTTGGCTGCTCCCCCCAACAGCACTCAAACAGGAGTACTTATTGTTAAGGGACACAGCCACTGGGGTACTCTCTAGTACCTGACCTTTCCCCTTCTCCTTCCTAACCGTGACCCACTTGTCTGTCTCCCGTGGCCCCAGTGTGACCACCTGCCTGTAACTCCTATCTATCACCTCCTCATTCTCCCGAACCAGACGAAGGTCATCGAGCTGCAGCTCCAGTTCCCTAACGCGGTTCCTTAGGAGCTGCAGCTCGACGCACCTGGCACAGATATGGACGTCCGGGAGGCTAAGAGACTCCAGGACCTCCCACATCCGACACCGAGAACAACAAACTGGCCTCACACTCATAATTCCCCTTTTCTTCAAATAACACAGGAAAAACTAAGAACTAAACCTACCCTGCCTTGCCCGTTCCCGCATAAGCCCGTTGAGCCAAAGCCCTTCAGCCTTCACTCTGCTCCCTCTCACTCCGCCGCCCGCCCACAACGCTGCCCGCTGGATAGGGCGGCCTGATTTTCAAAGGGAAAAAAAAACTTCCCAGGTGTCATTGAGGCCTACTTCCTGTTTTACCCTCCCAGCTGCCTTAGAGAAAAAAAAACACTCTGAAAATAGAGTAATTTAAAAACACCTCTTACCCACTCGCTCTCCTCTCCTGAAAACACCACTCTAGCTGCTCCACTGGAACAATGAACAATGGGTTTGACGGTGTCTTATGGGGTTTGATGGTGTTTTACGGGGTTTGATGGCGTTTTACGAGGTTTGACGGTGATTTACGGAGTTTGACGGTGTTTTACGAGGTTTGACGGTGTCTTATGAGGTTTGACGGTGTTTTACGAGGTTTGACGGTGTTTTAGAAACATAGAAACATAGAAAACTACAGCACAAAACAGGCCCTTCGGCCCCACAAGTTGTGCCGAACATATCCCTACCTTTTAGGCCTACCTATAACCCTCCATCCTATTAAGTCCCATGTACTCTTCCAGGAGTCTCTTAAAAGACCCTATTGAGTTTGCCTCCACCACCACTGATGGCAGCCGATTCCACTCGCCCACCACCCTCTGTGTGAAAAACTTCCCCCTAACATTTCCCCTGTACCTACCCCCCAGCACCTTAAACCTGTGTCCTCTCGTAGCAGCCATTTCCACCCTGGGAAAAAGCCCCTGAGAGTCCACCCAATCTATGCCTCTCAACATCTTATATACCTCTATTAGGTCTCCTCTCATCCTACGTCTCTCCAAGGAGAAAAGACCGAGCTCCCTCAGCCTATCCTCATAAGGCATGCCACTCAATCCAGGCAACATCCTTGTAAATCTCCTCTGCACCCTTTCAATCTTTTCCACATCCTTCCTGTAATGAGGCGACCAGAACTGAGCACAGCAAATGGGGTTTTATGGGGTTTGACAGTGTTTAGCAAAGTTTGACGGTGTTTTACGGGATTTGATGGTGTTTTACAGGGTTTGATGGTGTTTTACGGGATTTGACGAGGTTTTGCGGGGTTTGATGGTATTTTACGGGATTTGATGGTGTTTTACGGGATCTGGTGGTGTTTTACGGGATTTGTCGGACAACATTGTCGGACAATACAGCAGGATATAGATAGGCTGGAAAATTGGGCGGAGAAATGGCAGATGGAATTTAATCCAGATAAATGCGAAGTGATGCATTTTGGAAGAACTAATGTAGGGGGGAGTTATACAATAAATGGCAGAGCCATCAAGAGTATAGAAACACAGAGGGACCTAGGTGTGCAAGTCCACAAATCCTTGAAGGTGGCAGCACAGGTGGAGAAGGTGGTGAAGAAGGCATATGGTATGCTTGCCTTTGTCGGACAGGGTATAGAGTATAAAAGCTGGAGTCTGATGTTGCAGCTGTATAGAACGCTGGTTAGGCCACATTTGGAGTACTGCGTCCAGTTCTGGTCGCCGCACTACCAGAAGGACGTGGAGGCTTTAGAGAGAGTGCAGAGAAGGTTTACCAGGATGTTGCCTGGTATGGAGGGTCTTAGCTATGAGGAGAGATTGGGTAAACTGGGCTTGTTCTCCCTGGAAAGACGGAGAATGAGGGGAGACCTAATAGAGGTGTACAAAATTATGAAGGGTATAGATAGGGTGAACAGTGGGAAGCTTTTTCCCAGGTCGGAGGTGATGATCACGAGGGGTCACGGGCTCAAGGTGAGAGGGGCGAGGTATAACTCAGATATCAGAGGGATGTTTTTTACACAGTGAGTGGTGGGGGCTTGGAATGCGCTGCCAAGTAGGGTGGTGGAGGCAGACACGCTGGCATCGTTTAAGACTTACCTGGATAGTCACATGAGCAGTCTGGGAATGGAGGGATACAAACGAATGGTCTTGTTGGACCAATGAGCGGCATATGCTTGGAGGGCCGAAGGGCCTGTTTCCTGTGCTGTACTGTCCTTTGTTCTTTGTTTGATGGTGTTTTACGAGATTTGACAGTCTTTTGCAACATTTGAGAGTGTTTTTGGGATTTGATGGTGTTTTACGGGATTTGATGATGTTTTACGGGGTTTGACAGTGTCTTACGAGGATTGACAATGTTTTACGGGGTTTGGTGTTTTACGAGGCTTAACGGTGTTTCACGGGGTTTGGTGGTGTGTTATGGTGTTTGACGAGGTTTTGCGGGGTTTGATGGTTTTTTACGGGATTTCTTGGGTTGTGACGGTGTTTTATGGGGTTTGACGGTGTTTTACGGGATTTGACGGTGTTTTGCGAGATTTGACAGTGTTTTGTGAGGTTTTACGGTGTTTTACGCGGTTTGACAGTGTTTTATTGGGTTTGACGATGTTTTACGAGGTTTGACGGTGCCCTATGGGGTTTGATGGTGTTTGATGATGTTTTACAGGGTTTGACGGTGTCTTATGAGGTTTGACGGTGTTTTATGGGGTTTGATGGTGTTTTATGGGGTTTGACGATGTTTTACGGGGTTTGACTGTGTTTTACGAGGTTTGACGGTGTTTTACGGGGTTTGATGGTGTTTTACGAGGTTTGACGGTGTTTTACGGGGTTTGACTGTGTTTTACGGGGTTTGACGGTGTTTTACGGGGTTTGACGGTGTTTTACGAGGTTTGACGGTGTTTTACGGGGTTTGACGGTGTTTTACGAGGTTTGACGGGGTTTGACTGTGTTTTACGGGGTTTGACGGTGTTTTACGAGGTTTGACGGTGTTTTACGGGGTTTGACTGTGTTTTACGAAGTTTGACGGTGTTTTATGGGGTTTGACGGTGTTTTACGGGGTTTGACAGTGTTTTACGAGGTTTGACGGTGTTTTACGGGATTTGATGGTGTTTTACGGGGTTTGACGATGTTTTACGAGGTTTGACGGTGTTTTATGGGGTTTGACAATGTTTTATGGGGTTTGACGGTGTTTTACGAGGTCTGTTTGAGGTTGTGCGGTTGTTTGAAGACAAGAAGTGAGGGTGTGGGGATGGCCTTGGCGAGATGTTCGTCTTCATCAATGACATGTTGAAGGCTCCGGAAGAGATGCCGTAGCTTCTCTGCTCCGGGGGAGTACTGGACGACGAAGGGTACTCTGTCCGCCGTGTCCAATGTTTGTGTTCTGTAACTTGATTTTGTGTCTCTGTATGCCCTGTTTGTGAGCAGATATCCACTCCATCTGACGAAGGAGCAGCGCTCCGAAAGCTAATGGCATTTGCTACCAAATAAACCTGTTGGACTTTAACCTGGTGTTGTTAAAACTCTTACTGTGTTTACCCCAGTCCAACGCCGGCATCTCCACATCATTGTACAACTTCAACAAGACGTCCCAACTCCTGTATCCAATGTTCTGACTGATGAAACCAAGCTTGCCAAATGCCTTCTTCACCACTCTGTCCACCTGTGACTCCACTTTCAAGGAGCTATGAACATGTACCCCTAGATCTCTTTGTTCTGTAACTCTCCCCAACGCCCTACCATTAACTGGGTAAGTCCTGCCCTGTTTCAATCTACCAAAATGCATTGCCTCGCATTTGTCTAAATTAAACTCCATCTGCCATTCGTCAGCCCACTGGCCCAATTGATCAAGATCCCGCTGCAATTGGAGATAACTTTCCTCACTGTCCACCATGCCACCAATCTTGGTGTCATCTGCAAACTTACTAACCATGCCCCCTATATTCTCATCCAAATCATTAATATAAATGACAAATAACAGTGGACCCAGCACTGATCCCTGAGGCACACCACTGGTCACATGCCTCCAGTTTGAAAAACAACTCTCTACAACCACCCTCTGGTTTCTGTCAAGAAGCCAATTTTGTATTCATTTAGACACCTCACCCTGGATCCCGTGAGATTTAACTTTATGCAACAACCTACCATGCGATACCTTGTCAAAGGCCTTGCTAAGGTCCACGTAGAGAACATCAACTGCACTGCCCGCATCTACCTTCTTGGTTACCCTTCAAAAAACTCAATCAAATTTGTGAGACATGATTTTCCACTCACAAAGCCATGCTGACTGTCCCTAATCAGTCCTTGCATCTCTAAATGCCTGTAGATTGTCTCTCTCAAATTACCTTACGAAGTTTGATGGTGTTTGACAAGGTTTTGTGGGGTTGTGAAGATGTTTTATGGGGTTTGATGGTGTTTGACAGTGTTTTACGGGGTTTCGTGGGTTGTGACAGTGTTTTATGGGGTTTGACGGCATTTTATGAGGTTTGATGGTGTTTTACGAGGTTTGATGGTGTTTTACGGGGTTGACAGTGTTTTATGGACTTGACTGTGTTTCATAGGATTTGATGGTGTTTATTAGGATTTGATGGTGTTTTATGAGGTTTGACGGTGTTTTACGAGGTTTGACGGTGTTTTACGGGGTTTTGATGGTATTTTATGGTGTTTTATGAGGTTTTGACGATATTTTACAGGGTTTGACGGTGTTTTACGAGGTTTGACGGTGTTTTACGAGGTTTGACGGTGTTTTGCGAGGTTTGACGGTGTTTTGCGAGGTTTGACGGTGTTTTGCGAGGTTTGACGGAGTTTTGTGGGATTTGATGGTGTTTTGCGATGTTTTATGGTGTTTTGCAGGGCTTGACGGTGTTTTGTGGGATTTGATGGTGTTTTGCGATGTTTTATGGTGTTTTGCAGGGCTTGACGGTGTTTTGTGGGATTTGATGGTGTTTTGCGATGTTTTATGGTGTTTTGCAGGGCTTGACGGTGTTTTGAGCTTTGACGGTATTTTCTGGGGTTATAAAATGGACTAATAATCCAAAGGCCCATGCCAATGCTTTGTTGACACAGGTTCAAATCCCCTATGGCAGCTGGTGGAGTTTAAATTCAATTGATAAATCTGGAGTAGAAAAACTGGTCTCAGCAATTAAACCCCATCAATTATGAGGTTTGATTGTGTTTTATGAAGTTTGACAGGTCTGGCTGCAGGACTTTGACCCAGCGACAGTGAAGAAACAATGACGTATTTCCAAGTCAGGCTGGTGTGATTTAGAAACATAGAAACTAGAAGCAGGGGTATTTGGAGTGGAACTCGTAAGTGCTGGTTCTCTCATGCATTGGCTGCCCTTGTCCTTCTCTGCGATTGAAAGTGCTGTCAAAGGAGCCACTTAAGGCTGGAATTTGGTGCAGGCCAGAGAAGGGTTTGGTCCCTAAAGGACCTTGATGAACTGTTGTACTTTACAGCAATGCACCATGTTTTAGTCTGTCCGATGATAATACTGGCTAAACAATTCAGGCTAAGAGCAATGGACAGGCTTGACCAGTCTACTGTTATGGGCTGCTGTACATACATTCATTAATTGGTCAATACATTGCATCATTATTGTAATTGCCCAATTGGTCAATGCAACTTGAACCACACAGCAGAATTCCATTATTCAGCCAGGGGCGAGCATCTCAGTGCTTCCAGTTACTGTGATTGAGACAGTGGATGGGTGAAGGTGCAAACTTGCCGTTTGATTCACGGCTTCAGTGATTTTAACGCTAAAAGTATCAAGGAAAATAATGTTGCACTAATGGAAATGATCAGACATGACAATGGGACAAATCCAAAACACCAGTAAAACACTCAAATATTCTGTTTATTTTCTATAGAAATTTTTGAATATAAAAATATTGCTGAGCAAGAACCTGTAGCAGTAAAAATATTTGCAATCCCTCTTCCATGTAAAATCAGAGAGCAGGATTTAAAACAATGAGCACATTGCATCAAGAAGGCATTTTCATTTCTCTGATTCACATCTTTCACATAGAACCAAAAACATAGCCCAGTGTCAGTCAAAAAGCTGACTGAGCCAGGGCTGCTAAAAACCAAGCATCTCCTTTACAACTCACCTCAATGGCCAAATGTGATTTACTCTCAAGTGGCCAGCTTTGGTTTACCTATTTAGGTTGAGGAAGACACTGACTACAAGTCCAGAGTCATTGCCAATGCTGCTTTGGGTGCCTGGATACAGACTACTATTCAAATTTGCATACTGGAAATACCTGTAAAACTTATGCATTGTATTTGTTCCGGATTTTTCCTTCTGTACTTTGACTGAAGACAAAGGTCAGAGAAGCAAATAGCAATTGGAGGCTTGACTGATCTCAGCTCTCTTTCTGGAAGTGGTGGTAGGGTGGGCGGGGAGTGAGGGAGAGAGGCGGGGGGGGGGGGGGGGGGGGGGCGCGGGGGGAGATAAAAGCAAAATACTGCCGGTGCATTAAGGAGAGGCTGCAGGTGGCAGAATGGGGTGTGCTTTGCATATTTCAGTCTTGGAACATGGACAAGCCTCACAGTGTAAAGAAGCTGAATGTTTGAGTGATTATTTAATTAGCGAGTGACAACATTCACCTATTCACTCAATTGTCACCTCAGCCAACCTCGCAAAACAGGTTTAGAAAACTCTTCATCACATCATACAAGTCAATTATTATTCAATAAAATTCTTCAAGGTTCACTAGGAGGTCCCAGTGCCCCTTGACAGGCATTGCATTTAATCCTGAGAAGATACCTCCAGCTCTCAACAGATTTCTGAATAAGTGTAACACAAACAATCTAAAGTAAATACACATTACAAACAAGTGGAAAAACATTATAATATCAGAGGATCTGTTATTATTTTACAAAGGGAATTGATAGATTACAAGGCACATTTGGTACTCCCCACCCCCAGCACAGCTTATTAGCCCCCAACACAGCACCATCCAGTCACCCCCAGCCTACATCACCAACCCCCCCCCCCCCCCCCCCCCCACCGCCACCGCCAGCACAGTCTGATCACTGCTCTCCCCGCTCTGCTGCCCCCCTCATCCTCCCCCACATCAAGTATAATCCTTCCATAACCCAAAGCTACCAGCATAGTCCATCCATCCATCGCACTAACAAGCTGTGGGAGAGGGGAATGGAGAATGCTCTGGAATATCCTAGTAAGAAGTCTCACAACACCAGGTTAAAGTCTAACAGTCTCACCTGATGAAGGAGCAGCGCTCCGAAAGCTCGTGATTCCAAATAAACTTGTTGGACTTTAATCTGGTGTTGAGAGACTTCTTACTGTGCCCACCCATCCAACGCCGGCATCTGCACCTCATGGAATATCCCAGGTCAATGTACTGATTGCTGACACAGCCTTTACTACTACTGAGAGTCTTTATTGGTCCAGTTGTGTGATAAGTAGCCAAACGTCCCACAGAACATCACTCATGGAATGCCCTCATGAAATTTTATACATTATCTACAAGTTGGGACATCATATATTACAGGTCAAAGTGAAAGTGTGCTCCTGACTTCAGTTCACTGTGATGGTCAATGCAGCTGATAGACCCAGGGCAGAGTAAGAATCTGAGAAGAACCAGTCACATTCAGCACACACTAAACTCCAGAGCGAGTCGTGATCCACTGCCGGTACTTTGCAGCCTTGGTGTAGACCCCTGGTTTATTCCTTCTCGCACATCCGTCTCCCCAGCTGACAATTCCGGCCAGGAACACACGTCCATTTTTCTCCACACTGGACATGGGGCCCCCTGAGTCACCCTGAAAACACAAAGTGAACTATGAGCTGCATGGACCAATAAATGGCAGCTGAGTCTGGTTTGGTTATTGAGCTCAAATCAAACAAATACACTGATATAGCTTGAATTAAACAGCATTTGTCGTTAAACTCTTCATTTTCAGAGGTTCCCCCCCTCCCCCCCCCCCCATCCAGAGACCACCCCTCCCCCCAAACCCTCTTTCTCCTTCACAGACCCCCAAACCATCTCCCTGCAGCAATTATCACGGGGGATTTTCATCTACATGTCAATTGGTCAAACCAGGTCGGCACGGTGGCACAGTGGTTAGCACTGCTGCCTCACAGCAATGGGGGATCTGGTTCGATTCTGGCTTGGGTCACTGTCTGTGCAGAGTCTGCACGTTCTCCCCGTGTCTGCGTGGGTTTCCTCCGGGTGCTCCAGTTTCCTTCCACAGTCCGAAAGACATGCTGGTTGGGTGCATTGGCCATGCTAAATTCTCCCTCAATGTACCCGAACAGGCGCCGGAGTGTGGCGACTAGGGGATTTTCATAGTAACTTCATTGCAGTGTTAATGTAAGCGTACTTGTGACACTAATAAATAAACTTTCTTTACTTTTCTTTCTTTTTAACACAGACTCTCCCCATCTACAGAAACCCCAAGCCCCTTCCCCACTTACTGATCCCCTCCCATCCAAAGACCCCAAAAATCCCTCCCGTATTCACAGACCCCCCAATGCTTCTTGGCCACTCAGACCCCTCCCCCATTTGCTGATATTCAGCCCCCTCCCATTCAGAGACCCCAATGTTTCTTGGCCACTGTCAGACACCCTCCGCAGCTGGCTGATCCCCAGCTCCGCTGTTAACACTCTCAGCTCAGCTCAGCTCTGGAAGCAATCACAATGAAGCAGCAAAAAAGAAATTACAATTCCAATAAATTCCAAGACGCCACCGTCTCCAAGCTGCACATCATTCCAATTTGGAACAAAAGTGCCAACCTTTCACTGTCGCCGAGTCAAAATCCTGCTGCTTTTTCCCTAACAGCATTTGCAGCAGTTCAAGGCAGTGGCTCACCACATCCTTCTCACTGGGTGACAAAGGCTGGCAAGCTCACATGCTAAGAATATTCAGTCCACCATCTGACAACTCCCTACAAACAGCTAGGCCTTCACGGCTGCCCACAAGAGTGCACTGCTACCAGTTTCATTAAACTGGTCCGTGACACTGTGGGAGACCCACTGCTACTAGATGCAGCAATTTCAGGCAGGACACCAAGATTGATCTGCATGTCCTTAGGTCGGCCATCACTGCAAGTAGGAGGCCAGTCAGGCTGAGGACACCAACCTGTGTGCCATCCATGCCAAGTAGAACATCACCAACAGAGCCAGAATATCCACAGGGAGGGACAGCCTGAGTTCAGCACCCACTGGCAGCAGCAAAAACATGCATGGATGTGTGCAGTGACTTCACATGTCCAGCACCCTCACATGATGGAAACAGATCAGCACAAGAATCTCCAGCTGGATCCTAAACATAAGATTCCGGATCCAAGGTCTTGGACCTGAAACATTCATTCTGTTTCTCCACAGCATTTTGGTTGTTTTCAGAAGCCACTAGATTTTGCTTTTGCGATTCCATTTGATGGGTTTTATTGAATGAAAAAGGAGCATTGCGTATACAACTGTTTGACAGGGTGGTCAGAACAAAATTAGTTAGTTATATATTTGAACAATCAGGTAGAAGATGTGGATGGTCTGTGGGAGACTTAGGTACTGAAGACTGATTACTCAGCTCACTCCACATTCTATTCACATTGAAAGGTTGCAACGTGTCACTCACCCTGTCGCTAAACCACTGCAAGAAGAAATGAAATAATGCTACTTTATTGTATTGGCCTCAATGAGGGAATTTTTATGGGTGCATTAGTCTCTCTGGACAGAACAAGCCTTACCACAGAAAGTTAGTGTGGGTACAGGTTCCGTCTGAAAGAGGAAAGAACTGGCTACACTGAACCTCCTACCACCTTGTGTGTATGGAAAAGATTGTCTGATTGTTATGGGGTCACCTTACCTGACAAGCGTCAATGCCACCGCTCAGGAATCCAGCACACAACATGCGGGAGCTCACAACATTGCTCAGCAGCGAATTGCAGATTTGTCTCTTTATGATTCGTAACTCCGCCTTCTGCAACACTTTGGCCTCAGGACCTACAGGAAGAAAGGAAGGGTGTCATTCTCACCATGTAATTTATCAATAACCACAAGCTACTTGAGACAGGGCGGCACGGTGGCACAGTGGTTAGCACTGCTGCTTCACAGCTCCAGGGACCTGGGTTCGATTCCCGGCTCGGGTCACTGTCTGTGTGGAGTTAGCACATTCTCCTCGTGTCTGCGTGGGTTTCCTCCGGGTGCTCCGGTTTCCTCCCACAGTCCAAAGATGTGCGGGTTAGGTTGATTGGCCATGCTAAAATTGCCCTTAGTGTCCTGAGATGCGTAGGTTAGAGGGACTAGTAGGTAAATATGTAGGGATATGGGGGTAGAGCCTGGGTGGGATTGTGGTCAGTGCAGACTCGATGAGCCGAATGGCCTCTTTCTGTGCTGTAGGGTTTCTATGATTCCAGCATCAGCAAAAGTATAGGCTGAACACAGTGACATCAGCTTGTTCCAGGAATTCAACCAGCTCCCTTTATAAATGTTTACAGCGACTGGGGTAAACCTATTGCAAAAATCTGTAAACCTGTGGGATGGGCAAAACCTCTGCCATCCATAGTGTGGGCAGCATAAATCGTCATTCAGTCTTCTCCACTCTTCCAAGTTCTTATTGACATTCCAACTCCTGAGAGTTCAGAACTCCAGCTCAATGCGTGCATGATGTACAGGAGGGACTGCTGCTATCAATGTTTCTACTATACAGTTTGTTTATGCCAGCTTGGATCAAACAGCACAAATGAAAGAAAATTGCATCAGAATCAAATGTTGTAAGCTAGGTGTTTCACTCACCATCTTCCTTCAGTCTCCCCCAGCCTGTGACCCAGACGCTTTTTCCCACAGGAAAGTTGTGCGTTGCATCTGGGAGGCATATTGGCTGAATGACACTGCTGAAAGTTACAGGATTAGCCAACTCCAATAGGGCAATGTCATTATTGAATGTCTGTGGATTGTAAGACTCATGAACAATAATCTGCTTGATGCTCTTCTTCAGCACTCCATCACCCAACTTCAACTGAACATGAAGCCCAAGGTATGCAGTCCAGATGCTTGGATCAGAATATCTACAAGAAAAAGGATGCATAGCAACAGATGAGAAAGGGTTAGAGTGAGCAATGGAGCAGGGCAGGGTGATGACACGGAGATGCAGTTTGAAACAGCGACAGATGGAGATACTTGAAAGAGAGAGCAAAGAACAGATACCCGTCAGCAATGGTAGCAGCTAGCATAATTACATGAATAGGAAATAGAATCTTTGGTCTCGTATCTAAAGGCGCAGGAAAGGCACTCCAGCTCACGTTTAACACAATTATTCCTACGAGACTCATCTCCAAACTCCGCGGCCTGAGGCTCGGCTCCTCCCTCTGCAACTGGATCCTAGACTTCCTAACCCACACACCGCAATCAGTGAGGATAGGCAATACTTCCTCCACAATCAACCTCAACACTAGTGCCCCACAAGGCTGTGTCCTCAGCCCCTTACTATTATACTCCTTATACACCTGTGACTGTGTGGTCAGATTCCCCTCCAACTCGATTTTCAAGTTTGCTGATGACACCACCATAGTGGGTCAAGTTTCAAACAATGATAAGACAGAGTACAGCAAAGAGATAGAGAATCTGGTGAACTGATTCGACAACAATAATCTCTCCCTCAATGTCAACAAAATGAAGGAGATAGTCATCGACTTCAGGAAGCACAGTGGAGGACATGCCCCTGTCTACATCAACGGGGACGAAGTGGAAATGGTTGAGAGCTTCAGGTTTCTATGTGTTCAGGTCACCAACAATCTGTCCTGGTCCCTCCAAGCCGACGCTATAGTCAGGAAAGCCCACCAACGTCTCTAAATTTCTCAAAAGGCTGAGGAAATTTGGCATGTCAGCTACGACTCTCATCAACTTTTACAGATGCACCATAGAAAGCATTCTTTCTGGTTGCATCACAGCTTGGTATGGCTCCTGCTCTGTTCAAGTCCGCAAAATACTACAATGGGTCATGAATGAAGCCTAGTCCATCACTCAAGCCAGCCTCTCATCCATTGACTTCCCACTGCCTGGGAAAAGCAGCCGGCATAATCAAGGACCCCACACATCCCGGATATACTCTCTTTCACCTTCTTCCGTCGGGAAAAAGATACAAAGGTCTGAGGACAAGCACTAACAAACTCAAGAATAGCTTCTTCCCTGCTGCCATTAGACTTTTGAATGGACTACCTCATATTAAATTGATCTTTCTCTATACCCTAGCTATGATTGTAAAACTACATTCTGCACTCTCTTCTTTCCTTATGGTATACTTTGTACAGCGCACAAGAGACAATACTTTTCACATATACTAATACATGTGACAGTAATAAATCAAATCAAAGCACATGGCAGTAAGCAGTGAGGTGTGCTTTTAGTTGTAGATTATTGTTCTGAAATGTACACCATAACAGACGTTTGACACTGAGTGTGTATAGTGTGTGTTGGCTATTTGGAAAAGCTATTCAACCACTCACTCTTCCCCAATATTGTTGCAATCATTTCTACTTCTATCATATAAACAGTACAAAAGGTAGTAAGAGGAGGAATAGGGATCAAAAAGGCGAATTTACACATGGAGGCAAAGGACATGGCTGAACCATTGAACAATACTTTGCAAAGGAAGAAAATGCTACGCAGGTCATGGTAAAAGAGATGGGTGATTCAGACTCTAGAAGGGTTTAACACTGATCAGGAGTTGGGTGGGCTATCTATATTTAAAGTGAATAAGAACCCAGAACCAGAAAGGATGCACTCAAGGATGCAGAGGAAAGTGAGAGTGGAAATTGCAGTGGGACTGGCCATAATTTTCTGGTCCTGGTTATTGGACTCAGGGGTGGTGCCAGATTGGAGATTTACAAATGTTACAAAAAGGATGTAAACACTCAAAATAGGCTGTAAAGATAAGCCCAGCAACTACAGGCCAGTCAGTTTAAGTTTAGAGGTAGGAAAGTTTTTAGAAACAATATTTTGGGACAAAATTGACAATCACTTATGCAATGGCAGCATAATTAAGGAAAGCTAGCACGGATTTATTAAGGGAAAACTGTGTTGAACTAACTTGCTTGAGTTTTGTGATGAGGTGACAGAAGGGGCAATGCTGTTGATATGGTGACAAGGACTTCCACAAAGTATTTGATAAAGTGCCACACAGCAAACTTCTGAGCAGAATTATAGCTCCCGGAATGAAAGGGACAGTAGCAACATGAACACGAAACTGGCTGAGTAACAGGAAACAGAATAGTTGGGAACAGTTGTTTTTCTGACTGCAGGAAGATTTGTGGTGGAATTCCCCAGGGATCAGTGTTTGGACCCTTGTTCTTCCTGATAAATTAATGACTTAGACCTTTGTAGACAGGCACACTTTGAAAATTGCAGATGATACGGAGCTTGGAAAGCATTTTGAACTGTGAGGAGAATAGTGTAGAACTTCAAGGGGACATGCACAAACAAGATTGGTGGAATGGGCGGACAAGTGACAGATGACATTTAATGCAAAGAAGTGATTCATTTTGGTAGGAAAAATACAGACAATACAAAATAAGAGTACAATTTTAAAGGGGATGCAGGGGCAGAGGGACCTGGGTGTACATGTGCTGAATCATGTACACCATCAAGTCTGCACTGACCACAATCCCACCCAGGCCCGATCCCCATAAACCTACTTATTTGCCCTACTAACCTCCTGACATTAAGGGGCAATTTAGCATGGCCAATCAACCTGACCCGCACATCTTTGGAGTGTGGGAGGAAACTGGAGCACCCGGTGGTGGAAGGTGGTTCAAGAGGGAGCTGTATCAGTTTCTGAAAAGGAAACATTTGCATAGCCATGGGGGAAAGGCTGGGGAGTAGCTCCGGATGACTTGCTCCTTCAGAAGGCCAGCACAGACACAAGTGTTCTAACCATTCTATAATTTCTCCAATTACCTTTTGAAGGCAACTAGAGTCTATTTTCATCAACCTATCAGGCAGTGCATTCCAAAACCAAACCACTCATTGGCAAAATACCAGAGCGTTTTATACAATCACTTTAAATTAACAACATCTAGGAATTGACCCTTAACTCACCAGAAACACCTCTTTATTTATTCATGAAGTTAAACACCTTTAACAAATTTCAGCCTTTTCTGCTCTATAAGCTTCTCCAGCCTTTCCACACATCATAGAATCCCTACAATGCAGAAAGAGGCCATTCAGCCCATCGAGTCTGTAACAATAACAATCCTATGCAGGCCCCAGCTCTGTAATTACCCTACTAATTCCTCTAAACTGCACATCCTGGGACACAAAAGGGCAATTTAGCATGGCCAGTGCACATATCTGTAATCCCTTATCCCAAGAACTATTACAGTAAATTCCTGTATAAAGCCTTCACATCCTTAAAATATGGTCGTCAGAACTGAACAATAATCCAGCTGGGGCAAAATTACTGTTTGTTTAAGTCTGACATAACTTTCTGGTTTTTGTAACTACTTGGTTAACCTGTCCTGACACATTTAGGGATTTATGCACAGATATACCTCGGCATATAAACAGTAAAAAGACAATTCCAGAAGGAGTGGGGGAGAGTTGAGAGATAAGCACAGAGGCGGAGGACATGGCTGTGGTACTAAATTAGAACTTTGTCATTGCCAAGGGAGAAGATAGTCATAATAAAGAAAATATCCGAGAGAGTAAATCGGCTCAAAGTTAATAAAGGGGATTTATTAGAAAGGGAAAATGCTGGAAAAATTCAGCAGGCCTGGCAGCATTTGTGGAGAGAAAGTAACAGAGTTAATGTTTCAAGTCCGTATGACTCCTCTTCAGATGCTACCAGATCTACTGAGTTTTTCAAGCATTTTATATTTTCATTTCAGATTTCCAGCCATCCACAGTATTTTCTTAATAGATACAAATTTGACTGAGGGAAAGACAACAGAAAATAGTTATGAATGGTTGCATTTCAGACTGGAGGAAAATATACTGGCGGGGGTGGGGGGTGGTTTCAGGTAAAAGGACCACTGCTTGGGAGTGTTACAGAGTTACAGAGTCATACAGCGCAGAAAAGGCCCTTTGGCCCATCCAGTCTGCACTGACAATAGCTACCACTAAAAATCGCGCTAATCCCATTTTCCTGCACTTGTCCCATATCCTTGAATGTTATCATATTTCAAGTACTCATCCAAATATCTTTTTTAAGGTTTTTGGCCTCCAGATTCCCACCATACTCCTGAATGAAAAGATGTTTTTTTCAAATCCCCTCTGAATCTCCTGCCCCTTACTCTAAAACTATGCCCCCTCGTGAGTGACCCCTTCAACCAAGGGGAAAAGCTGCTCCCTACTTAGGGAGATGAAAATAGGAACTTGGCATGACCCTCCAATGGCATGTCAATATTAATTTCAACTCACAATTAAGCAAAGAACAATTTCAATATTTGCAGTTGATACAAAATTTAGAAGCATTATGAACTGTGAGGAAGATAGTGATAGACATCAGGAGGAGAAAGGCTGGCGGTGGAATGGGTGGACATGTGGCAGATAAAATTTAATTTAGAGGAATTCAAAGTGATACATTTTGGGAGGAAAAGCAAGGAGGCAATTATCTGAAGGGAGTGTAAGAACAGAGGCACATGTTCACAAATGCTTAACGTGGCAGCACAAGGTGGGAAAGTGGTTAAAAGGCACACAGGATATTTGGCTTTATAAATAGAGGCATAGAGTACAAAATCATAAGAACATAAGAACATAAGAAATAGGAGCAGGAGGAGGCCATCTAGCCCCTCGAGCCTGCCCCGCCATTCAATAAGATCATGGCTGATCTGACGTGGATCAGTACCACTTACCCGCCTGATCCCCATAACCCTTAATTCCCTTACCGATCAGGAATCCATCCATCCGCGCTTTAAACATATTCAGCGAGGTAGCCTCCACCACCTCAGTGGGCAGAGAATTCCAGAGATCAAGGAGGCTTTGATCAACTAATACTGGTTCTTCCTCAACTAGAGTATGGTATCCAATTCTGGGCACTTTAGGAAGGAAGTGGAAGTTTTGGAGTGGGTGCAGAAATGATTTACAGGAATTGTACCAGGGATGAGGAACTTCAGTTTTGTCATGAAGTTGGGTGATGGGAGAGTGGAGGGGGTGTTGATGGAAAGAGGACAGAGATCAGTGATTGGGAATGGAGGGTTGGTAGCAGGGTGAGGTGGTGGGGATAAGAGCAGAGATTGACTCTCCCCCTCTTTCAATCTATCTCCCATGCTCAGTGCTCCCCCTTTTCTTCCCCCAGTCTCTCTTTGTGCCTCCACCATTTCCCCTCCCTCCCCCTAACACCCTCCCCTCCATCACTTGTCCTCCCAAGCTCCATCATTGCCACTCCCTCTGCACCCAGAAAGGAGAAAGGCTGAATTCAAAACACTGAACTCAGTACTGAAGTAGAATCCCTTGAATTTACAAACAAAGTCAGTTGAGCACTCACCTGGTTCCCGCTGTATTCTGGAAACAGTGTGCGGCTGATACTAGCCAGCTGTTGGAAATCACGGAGGCCCCACACGTGTTACCAAACCCCCTCACATGAAGGCTGACCTGCCAGGGCCATTCACCAATCTCCGCATCCACACCTCCCACAATACGAGAATGTTTATATGGCCGAGTCCCACAATCTGTAAATATATCAGGAATCCACGTTAGAGCTCACAGTATATCCACACCTTCCCCACCTCACCAGAGGACCAGATCCCAGGAATTCTGGAGATTACTTGAGAAGGTAGGGTGCAGGTGCTGTGTGCAGGAATCAAATTCTCCCGACTGTTGTGAAAATGATTCAAAATCAGGTCCAAGGTAGAAAGGTTAGGGTTAGCCTAAACCCAACACTAGACCCATCTCTGTATCTGCATAGTCATATCAAACCACCCTCTTCCTCGCACGCTGTACCCCATACAACCCCCCACTTACACACTAATAATAAGGTAATTATAGTAGGTGATTTCAATTTTCCCAACATTAATTGGGATAGACATAGTGTTAAGGACTTGGATGGAGTGGATTTCTTGAAATGTCTAGAGCAGAACCTTTTAGGCCAATATGTAGAGGGAGCTGTGCTGGACCTGATTCTGGGGAATGAAGCCGGACAGGTGGTTGGGGTGGTAGTGGGGGAGCATTTTAGTGATAGCGATCACAACACGGTACAATTTTACCTTGTTATGGATGAAGAAATAGACAAGTTGCAAAGAAAAGTTTTGGATTGGGGGAAGAGTGGATTTTAGTAAAATAAGGCAGGATCTGGCCAAAGTAGATTGGGAACAGCTACTAATGGGAAAATCTACAAAGAGCAGTGGTTGGGGGGCATTCAAAAATGAAATGGGGAGGGTACAAGCCTGTATGTTCCCTCTATGGTGATAGGAAGGAGTGACAAGCCCAAAGAACCATGGATGACCAGAGATATTCAGGATATGATGAGATGGAAAAGAAAGGCTTTGAGCAGGTACAAAGGGAAAAAAATCGGCGGAGGTATTAGTGGAGTACAGAAAGTGCAGGGCGGAACTTAAGGAAAGGAAAGAGGAGACATGAGAAAGCTCTGGCTGGCAAAAGTAGGGAAAATACCAAGATATCCGATAAGTATATCAATGGGAAGAGGATAACTAGAAAAAGAGTAGGCCCATTAGGGAACCAAGGGGACAATCTGTAGGTGGAGCCAGAGGACACTGGTAGAGTGTTGAACGAATACTTCACATCCGTCTTCACCCAAGAAAATGAGGATAAAGGTATGGAATTCAGGGAGAGAGAGACTGAGGATCTTGAGCAAATTAATGAAAGGAAGGACAAAGGTATTGGAGGCATTGGCAGCCTTAAAAGTGGACAAATCTCCAGGTCCAGATGAATTGTGTCCCAGGCTGATGTGGGAGGCATGGGAGGAAATTGCAGGAGCACTGACCCAATTTTTCATTTTTCTCTGGCCACGAGAAGCTGCCAGATGACTGGAGACCAGCTAATGTGGTTCCGCTATTTAAGAAGGTTTGTGGAGAGATAAGCCATGGAACTACAGATCAGTGAATCTCACGTCAGTGGTAGGGAAACTATTGGAGAAAATTCTGAAGAAGAGCATTCATCTCCACTTGGAGAGGCAAGGCTTAATCAGGGACAACCAGCATGGTGTCAACTGAAAGAAGTCCTGCTTCACAAATTTGAATTTTTTGAGGAGGTAACCAGGTGTGCAGTTGAGGGTAGTGTAGTTGATGCAGGTTATCTGGATTTCAGCAAAGCCTTTGACATGGTCCCACATGGGAGATTTATAAAGAAGGCAAATGCACATAGGATGCAGAGTAATTTGATAAAGTGGATTCAAAATTAGCTCAGTTGTAGGAGACAGAGGGTGATGGCAGAAAGCTGTTTTAGTGACTGGAAGCCAGTGTCCAGTGGCATGCCATAGGGATCTGTGTTGGGCCCCCTCTTCGTCATTTATGTAAATGACAGGGATGACTATGTGGGGGTAGGATTAGTAAGGTCGCGGCTGACACTAAGATTGGCCGGGTGGTTAACAGTGAGGCGGAGTGTCTTGGGCTACAAGATATAGACAGGATGGTCAAATAACAGATGGAATTTAACCCTGAAAGTGTGAGGTGATACACTTTGGAAGGAGTAATTTGACAAGGAAGTATTCAGTGAATGGCATGACACTAGGAAGTTCAGTGGAACAAAGGGTGTGTTTGTCCATAGATCTCTGAAGCCTTTAATCAATTGAGGCATAGATTACAAAAGCAGGAAGTCATGGTGGAGTTGTGTAGAATTTTGGTGAGGCCACAGCTAGAGCACTGTGTGCAGTTCTGGTCGCCACATTATCGGAAGGATGCGATTGCACTGGAGGGTGTGCAGAGGAGATTCACCAGGATGCTGCCTGGGATGGAGCATTTAAGTTATGAAGAGAGGCTGGATAGGCTTGGGTTATTTTCGTTGGAGCAGAGAAGACTGAGGGGCGACCTGATCGAGGTGTACAAGATTGTGAGGGGTATGGACAGAGTGGATAAGGAGCAGCTGTTCCCCTTAGTTGAAGAGACAGTCATGAGGAGACACATGTTCAAGGTGAGGGGTGGGAGGTTTGGTCGGATGTGAGGAAAATCTTTTTTACCCTGAGGGTGGTGATGGTCTGGAATGCGCTGTCTGGGAGGGTGATAGAGACGAGTTGCCTCACATCCTTTAAGAAGTACCCGGATGAGCATTTGGCACATCATAACATTCAGGGCTATGGGCCAAGTGCTGGCAAGTGGGATTAGGTGGGAGATCAGGTGTTTCACATGTGTCGGTGAAGACTCGATGGGCTGAAGGTCCACTTCTGTACTGTATGAGTCTATGATTCACAGAAACACATGCGTTGTACCTCATCTAACTCCCCACACACACACACACACACACACAGCACCGCATCCACCCCCCCACCCACACTGTACTACACACACACACACACACACTGTACCACGCATGCACACACGCACACACTCAGCGAGACAGTGTGCTTAACTCAGGGAATTTGGTAAGTGAGGGAAGTTGCAGAGTGGATTCTTTTTAGAATCCACACAGGTTTGCATTTATCCTTTAACTCAACTACAACATTATTGTAGTTTCTTTCAATTTTAATCGATGCTGAAAAGAGAATATAGGGAGTTGGGTAGACAGCTGAGAAAGAGGAATGCAAAGGTAGTAATCTCGGGATTGCTGCCTGTGCCGCGGGAGAGTGAGAACAGGAATCGGTGGAGAATTAATGCGTGGCTGAGGGACTGGAGCAAGGGACAAGGATTTGGGTACTTGGATCATTGGGACCTCTTTAGGGGCAGGTGTGACCTGTTTAAAAAAGACGGGTGGCACTTGAATCCCAGGGGGACCAATATCCTGGCGGGAAGGTTGGCTAAGGCTACTGGTGAGACTTTAAACTAGAAAGGTTGGGGGGAGGGAATCGAAATGAGGGGACTGAGAGCGAGGAGGTTAGCTCGCAAATAGATAAGGAATGTAGACAGGGTAAGAGGGAGGTTAGACGAGTGAGGGAGAAGGGAAGTGCTCAGGCTGAAGGTCTGAGATGTGTCTATTTTAATGCCAGGAGTGTAGTGAATAAAGTGGATGAGCTTGGAGCGTGGATTGCTGCTTCGAATTGTGATGTGGTGGCCATTACGGAGACTTGGATGTCTCAGGGACAGGACTGGGTGCTTCAGGTGCCGGGTTTTAGATGTTTCAGGAAGGACAGGGAGGGAGGCAAGAGAGGGGGGGGAGTGGCACTGTTGATCAGGGATAGTGTCACGGCTGTAGAGAAGGTGGACGCCGTGGAGGGACTGACTACGGAATCTCTGTGGGTGGAGGTTAGGAACAGGAAGGGGTCGGTAACTTTGCTGGGTGTTTTCTATAGGCCGCCCAATAGTAACAGAGATGTTGAGGAGCAGATGGGGAAACAGATCCTGGAGAGATGTAGGAATAACAGAGTTGTCGTGATGGGAGATTTTAATTTCCCAAACATAGATTGGAATATCCCTAGGGCTAGGGGTTTGGATGGAGAGGAGTTTGTTAGGTGTGTCCAGGAGAGTTTCCTGACACAGTATGTGGATAAGCCTACTAGAGGAGAGGCTGTTCTTGATCTGGTGCTGGCTAATGAACCTGGACAGGTGGAGGATCTCTCGGTGGGTGAGCATCTTGGGGATAGCGATCATAATTCTATCTCCTTCACGATAGCATTGGAAAGAGATAGGGTCAGGCAGGCTAGGAAAGTGTTTCTCTGGAGTAAAGGGAAATACAGTGTCATCAGGGAGGAAATTAGACGGGTAAATTGGAAGGAGGCATTCTTGGGGAAAAGTACCGAAGGAAAGTGGAGGATTTTCAAGGAATGTTTGTCTGGAGCTCTGCATGACAACGTTCCGATGAGACAGGGGGGTGTTGGTAGGGTACGGGAACCGTGGTGCACGAAGGTTGTGATGAACCTGGTGAATAAGAAAAGAGAGGCGTACAGAAGGTTCAGAGAGCTAGGAGGTGTTAAGGATTTAGAGGAGTATACGCGATGTAGGAAGGAGCTTAAGAAGGAAATTAGGAGAGCGAGAAGGGGTCATGAGAAGACCTTGGCGGGTAAGATTAAGGAGAATCCCAAGGCTTTCTACAAATATGTCAAGAGTAAAAGGATGAGATGTGAAGGCATAGGACCCTTAAAAGGTGAAGGGGGAAAAGTTTGTGCGGAACCGTTAGAAATGGCGGAGGTGCTTAATGAATACTTTACCTCGGTATTCACGGTGGAAAGGGATCTGGGTGGTTGTACTGCTGGATTGCGGAGGACAGAAAGGATCGAGCATGTGGACATAAAGAAAGAGGATGTGTTGGAACTATTGAATGGCATCAAGGTTGGTAAGTCGCCGGGACCGGATGGGATGTACCCCAGGTTACTGTGGGAGGCGAGGGAGGAGATTGCGGAGCCTTTGGCGATGATCTTTGCATCGTCGATGGAGACGGGAGAGGTTCCGGAGGATTGGAGGATTGCGGATGTGGTCCCTATATTCAAGAAAGGGAACAGGGACAGCCCGGGAAATTACCGACCGGTGAGTCTAACCTCAGTGGTTGGTAAGTTGATGGAGAGGATCCTGAGAGACAGGATTTATGATCATCTAGAGAAGTTTAGTATGATCAAAAGTAGTCAGCACGGCTTTGTCAGGGGCAGGTCGTGCCTTACGAGCCTGGTTGAGTTCTTTGAAAATGTGACCAAGCACATTGACGAAGGAAGAGCGGTGGATGTGGTCTATATGGACTTCAGCAAAGCGTTCGATAAGGTCCCCCATGCAAGACTTCTTGAGAAAGTGAGAGGGCATGGGATCCAAGGGGCTGTTGCCTTGTGGATCCAGAACTGGCTTGCCTGCAGAAGGCAGAGAGTGGCTGTGGAGGGGTCTTTCTCTGCATGGAGGTCAGTGACCAGTGGAGTGCCCCAGGGATCTGTTCTGGGACCCTTGCTGTTAGAATAAAAGGGAGTCACTTTAGAACAGAGATGAGGAGAAATTTCTTCAGCCAGAGAGTGGTGGGTCTGTGGAATTCATTGCCACAGAGGGCTGTGGAGGCCGAGACGTTGAGCGTCTTCAAGACAGAAATTGATAAATTCTTGATTTCTCGAGGAATTAAGGGCTATGGGGAGAGAGCGGGTAAATGGAGTTGAAATCAACCATGATTGAATGGTGGAGTGGACTCGATGGGCCGAATGGCCTTACTTCCGCTCCTATGTCTTATGGTCTTATGGTCTTATGGTCATTTTCATAAATGACCTGGATGAGGAAGTGGAGGGATGGGTTGGTAAGTTTGCTGACGACACCAAGGTAGGTGGTGTTGTGGATAGTTTGGAGGGATGTCAGAAGTTGCAGCGAGACATAGATAGAATGCAAGACTGGGCGGAGAAGTGGCAGATGGACTTCAACCCGGATAAGTGTGTAGTGATCCATTTTGGCAGATCCAATGGGATGGAGCAGCAGTATAAAATGAAGGGTACCATTCTTAGCAGTGTAGAGGATCAGAAGGACCTTGGGGTCCGGGTCCATAGGACTCTTAAATCGGCCTCGCAGGTGGAGGATGCGGTCAAGAAGGCGTATGGCGTACTAGCCTTCATTAATCGAGGGATTGAGTTTAGGAGTCGGGAGATAATGCTGCAGCTTTATAGGACCCTGGTTAGACCCCACTTGGAGTACTGCGCGCAGTTCTGGTCACCTCATTACAGGAAAGATGTTGAAGCCATTGAAAGGGTGCAGAGGAGATTTACAAGGATGTTGCCTGGATTGGGGGGCATGCCTTATGAGGATAGGTTGAGGGAGCTTGGTCTCTTCTCCCTGGAGAGACGAAGGATGAGAGGTGACCTGATAGAGGTTTACAAGATGTTGAGGGGTCTGGATAGGGTGGACTCTCAGAGGCTATTTCCAAGGGCTGAAATGGTTGCTATGAGAGGACACAGGTTTAAGGTGCTGGGGGGTAGGTACAGGGGGGATGTCAGGGGTAAGTTTTTCACTCAGAGGGTGGTGGGTGAGTGGAATCGGCTGACGTCGGTGGTGGTGGAGGCAAACTCGTTGGGGTCTTTTAAGAGACTTCTGGATGAGTACATGGGATTTAATGGGATTGAGGGCTATAGATAGGCCTAGAGGTGGGGATGTGATCGGCGCAACTTGTGGGCCGAAGGGCCTGTTTGTGCTGTGGCTTTCTATGTTCTATGTTCTATGTTCTAAACAAGCACCCTACTAGAAGCAGATGAATTGAAAACACAAATTGAAATAAAGGAGTCTGATATTATAGCTATATGATATGATAGTCATTAAAGATGTGCTTGCAAGTGACAAAAACTGGGAACTGAATATTTAAGGTTATTGACACGTATTTTTGATTTATACATTGTCCTGCAGTGTAGCTACTCTTAGGGATGCTAAAAACTACTCACCAGTGACTTCTTTCCTTGGCTTTTTAAAATCTTTAATTATTAAAAGGTAAGATGAGAGAGAAGCAATGGCAGACATTTGAGGAAGTATTTCATAACTCACAACAAAGGTATATTCCATTGAGAAAGAAAGACTTTATGAAAAGATTGTGTATCTAAGCTAACTATGGATGATATCACATTGGAAATAAAATGGTATACAAATATTAGGAAAATTTTAGAAACCAACAAAGGATGACCAAAAAAGGAGACCTTAGAATGAGAGAAAAAAACCAGCGTGAAATATAAAAACATAAAGCAAGAGCCTCCCAAGTATGTACAAAATAATTGGAGTAGCTAAAACAAGCATTGGCCCCTTGGGGAATTAAATATATGAAACAATCTATATTAATGACTTTGATAGTGTATTGTAGCCAAAAGTACTGGCAAATGAAGGTAGGTAGGAAAGCAAGTTGTGAGGGGTACAAAGAACCTGCAGAGGTGTAGACAGGTTAAGTCAAGGGGGTGAGGGAGTTTGGCAAATGGAGTATAATGTGGGAAAATGTGAACTTGTCCACTTTGGAGAAAAGGATGGAAAAGCAGAAAGTGTAGATGGATTGTGGAATGCCTCAGTACAGAGAGATGCAGGTGTGCTTGAATCTCAAGAAGTTAGCATGTAGGTACAAGCAAGAAAGAAAGCAGGCAAGCAGGGAAATTAACCTGCAACCGTACAGGGCTCGGTGAGGCTGCATCTAGAATATGGTGTATAATTTTGGTCTTTTTATTTGAGGGATATACTTGCTTTGGATCGGATACAATCTCTAATTTCCTTTGTAAGCCGTGGATTGGCTCTCTTACCCATTTTGCTTTTGTGCCAGACATTCTAATAAATTCACCTCTCATTCTTCTAAATCTTATAAATTAGTATTGGTCCAACCTGCTTAATCCGATCCAAGGAAGAAGCATATAGATTGGCCAAGAAAAATAATAGGTCTGAGGATTGGGAGCAGTTTAGAATTCATTAAAGAAGGACCAAGGGATTGATTAAGAAGGGAAAATAAAGTACAAAAGTAAGCTTGTAGGGAACATAAAGACTGACATTAAGATTTTCTATAGATACACGAAGAGAAAGAGGTTGGTGAAGACAAATGTAGGTCCCCTACAGACAGGAACGGGGGATGAAGAAATGGTTGAGCAACTAAATACATACTTTGGTTCTGTCTTCACAAAAGAGGACATAAATCAGGTACCAGAAATGTTGGAGAATGCAAGATTTAGTGAGACGGAAGAATTGAGGGAGATCAATATTAGTAGAGAAATGGTGCTGGGAAAATTGATGGGATTGAAGGTGGATAAATCCCCAGGACCTAATAATCTACATCCCAGAGTACTTGAGGAAGTGGCTATAGAAATAGTGGATGCATTGGTGGTCATCTTCCAGGATTCTATAGACTCTGGAACACTACCTGCAGATTGGAGAGTAGGCTAATGTCAGTCACTCCAATATTCAAAAAGGGAGGTAGAGAGAAAACAGGGAATTATAGACCAGTAAGTCTAACATTGGTAGTGGGGAAAATTCTCGAATCCATTATCAAGGACTTTATAGCAGAGCATTTAGAAAGCAGTGGCAGGATCAGACAGAGTCAGCTTGGATTTATGAAGGGGAAATCATGTTTAACAAATCTGTTGGAATTCTTTGAAGATGTAACTAGTAGAGTTGACAAGGGCAGAGCCAGTTGATGTGGTATATTTGGACTTTCAGAAAGCATTTGACAAAGTCCCGCATAAGAGATTATCGTGCAAGATTAAAGTGCATGGGATTGAGGGGTAGTATATTGAGATGGATAGAAAACTAGTTGGCAGAGGGGAAACAAAGAGGAGGAATTAATGGATCCTTTTCAAATTGGCAGGCAATAACTAGTGGGGTCAGGGAACAAATTGTAACATCTCAAATTTTGCAGAGAATACCAAGTTGGGTGGGAGGATGAACTGTGACGAGGATGCAGAGATCCTTCAGCATGATCTGGACAGGTTGGGCGAGTGGGTAAATCAATGGCAGATACAGTATAATTTGAATAAATGAGGGGTTATTTACTTTGGAAGGAAAAACAAGGTGGCAGATTACTACCTGAATGGCTGTAAATTGGGAGAGGGGAGTGCGCAGCGGGACCTGGGTGTCCTTGTGCACCAGCTACTGAAGGTAAACATGCAGGTGCAGAAGGCGGCAAAGGCAGCAAATGGTATGTTGGCCTTCATTGCGAGAGGTTTCGAGTACAGGAGCAGGGGTGCGTTGTTGCAATTATACAGGGCCTTGGTGAGGCCACACCTAGAATATTATGTGCAGTTTTGGTCTCCTTTTCTGAGGAAGGATGTTCTTGCTCGAGGAAGTGCAGCGAAGGTTTACCAGGCTGATTCTGGGGATGGCCGGACTGATCTATGAGGAGAGGTTGACTCGGTTAGGACTGTTTTCACTGGAGTTCAGACGAATGAGGGGGGATCTCATAGAGGCTTATAAGATTCTAACGGAACTAGTCAGGGTAGATACAGAGAGGATATTCCCAATGGTGGGCGAGTCCAGGGGTCACAGTCTGAGGATTCAGGATAGGCCATTTAGGTGAGGAGACATTTCTTCACCCAAAGAGTGGTGAGCCCGTGGAATTCATTACCACAGGTAGTAGTTGATGTCAAAACATTGAATGTATTCAAGAGGCGGCTAGATATAGCACTTGGGGTGGATGGGATCAAAGGTTATGGGGACAAAACTGGATTAGGCTATTGAGTTGGACAATCAGCCATGATCGTAATGTCAGGCTTGAAGGGCCTCCTCCTCTCCTATCTTCTATGTTTCTATATTTCTACGAATATACAAGATACTGGAGGATTTGGGCCTGTGAGGGATGGTGACAGGGCAGATATTGAGAGGATGTTTCCCCTTATGGAGGGGTAATTTAAGGTTTTCCCCATTTCAGATGGATGCGAGGAGAAATTTCTCCTTCGACCCTTATAGACTCTCTCTTCCCCAGAGAGCAGGGTCATTGAATATATTCCATTTATGATCATCAATAATGCTTTCCATTCAAGAATTCATTGATTAAAGTTAAATTCCAGTCGCTGCCATGGTGGAATTTGAACCCGTGTCTCCAGAACATTAGCCTTGGCCTCTAGATTACTAGTCCAGTGACACTACTACACCAGCATCTTCCCAAAGCCAAGATTAGATCAATCTTCATCTTACTGGATTGCAGAGCAAGCTTCTCTTTCTCATAAATTTATGGATAATATCTCCCTCAGTCTGGGAAGTGAGGAAAGGATTTAGTTCAGCAAACCTAGTGATTGAGATGCAACACAATGAACACATACTGCAATTCTGCTCATCTGAACCATCCGCACAATCCTTTGTTCCATCACACACTGGATTCTTCTTTTGGATGCAGAGATCATTCTTGCATTTGTAGGTATAAGGGGTGCAGGGGACCGAGCTACTTCCTACACAGAGGAAACATCCAATCCATTAGTCAGTCAGTAAATGAACCTTACAGCTCAATGTTTCCAATTTAAACAATGTAAAGAAATAAATCAATACTCAGTACATGTACTGGACCCCTTATCCCAAAATCTGGAAACACGTCAAAGTGATCTTTTATTATTGAAGGGTTGATTTACAGGATTTTATTGATTTCCCCAAACACAATTATTTCTCCCCCATCAAATAAAACCATAATATGTAGGATCAGGAGTAGGTCATTTGGCCCATTGAGTCTGCCCTGCCATTCAATGAGATAATGGCTGATCCGATATGATAATCCTCAACTTAACTTTCCTGCCTTAACCCTCGATTCCCTTACTGATTAAAAATCTGTCCATCTCTGCCTTGAACAGTGGCACAATTGTTAGCACTGCTGCTTCACAGTGCCAGGGACCCGAGTTCGATTCCCAGCTTGGGTCACTGTGTAGGTTGCACATTCTCCCCGTCTCTGCGTGGGTTTCCTCCCACAGTCCAAAGATGTGCGGGTTAGGTGGATTGGCCATGCTAAATTGCCCCTTAGTGTCAGGGGGACTAGCTAGGGCAAATGCATGCAGTTATGGGGATAGGGTCTGGGTGGGATTGTGGTCGGTGCAGACTCAATGGGCCGAATGGCCTCCTTCTGCACTGTATGATTCTATCATTCTAACATACTTAACAACTTCTGTTGCTCTTTGCGGTAAAGAATTCCACAAATTCCCCGCTCTCAGAAGAAATTCCCCTTCATCTCGATTTTAAATGGGCAACCTCTCGCACTGGGATCATATCCTCTGGTCCTAGAGTCTCCAACAGGGAGAAACAACCTCAACAACTACCTTGTTAACCCCCTGAGAATCTTAGGGGCGATTCTCCCATCCCGAAGTGCACATTTTGTGGTGTGTCAGGATGGGAGAATTGTGTGTTGTCCATTTCACGGGATTAGCGCATGCGTCTCCCCCAGAGCCGGAGAACAGGCGCAGTCGGGACCACGCTGGAAACTGGCAGGAAGAGAGGTCAGTCATTTAAATCTTTTTTTAAATGTATTTTAAACCTCATTATCAGGCCCGGCATGGGATAGCATCTCACACCCTGCCAGAAGTATTTCACTCCAGCAGGGTTTAGAATAGCTCCCCACTTGCGGGGAACTAGCGGGAGACCCTGCCGGAGTGAAAGGGGAGGGGGCAATTGTGGCCTCTCAGGGAGTCGGACGGTGGGGAGGTGGTGCCCCTGGGCATGGGCACCCTGGCAGTGCCAGCCTGTGGCCCCTGACACTACCCAGGGGGCACCTTGGTATTACCCATTGGGCAGAGCCAAGGGGAGAGGGCCTTAGGGGGCAAGGGAACGGGCCAAGGGGTGGGAACTGGGGCGGGGCCTATTGTGGGCTGGACCAAGGGGGGAGCCTATTGTGGGTGGGGCCTAGGGGTCGATTAGTGGGGGTGCGGGTCCCGCTGCCACTCTGCATTGGGATCGGTCGGGGCTGGAGGGAGGCCAGCGATCAAGGCGGGCTGGGGCGGGGGAGGGGGGGGGGGAAATCGCTAGGGGGAGGGGAGCGGTCTGGAGATCGGAGCGCATGGTGACGGGGGTCAGGGCTGGCCCAGGAATGCTTGTACAGGCCGTGGGGGGCGGAGAGGTTGCTGGAGGGGAGCAGTGCGGGGTCCCGGGCTGGTCAGCAAACTGAGTTCCGACAGATCGGGACCACTGAGCATGTACAGAGTTCCGAAACGGTCAAACTCCGATCTGAACAGGCCCTGCCCCCCCGAGTGTTTAATGAGATTCACGATTGTGACCTCTGCAATACAGAGCGAGGAGATTTGAGTGTGAAGTTGAACTGAAAACAGAGTCATGATTTACACGAGTTCTCGCCAATTCAGCACTTTTGGGAGAATTGCCCCTCCTTTGTGTGTCTCAATAAGGTGGCCGCTCGTTCTTCTAAACAGCGAGTACAGGTCCAAACGTACTTAATCTCTCCTCATAAGAAAATTACTTCATACCCACGATCAACCTGGTGAACCTTCTCTAGACTGTCTCCAATGCCAGTATATCTTTCCTTAGCTAAGGAGAGCAAAATTGTTTGCAGTATTCTAGGTGTGGTCGAAGTAGTGCTTTGTATAATTTTAGCAAAACTTCCCTATTTTTATACTGCATCCCCACTCCACCCACGCACCCCCCCGCCCCCCCTGAACTCCCCACAACAGGGGTGTCACTGTTGGCAGGACCAAAACATCCTGTCAGCAGGACCGGCCAGAAAATGCCACCCTTTGTCATCCTCACCAACTGCCTTCCCACCAATTTTGTGTCATTCGCAAACCTGGCAATAGTACATTCACGTCATGAATATATATTGTGAATAATTGTGGCCCCAGCACGGATCCCTGTGACACTGTACAAGTTACAGGTTGCCATCGTGAAAATGACCCTCTTATCTCAACGCTATCAGTCAGCCGAATCCCCGAGCCGTGATAATATACTACCCCCAACATCGTGGGCTCTTATCTTAGTAAGCAGCCTTATGTGCAGAACCTTGTCAAGTGCTCTTTGAAAATCCAAGTACATTACATCTACTGGGTCCCCTTCTTCTACCCGCTCGTTAACCACCTCAAAGAATTCTAATCAATTTGTCAGGCATGATTTCTCCTTCATGAAGCTATGCTGATTCTGCTTAATTATATTATGTATTTCTAAATGATCTGCTGTTACATCCTTTATAGTGGACTCTGACATCTTCCCAATGACAGATGTTAAGCTAGTTGGTTTTTACCATTATTCGTTCTTTCAGAGATAGTTGTGGAGGGGTATTTCCAGTATGCTGCATATCCTGCAGTGATCCCCTGTTATTTGGTTCCAGTTTATTCCCCCAGCCCAGGGTTAGATACATAGTAAAACTCCCACTAAACTTCCCCCATCAAACACTCCCAGGGCAGGTACAGTAATAGATACAGAGTAATTTAAAGAATAAGATTCCATTGCTTACCACTCTTGCAGTCCTTCTCATCAGTTCCATCTCCACATTCATCTACCATATTGCATTTCTGTTCCTCAGGGATACATTTATCATTCGCACATTTCATCTCCTCCGAATCACACTCTGAGAAATACAAAAATGTAAGAGCGAAGTTACTCCAGTGTCACTCTTCCTTTGTAGAATACTCAGACCGCCTTGTGGGCAGAGGAGTCTGGAAGTAACAGTGAGGGAAGTGGGGAAGGTGAGTCAGCCAGACCGGGAGGGTGTGGGTTAGCATTTGAGTGCAGCAGGTGGGCAGGAGAGGGCGAGAGAGAAGGACAATAAAAGAGACAGAGTGGAGAAGGGATGAGAAGATGGGAATGGTAGAGAGCGTCAGGAATGGGACAATAACAGGTAACAGTGCCTTTGTAGATATAGTGGGATTGAGTTACAGGAAGGGCGAGGTACTTACGGCAATTCGCCTCATCACTGTTATCACCACAGTCATTGACACCATCGCACATCCAAAACTTGGATTTACACAGACCCGTACCACATTGAAACTGGTCTTCCTTACATTCTGTGAGAGAGACAGAACAAATCAGTAAGACAGCACTACAAGTCTGCAATCCCACCAGGCAACCATCACTCCTCCTTCAGCCCAGGAACTCTGTATTCCTGAGAACATCCCCCCACCCCCAACTCTATCCCTCCCGTTCTCTCCAGGTTCAGGACCATCACTCCCTGTCACTCTCCAAGCCTTCTTTGAGAGGATCAAATGGCAGTTATTCTGCCCCTCAAGTCTGTTCTATCATTCAATCAATTAAACCATTGCAAATGGCAAGATTGGTAACTCTGAGTGAAACAATTATTTTTCCAAACATAATGAAGTCATTGATTGACCTTTGACCTGTCATTTCCACATCTGTGCTCAATAAAGCCACTTTTTAAAATTTTACTGTCAAGCCTATCGGTAAAAAGCTTTCTAAGTTTGGCTTTTGATCAATGCATTTGTTCTAGTCAAGCAGCAAAGCAGGAACTCCTGGGACTTTTCTTTCAGCTAGGATCCTTTCTAGGCTGGGCTGGAGGCTGTGAACTGTCCCGCAGGCAGGGAACGGTTGAAAATTTAGACCTTTTCCTCAATCACTCCTTTCCCTCCAGGCTGGCTGGCTCCTTTGTTCATGAAGTTCTCTCTCCTGTCTCCACTCGAAGTCGGGTCTGCTTAAGGTCTACTTGCACCCAGCCTCAGAGCTGGCTGCCGGCAGGGCAGCAAGCAGCAACACTCCTGAGACAGTATGCATGCGCAGTGACAACGTTCTACGTCAGTCTGGGGATGCTGCCTGCAAATGCAATCAACCATCACCGTTCAGCTCCTCATGATCGGAGGTTGCTGGCAATCAGCCATTGTCGGTAAAATCTCCCAGTGTGTGTTCCCAGCTGCTCGGCGATTGAGAATCCGGTAGTGGCCCGGCCATTCTGGAAGAATTGACTACCTGCCCCCCAGAATCCACAGGAGATTTTCCTGGATTTCTCCTCCTCATTGTGAGAATAAGTGATCCCTGAAATGACCCAGTTCGGGCCCTGTTTGTGATTTCACCATCACAGGGAATTATTTCTCATTTCCACCAGACTGAATTCTTGAACAATTTGAAACACCCGAATCAAATCATACATCAAAGGGCTGTGGAGGCCGAGACGTTGAGCGTCTTCAAGACAGAAATTGATAAATTCTTGATTTCTCGAGGAATTAAGGGCTATGGGGAGAGAGCGGGTAAATGGAGTTGAAATCAACCATGATTGAATGGTGGAGTGGACTCGATGGGCCGAATGGCCTTACTTCCGCTCCTATGTCTTATGGTCTTATGGTCTTATGGAGACAAACTTAGTTCATTCAATCTAAACTCATAACTTAAACTTTTAAACTGACCCCACACCACCCTCCGACCCCCTCCCGCAACTAATACATCCTGAATAGAATAGAATAGAAACCCTACAGTGCAGAAGGAGGCCATTCGGCCCATCGAGTCTGCACCGACCACAATCCCACCCAGGCCCTACCCCCATATCCCTCCATATTTACCCACTAATCCCTCTAACCTACACATCTCAGGACACTAAGGGGCAATTTTTAGCATGGCCAATCAACCTAACCCGCACATCTTTGGACTGTGGGAGGAAACCGGAGCACCCGGAGGAAACCCACGCAGACACGAGGAGAATGTGCAAACTCCACACAGACAGTGATCCAAGCCGGGAATTGAACCCAGGTCCCTGGAGCTGTGAAGCAGCAGTGCTAACCACTGTGCTACCGTGCCGCCCTGAGGTGTGGAACTGAATGCAGTTCTTCGTTCTTCACATGGGATTTGAAGCATAACTTCCTGCTTTGAGAAATGCCACCAATTCATTCACCTTTGGTAATTATTACAGGACAAAAACAATCACAACGTGTACATAGATATTTACATCTCTAGTTATTGGTATGTCACCATTTAGGAAATATCCCAATGTATCTTTCTTAGATTCAGAGAAATGGATCTGCCCATCTGTCTGTCCCGCGCATTTGCTACAACTACACAAAGTCCCATCTGTTGAATACGGCAAGTACATTCATATCAGGTTAACTGATTATTTGAATTAAACTAGAATCTGTAAAGAAACCATGTAAAATCTGTAAAGTTAAATTACCGGCTCTTGGTACGACTATTGTGCTGAACAATACCATTGCTGCCCAGGGGCAGAGGTATAGAGGGGAAAGGACAAAGAGGCAGGACCACAGATATTTAAGAACTTTACTATTCCTTGCTGCCAATAGATGGAGCAATCTGTCTTATTGGCAATGTGCAGAGAATGCACTGTACCCCCCATGTTCATCACTTCAGCAGCCTTCAATTGCCTAGTCACCAATTCAAGCAGGGTTTTACACATTAACTTTTCTCAGCTTATCCTCCATTTCAACCAGCTTGAATCCTGAGCTATCTCTGATCTCCTCCCAGAATTCAAGCTATTATATTTGTATAGAACAGTGGCCTCCAAATAGTCAATCACAATCGACAGGTCGATCCTGGAGTCTCAATAAGTTGATTGTCATTGGCTGCGGAACTGCTGCCGAAAATGCATGGGACTCAGGCTTCTCATGCTGACGAGCAAATCAACTCATTGGGCCCTATTTTACTATTGCGTCACGCCCATTTTCGGGTGCGAAAACGTGGTAAAGTCGGGCGTGAGGCCATTAACACCCACGATCCGCGCCCGCGTCCGCGCAGATGCCCACTTTACTGAGGCCCGGGAATGGCTGCAATCCGATTCGTGCCCGAAACGGGCCCGACGGCGATTTAAAAGCATTTGCATGCATTTAAATTGAATTAATGAACTGCCCGCCCAACTTTATCAGCATTTCCCCCTTTACCACCGCGTTCGCGCGTCCAGATTCGGTGAGAAACAGACACGCTCAGCAAAAGTCTGTTTCGGGCGCTTCAGCTGCTGAAGACACAAGTTCAGAGCTTCCAACGGCTCTCTGACTCAGATCGGTGGTGGAGTGGGGGGGGGGGGGGGGGGGAGAGGCGGGCCAGATCATTCTCTGGTGAGGGACAGGGAGGAGGATGTATCTCTGGTGGATTGGGGGCGGGGGAGGGGGGGGGGCTGGCGGGTGGGGTGCGGGGAAGGAGGGGGGAAGGAGGACAGAGGGAGGCCAGATTGTCGTCTGGTGGGGGAGGGGAGGCGGGTCAGATCATTCTCTGGTGGCGGGGGGGGGGGGGGGGGGGGGGGGTGAGGGGGGGAAAGAGGAGGGAGGCCAGATCGTTGTCTGCCATTGCCGCCCTGGGGCAGAGATATAGAGGGGATGGGTAGGGGAGGAAGGCCAGATGGATCTCAGGGGGTGGGCAGGGGGAGGGGGGGGGGTCCGCTGCCACTCTGCGGGTGACCGATGCGGGGTGGGGGAGGGGGGCAGAGGGTCGCGATTGGTCTGGGTAGCGAGAGGTGTGGATAAAGGGGGACAGTTAAGTTGTGGGGGTTGGGGTGATGTCTGTGGGGACCATCGCTCCTCCTTTTTGCTCCCGGGCTGCTTTATCCACTTTTTGCGGCCCGGGAGCAATGTGACTGTGGCGCTATTTTCAATTTTTTTCTAACTGCGCATGCGCAGTTCAGAGCTCCGATCGTTTCAGGTGCGCTGAGCCCCACCCACAGCGCAATTCAGACTCGCAATTTTCTTTTCAGGTTAAGTGCGTATGGAGGCGCCTGAAAACAGATTTCCAAGTCGGATCTGAATTGCGCCCAGATTCAGCACTTAGAATGAAAATGGTAAAATCAGGCCATTGTCTGCCAAATTGCAGGTGCCAAAACGTGGACTAAGCTGGGTTAAGACAAGATAATGAGTAAGTAGACAGACACCTCCAAGAGGGCAAAAATCTACCATTTCCATCAGGAATGGGAAAGTGAATTTCTTTTTGCAAATGTCAAAGGCAAGACCATTTGTCAACAGAGTGTAGCTTTGAGTAAAGGAGGTAATTTGGAATGGCATCACAAGACAATGCATGCAACATTTCAAGAAAATTTCCCTTTAAGCAGCACCATTCAGACAAAAAAGTTGGGGAGTCAAAGGAAATGTTGCAAGCTCAACAGTCACACTTTTCAAAACTTGTGACTAAAGTCAAGGCTAGCAAAAAGGCTTCTTTTCACATTAGCCATCTGCTGGCAAAACATAAGAAACCATTCACCGATGGCGAAGTTATCCAGGAGGCCATGATAGTCGCTGCCGACACCATGTTTAAAGACTTTAAAAACAAAGGTGAAATGATGACAACCATCAACAGCATGCCGCTTGGTGCTTTAACCATAGGCAGAAGGGTGGAATTGTTGTCTCAGGATGTGCCTCAGCAAATACACAAAGACTTACCAGGCTGTGAATGTTTCTCACTGCAGTTTGATGAGTCAGTAGACATGGCGGATACGACCCAGCTGACTGAATGCCATGCAAACGAAAACAAAGATCCAATGACAAAGGACTCCCTCACTCTTTTGCCTCTCAAAGAGAGGACAAGAGGAGGGGACATCGCCAATGAATTTATCAGGTATGTGACTGAAAAAAACAATCCTATCAAGAAACTGGTTTCAATCACAACTGATGGTGCACCATCAATGCAGGTTTTGTTTCACTTTGCAGAAATGATTGTGAATTCCCGCCCTTTGTCAGTTACCATGGTGTTATCCACCAACAAGCAATAGTGAGCAAGGCTATTGACTTTTCTCATGTAATGACAGCTGTCAAGATCGTCAACTCAATTTATGCCAAAGCTCTGCAACATCGCTTGTTCAAATTGTTACTCGCTGAGCTTGATGCCACCCACGGTGAACTAATCCTTCATGGAGATGTGAGGTGGTTAAGTCGAGGATAAGTCCCCTAGAGCTTTTTAGATTTGTTTCCTGAAACTGCTCTTAAATCAAGTAGTGAGGTGTACAGCGAGCTGCCAGATAATGTGTGGTTGCTAGACTTCGCGTTTCGTACGTACATAAGTGCAAAATCGAATTAACTGACCCGTGAGCTGCAGGGGAGGGACAGAGACTTGTCACACATGATCAGTGCAGTGAATGTGTTCAAGTTGAAACTGGGCTTGTGGTCCTCACGGTTAAAGAACAAAATTACTGAGCACTTCCTAAATCTGGAGAAAATCCAACAACAGGTCAAACAGAAAGGCTTCCATCAAATTTTGTGATCGCCTGAATAAATTGGAAGAGGAATTCAACAGACAATTTCAGGATTTAGACAAGATGGAACAAATAATCATGTTTGTCTCAAATCCTTTTCTTCACGTGGACATTGGAGAACTGACAGCAAAATCTCAGCAAATGTTTGAACAAAGCAGTGGACTTGACATGGAAATAATCACCATGCAAAATGAGAGAGCTGAAAGCTAGGTCAAGGGACAAAGACTTTTGGGGACTTGCAAACAGAGAGAAGTACCCTCTTCTGACATTGTGCGCACTCAAGGTGAAAGCCTACTTTGAGCAAAGAACAAGAGAAGTACAGTGCAGGAACAGGCCCTTCGGCCCTCCAAGCCTGCGCCAATCATGATGCCTGCCTAAACTAAAACCGTAAGCACTTATGAAGTCTGTATCCTTCCATTCCCATCCTATTCATGTATTCATTTAGTTGGTCCTTAAATGCCGTTAAATTTGGTTCCACAAACCTCTGAGGTGACTTTTTCCCCAGATGAAAATCATCAAGTCTAAGTATTGCACTCGTCTCACAGATGCCCATCTGATGGACTGTATTGGGAGGCTAGCCATCTCAAACTATGATCCAAACTACACAGCACCCACAGATAGTGTGACACCTGTGCATGCACACAAAGAACAGGTGAGTGTTATGCATAAATATATTTTGGGCGCTTTTAGTAAAGTTGAATTTTTGAAGAGTAAATATCATGCTGCATTTTGATGCTGAAAGTAATCTTGTGCTTAAAAAGGTTGGCGAGTATTGATGTAGAATATTTTGCTAGTACACATGGTTTCCGGTTCATTCTTCTCGCTCTGCCTGCCTTCTGTATTAGAGGGCGCTGTATCTGTCTCAGTGTTTTCCTCCAGCACTGAGGATAGGCCATGTTTTTCATAATTACATCTACACCCACAATTACACAGCATCCCTCACTCGCCCCATCCCCGACACGGAGGTGGTGTGGGCACTCACCACAATTTCGTTCATCACTGTTGTCCCCACAGTCATTCCAACCGTCACACATCAGGTCCTTTCCAATACAGCTGCCAGTGACGCAGGCAAACTCATCAGGACAAGCTGTCAAAATAGAGGCAAGATGCATCAGCTCTCTCAGTTCAACAACCATCTGTTTTTTAATACAGTAAAATGTCCCAAAAACATAAGAGGAGTACTATCAGAGCAAATGTTATTAAATAACCAAAAGCTAAGTTTTAATGAGTCTCTTAAAGGGGAAAGTGAGGTTGAAAGATGGAGGCATAAAGCAGGAGTTCCAGAGCTTTGGACCTCAGCATCTGAAGACATGGTCACCAATGGGGGAGTGATAGATATCAGGGACCCTCAAGAGGGGAAATGTTTGGGTTGGGATACCAATCCTCAGAAATTAAAAATAATCATGTTATAATTTATTAGTGTCAAAGGAAGGAGAGGAGAATGAGGGAGAACATGGGGGTTCTTGTGCACACACAAGAAAAGCAGGCGAGGGAGGGATGTTTAAGTGAGGGATCCATGAGAGAGAGAAATGCAGATGGCCATGCAGAAGTGAGACACATGCACGATGCCCCACATCCGAAAAACACAGACAAATGTGGGGGGCCCAGTACACATGGGAGGCTCACCTGACACATGAAGGGCCTGTGTGAGACATGCAAGAGGACCTGGCTACAGTTGCGCAAGAGGGAAAGACACAGAGCATGTGAGGGAGAGACACACATCAAGCACGTGAGGGAATGTGTGAGATATACAGCATCCTTGAAAGAGAGGAGCAGGCATGCAGGGGAATCTTGGCATCCGTGAGAAAGAGACACACACTTGTGTTGCCCTGCACAGGATACTGTCATATACCGGGGAGAGGGGGATTCAGGAGTGCGAATGAGAGCACGAGATATATGTAAGTACAGGAGAGACTGTGGGGACGCACGCACACAGCTGCTGGCCAGAAAAAGATAAAACAGAAATTGGCACTGTGTAAGAGAGAGAGAGAGAGAGGGGGGGGGACAGACAAACACAGAAAAGGGTGATAACAGACTGAATGAGCCCAGATCGCTGAGCCAATATCAATTCCATAATGCCTCCTCGTTCTTCCCTTCCCTCGTCGCCCCTCTGCAACTCACGTTTACTCGGATCATAATGTTCAAAGGTTGCAAAAAATCCTCGATCAGACACTGCCGCATCAGAGTGGAACTTGACCGTCATCTCATTTCCACTACCTAGCTGAACCAGCATTGGCTTCTTCCCACAGATCCTGAAACACACAAGTAGCATAGTGTGTAATTTAACAACTTATATTCATATAGCATCCTGAGACTAGTAAAACAACCCAATATGCTTCAAAAGGAACCTGTCTGTGTGTCCCATTTTTAAAACAAAATCTGACATCAGGTCAGGATGACAGGTAACCAAATGCAAGGTCTTATGGCACAGTAGGCGCCATCCCTGCATCTGAGCCAGAAGCCTGGGGTTCAAGTCCCGCTCCAGGATCTGTTGGCCATGGAAGGTGTGTTCATAAGGTGACCAAACAGGTTTGAGTATCAACGTGCAAATCCTTCCAAAACACACCAATGGCAGTCAGTAAGAGTCGGAGAGATTCCTGGTCAGCCACGTGATGGGAAGAGGTTGCAACCTCTCCCATCACTGTCCACAGCTCCTTGTAAACATGTATGCTGCTACAGTGACTTAGACTCCTTAGGGGACCAGGTAGCTGGATGGATCAGACTGGTGTTAGCAGCTTGGGGTTTGATCCCTGTTTTGGCTGTGGTGATTTGGGACCTGCCTCCTTATCCGACCTGTGGGTCAGAGTTGCCTTCAGACAGAGAAGTAAAGAAGAAGTGACCAAATGTTTGATCAAATAGGTACTTTTTAAGGAGCATCTTAAAGAGGGTAGATAGGCAGAGGAAAGCAGATTATTAGGCATGGAACTACAGAGCTTAGAGACAAGGCTTGGCCACTAATGGTGGGGTGATTAAAACTGGGGATACTCGGGAGGCCAGAATCAGAGAAGAGAGATATCAGAGGTTTGTAGGGCTGGTGGAGCTTAGGGAAATAGACAGAGATGAGGGCAGAGAGAAATGTGAAAAGGATGCGAATTTTAAAAACAAGATGTTGCAGTGGACAGGTAATGAATGAACAGGACCTGGTGCGAGTTAAATTCATCCAGATCTCTGCTGTAACCCAAGTCTATGGAGAATTGAAAATGAAAGAGCGGCCTGAATCGTATTGATACAATGGAGAACAAATGTAGTAAAGGCATGGGTGATGGTTTGAGCACCAGATTGGCTGAGCCAGGGGCAGAGATGGGCAATATTAGAGAAGTGGAAATGGAAGATCTTCGTGATGGAGAGCGTATAGGGCCAGAAGTTCAGAACTCAGGGTCAAAAAGGATTTGCAAAAAGCTCTGTTCAGCCTCAAACTGCAGCAAGCAGAAGGGATAGCATTGATGCTAGTTTTAACAGCTTAGTATGGATAAAGGATATTCTTATGAATATTGTTATATAAAATATTAATTTATAATACCATTGGGTGGACATTTTATATCTATTGTAGAACTTTTGCAAAAGAACACTTTTACACAAAGGACACTGGCCTACAGCAGCTCCTATGTTGCAGAGTATAGTCCGGAATTTTCCAGCCGTTTGTGCCAGCTGGATTCTCTGCTCCCACTGCAGTGATTTGACTGAGTGTCAAATTCTCTGTCCCCGTTTGCAGCTACGGCGGGGTAGGAGTGGGCAGAAAATTCCAACCATAGTCTGCGGAGCTATCTGATATAGTGGCTCAGGTAAGCCCAGACTGAAACCAGAGAGAGGCCACATGAGCCAGATCTTGGGTGGAAAAATATACTGAATTTGAACAGTGGCAACAGCTTTACCACCCTCCGACCCTTACATCGCTTGAGCCAGAGCCAGGGTCAGATCAGCTGAAGCAGTTAAAGGCAGTTAGAACAACAGTTAGTTCTTAACTCTGCCAGCTTCAGATATGTCTTAAGAGAACTCACCATTCAACCAGCGAAAAGTACCCAATCGGACAGCGCTTACAGACAGCGGACAACTACAGAAGAACCTCCAAATCTTTTCCAAGCCACCAGACCTGGTTGTATCTAGTTTTTTTGAGAGTGACTAAGATTCTGTTATTACTGTTTTGGTACTAAATGATCCTTATCTTTATTTGAACAGCATTTCAGTCGAACCATCCTTTAATTAAAATTGTTACTGGTTTAGTTAAAGTTCCCGGTTGGTTGAATAAGAAAGGTTGTTAATTATTCACTTAAAGCCACCTTTAGGAAGGAGCACTGTATACAGTTCTGGCCACCCTATCGTAGAAAGGACATTATTAAACTAGAAAGAGTGCAGGAAAGATTTACTAGGATGCTATTGGAACTTGATGGTTTGAGTTATAAGGAGAGTCTGAATAGACTGGGAATTTTTTTCTTTGGAGCGTAGGAGGCTGAGGGGTGATCTTATAGAGGTTTATAAAATAATGGGGGGCATAGATCAGCTAGATAGACAACATCTTTTCCCAAAGGCAGGGGAGTCTAAAACTAGAGGGCATAGGTTTAAGGTGAGAGGGGAGAGATACAAAAGGGTCCAGAGGAGCAATCTTTGCACACACAGGGTGGTGAGTGTCTGGAACAAGCTGCCAGAGGTAATAGCAGAGGCGGGTACAATTTTGTCTTTTAAAAAGCGTTTAGACAGTTACATGGGTAAGATGGGTATGGAAGGGTATGGGCCAAAGGCGGGCAATTGGGACTAGCTTAGTGGTTTTTTTAAAAAAGGGTCGGCATGGACAAGTTGGGCCGAAGGGCCTGTTTCCATGCTGTAAACCTCTATGACTCTATGACCCTGCCGACTGTTTCCCAAAAACCTCTCATCGAAGCTGAGCTGTTTGTGACTCAAAAACCTACCAGAAGACCTCATTGCTGCAAACTGAAATTTCTTAAAGAAGGATTCTGAACCACCACCATTTCCAAGTGAAAAGAAAACCAACCAGCTACAACTGCAGAATGGCTGTTCCTGTGAGAAATCCAAGTACCAGCAGCTATTGTGGAAAGTGACCCTTCAACTATAAACAAGCATCCAGACAATTCGTCATCCAGAATTGGAACGTTGGTTCTGTTCTCTCTCCAAAGATGCTGTCAGACCTGCTGAGATTTTCCAGCATGTTTTTGTTTCAGATTCCAGCATCTGCAGTCATCTTGGCTTTATCTTAAGTGTTTAACTCTTTGATACTTTGCAGAGTTTTATTTCTTTTTCGCATGCTTTGTGGGGGGTATGGTTGTGTGTTAATTGGTGATTGGACATATTTATACATTTTAAACTTGTTTTAATAATTTCTGCATCTTTATACAAGTGAGTTTTTGTAATATAACTAACGTACTTGTTAACCTGAGGAACCTGGATGCCTCACTTCTTACACCAAGCGACACACAGTTAAGTTATACTGAATTGACAATATCTTTTTAAATTCAAACTCTTATGACTAACTCAGGAGTGGCTCAATAGAGGAATCAGTTCATTCCTAACTGGTCATAACAACATTGGGCATAGTGAGTGACAGTGGAGAGAAACTATAATTCGCTGTGTGGGGAGCAGGGAGGCACAGCGGTCAGCACTGCTGCCTCACAGTTCCAGGGACCTGGTTTAATTCTGGCCTTGGGTGGAGGTTGCCATGGTAAAGGTGGCATTAGGGGGAATAGCATGGGAGAGGGGCCCTGGGTAAGATACTCTGTAAGGAGTCTAACAACACCAGGTTAAAGTCTAACAGGTTTATTTGGTTCTGTTCTGTGACAGAACTCCCACTCGTCTGACGAAGGAGCAGCGCTCCGAAAGCTTGTGTGGCGTTTGCTACCAAATAAACCTGTTGGACTTTAACCTGGTGTTGTTAGACTCCTTACTGTGTTCACCCCAGTCCAACGCCGGCATCTCCACATCATAAGATACTCTGTCAGAGTCGATGGACCAAATGGTCTCTTCTGCACTGTAAGCGTTCAGTGATAATTTAGCACAAAGTTTAATACTTTCGTACCAGTTACCAGTAATATCTGTACACTGAGGGTACTCTGTATGATGGAGGGTTTAGAGTAGGACTTTAACGTTATAGATCAGCACACAGCGTGTGTTGTCTTCGTATTGCAATTTAACTGTAACAAAGGATTATGCAGAGAATTATGTTGAGTTAGCACTGCTGCCTCACACGGCAGGGACCCGGGATCAATTCTTGCCTTGGGTGACTGTGTGGAGTTTGCACATTCTGTCCGTGTCTGCGTGGGTTTCCTCCAGGTGCTCCTAGTGATAGGGGGGGGTTATTGGGGTAAATGTGTGGAGTTACAGGGATAAGGCCTGGGTAAAATGCTCGGCTGGAGAGTTGGTGCAGACTCGATGGACCCAAAATGGCCTCTTTCTGCACTGTAGGGATATGATTTTATGAGTTGATGTGCAAATTGCAGAAAGTGTGAAAGACTATCGAACACAGTATTGAATCAGTATTCCTGTGCAATTCCCTTCCTGCCAAAACACTTAACAGCGATTTGAAAAGAGGCTCAGAGAATATATAGAAAATACTGCACACTGCAACAAGCCTTAACTGCAGTATTGATCAGATCGACACCTACACATGGTGGGAGGAATTGGGGCTCAAACATACCATGGGTGGTATGGTAGCACAGTGTTTAACACTGCTGCTTCACAGCTCCAGAGACCTGGGTTCGATTCCCAGCTTGGGTCACTGTCTGTGTGGAGTTTGCACATTCTCCTCTTGTCTGCGTGGGTTTCCTCCGGGTGTTCCGGTTTCCTCCCACAGTCCAAAGATGTGCGGGTTTGGTTGATTGGCCATGCTAAAATTGCCCCTTAGTGTCCTGAGATGCGTAGGTTAGAGGGATTAGTGGGTAAAATATGTAGGGATATGGGGGTAGGGCCTGGGTGGGATTGTAGTCGGTGCAGACTCGATGGGCCGAATGGCCTCTTTCTGTACTGTCGGGATTCTATATGATACACCCATGGAGACAGCTCCACCCTTCCCAATACCACCCCTCCCGACACCCCCACCCCAATACCCCCCCCACCCAACACCCCCCCGCCACCACCACCTGACACCCCACTGCTCCCCTGACATCCCCCCGCCACCCCCCCCCCACTCTTCCCCACACCACCCCAGACACCCCCCACCCCACCCCACTCCCCTCCCCTCCCGACAGCCTCCCCACCCTCCTGACACTCCCACCCTCAATTACTCAGGACGAAAATACTGGATAATCTGCTCCACACACCCATATCTTCCACCTGAAAATCAGAACTGTGCCCACTTCGAACAACTCACTTCTGATTATTTATTTCCACATAGTCCTTGCAGAATCCATTTTCTGGCTCTTGAAGAAGGAAGACTCTGAACACCACTTTTACTTGGAAAGGGGGAGACACCTGTGGAGAAAAGGATCCACACTTAACATGGCTTCACAGGAGAGAGAGTAGAGATAACTCCAGGAATAGCCAACCTCATTACACACAACCCTGGAGTAGCTGCAAATTTAACTATCACCCCTTAACATTCAATGACATTACCATCGCTGAATCCCCCGCTGTCAACATCCTGGGGGGTTACCATTGACCAGAAAGTGAACTGGACTCGCCACATAAACACTGCGGCTACCAAAGGAAAACTGGGGTGAATAACTGTCCTGACTGCTCCCACTTGCCTGGATGGGTGCAGCTCCAACAACACTCAAGAAACTTAACACCATCCGGGACAAAGCAGCCCACTTCATTGGCATCACATCCACTTTTACAACAACTTCTTGACAGAAGGTACTATATAAATCTAACAAAAACTAACAGCAATGGTCATGATTTACTGGCTACGCTTACCGCAGACATAAGCCCTGTAATGGCTGCTAAATCTTGCAAGAGGTTGAAAACAGGATTTGTGCCGGTGAGATTTTGGATCCCCCCCCCATCCTTCCCCCCCCCCCCCCGATGACACGATCAGGTTCATGTCCAGAAAGGTCGCGAACCTGGTTTGCACACATCCTAATCTTATTAGTGGGTTTGTTGCTGCTATATCTGCCCTCAAAGTATCCCCCCCCCCTCCCCCATGATGTCACACCAAATTGAATCACTACTGGTTTTCAAAAACACCAGTTCTGAAGACCACGAACACAGGTAGGTTTAGCCCCAGGGTGTTGAGGGACATGCCTGGACAGTGTGAACCTGATAGTGCCAGGGTGAGCCCTCCGAGAACCCAATTGGTGGGAGGTTTGCCTTATCTATGGTGGGCAGGGAAAGAGGGTCACCCCAAGCTTGTTGGGGTGGGGGCAATGTGCCAGTGATTTGGAGTGGGGTGGGAGTGGTCCTCTGTAGAGGCAGGGGGCACGAGTTATTTTTATGCAGATCATGGCGGCCTTTGAAGATGGCTCTATCAGGCCCCACCCCACCAGAGTGATGGTGCAAGCCATGCCCCCAGATTCTCTACGCACTGTGTACCAGAGAATGTGGAGAGAAAACTTGGCTGTGCAGCTGGAGATACACGCTGGTTTTCATTCTGAAATTGACACTTGCTGAGATGATTCCATCCTTTGTATCTGAATTGGCATAAGAGTGATAGCACACATTGAAGCAACTAAATCTGATCTGATAACCATTATGGAGACCTGGCTTCAGGATGACAAGGATTGGGACCTATTGAGGGGAATCTGAATTCAAGAAAAGGAAGCTAGGCAAAAGTGGAGGGGTTTCTTTGCTAATCAAGGATGGTACTGGTGTAATTGTTAGAGGTGATCTTGGTTCAGGAGATCAGGATGTTGAGTCGGTTTGAGATGAGGAATAGTAGGAGGAAGAAGTCACTAATTGGAGTGGTCTCCAGGCTCCCAACGGTAATCACAATGTAGGACACAGATATCCAGAACATTGGGCACTTGGGAGAAATGGACAGGTGGCACAGTGGTACAGTAGCTAGCACCTGGGTTCGATTCCCGGCTTGGGTCACTGTCTGTGTAGAGTTTGCACATTCTCCCCGTGTCTGCGTGGGTTTTCTCCGGGTGCTCCGGTTTCCTCCCACAGTCCAAAGATGAGAGAGTTAGGTTGATTGGCCGTGCTAAATCTGCCCTTAGCGTCAGGGGGACTAACTACAGTAAATACTCGGGGTTATGTGGATAGGGTCTGGGTGGGCCAAATGGCCTCCTTCTGCACTGTATGAGTCTATGATAGCAATAATCTTGAATCTGATTCCTACATGTAAACTGGAAGAATCAGATTAGCAATAGTAGCCTGGATGAGGGGTTATTAGAATGTTTCAGGATAGTTCCTTCAAACAGCAAGTTCTGGAAACAACCAGAGAACAAGCTATACTAGACTTAGTACCGTGTAATGTAACAGGATTAATATCCTCAGAAGAAAGGCACCCCAATCACCATATGATTGAATTTTACATCCAGTTTGAAAGAGGAAAGGTGGGTCTAAGAGTAGTATTCTAAATACCGGCCGGTGGTTCTGACATCCAATCATTATGAAGTGCTTCGAAAGGTTAGTCATGGCACGAATCAATTCCAGCCTCCCAGACTACCTGGATCCACTAGTTTGCCTACCGCCACAACAGGTCCACAGCAGATGCCATTTCCCTGGCCCTGCACTCAACCCTGGAACACTACAAAACAAGGACACCTATTCAGATTCCTATCTATTGACTACAGCTCAGCCTTCAACACTATTATTTCCACATAACTCATCTCCAAACTCCGTGGCCTGGGCCTCGGCACCTCCCTCTGCGACTGAATCCTGAACTTCCTAACTCACAGGCCACAATCAGTAAGGATAGGCAACAACACCTCCTCCACGATCACCCTCAACACTGGTCCCCACAAGGCTGTGTTCTCAGCCCCCTACTATACTCCTTATACACCTATGACTGTGTGGCCAAATTCCCCTCCAATTCGATTTTCAAGTTTGCTGACGACACCACCATAGTGGGTCGGATCTCAAACAATGACGAGACAGAGTACAGGAATGAGATAGAGAATCTGGTGAACTGGTGTAGCAACCATAAACTCTCCCTCAATGTCAACAAAACGAAGGAGATTGTCATCGACTTCAGGAAGCGTAAAGGAGAACATGCCCCTGTCTACATCAACGGGGACGAAGTAGAAAGGGTCGAGAGCTTCAAATTTTTAGGTGCCCAGATCACCAACAACCTGTCCTGGTCCTCCCATGCCAACACTAAAGTTAAGAAAGCCCACCAACGCCTCTACTTTCTCAGAAGACTAAGGAAATTTGGCATGTCAGTTACGACTCTCACCAACTTTTACAGATGCACCATGGAAGGAATTCTTTCTGGTGGTATCACAGCTTGGTATGGGCTCCTGCTCTGCCCAAGACCGCAAGGAACTACAAAAGGTCGTGAATGTAGCCCAATCCATCGCGCAAACCAGCCTCCCATCCATTGACTCTGTCTACACTTCCTGCTGCCTCGGCAAAGCAGCCAGCATAATCTAGGACCCCACGCACCCCGGACATTCTCTCTTCCACCTTCTTCCGTCGGGAAAAAGGTACAAAAGTCTGAGGTCACGCACCAACCAACTCAAGAACAGCTTCTTCCCTGCTGCTGTCAGACTTTTGACTGGACTTACCTTGCATTAAGTTGATCTTTCTCTACACCCTAGCTATGATTGTAACACTACATTCTGCACTCTCTCGTTTCCTTCTCTGTCTGTGTGGAGTCTGCATGTTCTCCCCGTGTCTGCATGGGTTTCCTCCGGGTGCTCCGGTTTCCTCCCACAGTCCAGAGATGTGCGGGTTGGGTTGATTGGCCAGGTTAAAAATTGCCCCTTAGAGTCCTGAGATGCGTAGGTTAGAGGGATTAGCGGGTAAAATATGTGGGGGGAGGGCCTGGGTGGGATTGTGGTCGGTGCAGACTCGACGGGCCAAATGGCCTCCTTCTGCACTGTGGGGTTTCTATGATTTCTATGATTTCTATGAACATACGTTTTGTCTGTATAGCATGCAAGAAACAACACTTTTCACTGTATGTTAATACGTGTGACAATAAATCAAATCAAATCAAATGTAAATAAAGGCAACAATGTGGGCAATGAAGGCTGAGCGAGCTGAAGTGAACTGAGATACTCGGCTCGGGGACAGATCAGTAGAGAAGCAAAGGCAGATGTTTAAGAAGATATTTCAGAAAATATTCCTGCTGTAAACAACATTTCTAAAGGGAGGGCCACCATCTGTGGTTGACCAAAGAAGTTAGGAAAATAATCAAACTTAAGGAAAAAGTATATAACTGCTCAAAGATGAGTGGCAGGCCAGATGATTGGTCCGAATATAAAAAACAGCAGAGTATGACTAAAAGGTTAATTAGGAGAAAGAAATTAGAATATGAAAGACTAGAAAAGTAAAAATGGATAGCAAGAATTTCTGCCGGTATTGAAACAGGAAAAGGCTGGATAGGCTGGGACTTGTAAAGTGAGTGTTGGTCCCCCAGAGGGGGAGAATGGAGAGTTAATATTGATAATAAGAAAATGACGGATGAAATGAACAGACATTTTGCTTCTGTCTTCACTATAGAGAATACCAGCTATAAATCAGGAGGTGGGAGAGAGGAACTTGGTGAAATTACAATCATTAGGGAAGCGGTTCTGAGCAAACTAAGGGAGCTGTGGGCTGATAAGCCTCCAGGTCCTGATGGCAGTTGGGGGGGGGGGGGGGTGGGAGCATCGGCTTCAGGGGGTGAGGGAGCATCAGGGGTAGTCATCGGGTCCTGAGGGGGTTCCAGGAGGCCAGCAAATGGAGGAGGGGGGGGGGGGGGGGTGGTCACACGACTGGCCAGCGATCGGGAAGGTCAGCAATCTGGAGGCTGTCAATGGTCTGAAAATAGATAAATCCCCTGGTCCGGATGGGATTTATCCAAGGATTCTCTGGGAGGCAAGAGAAGTGATTGCAGAGCCTCTGGCTCTGATCTTCAGGTCGTCGTTGGCCTCTGGTATAGTACCAGAAGATTGGAGGTTAGCGAATGTTGTCCCATTGTTTAAGAAGGGGAACAGAGACTTCCCCGGGAATTATAGACCGGTGAGTCTCACTTCTGTTGTCGGCAAGATGTTGGAAAAAATTATAAGGGATAGGATTTATAGTTATTTGGAGAGTAATGAATTGATAGGTGATAGTCAGCATGGTTTTGTGGCAGGTAGGTCGTGCCTTACTAACCTTATTGAGTTTTTTGAGAAAGTGACCAAGGAGGTGGATGGGGGCAAGGCAGTGGACGTGGTATATATGGATTTTAGTAAGGCGTTTGATAAGGTTCACCATGGTAGGCTTCTGCAGAAAATGCAGATGTATGGGATTGGGGGTGATCTAGGAAATTGGATCAGGAATTGACTAGCGGATAGGAAACAGAGGGTGGTGGTTGATAGTAAATATTCATCATGGAGTGCGGTTACAAGTGGTGTACCTCAGGGATCTGTTTTGGGGCCACTGCTGTTTGTAATATTTATTAATGATCTGGATGAGGGTATAGTTGGGTGGATTAGCAAATTTGCTGATGACACCAAAGTCGGTGGTGTGGTAGACAGTGAGGAAGGGTGTCGTAGTTTGCAGGAAGACTTAGACAGGTTGCAAAGTTGGGCCGAGAGGTGGCGGATGGAGTTTAATGCGGAGAAGTGTGAGGTAATTCACTTTGGTAGGAATAACAGATGTGTTGAGTATAGGGCTAACGGGAGGACTTTGAATAGTGTGGAGGAGCAGAGGGATCTAGGTGTATGTGTGCATAGATCCCTGAAAGTTGGGAATCAAGTAGATAAGGTTGTTAAGAAGGCATATGGTGTCTTGGCGTTTATTGGTAGGGGGATTGAATTTAGGAGTCGTAGCGTTATGTTGCAGCTGTACACAACTCTGGTGCGGCCGCACTTGGAGTACTGTGTGCAGTTCTGGTCCCCACATTACAGGAAGGATGTGGAGGCTTTGGAGAGGGTGCAGAGGAGGTTTACCAGGATGTTGCCTGGTATGGAGGGGAGATCCTATGAGGAGAGGCTGAGGGATTTGGGATTGTTTTCGCTGGAAAGGCGGCGGCTAAGAGGGGATCTTATTGAAACATATAAGATGATTAGAGGTTTAGATAGGGTGGATAGTGATAGCCTTTTTCCTCTGATGGAGAAATCCAGCACGAGGGGGCATGGCTTTAAATTGAGGGGGGGTAGTTATAGAACCGATGTCAGGGGTAGGTTCTTTACCCAGAGGGTGGTGAGGGATTGGAATGCCCTGCCAGCATCAGTAGTAAATGCGCCTAGTTTGGGGGCGTTTAAGAGATCCGCAGATAGGTTCATGGACGAAAAGAAATTGGTTTAGGTTGGAGGGTCACAGTTTTTTTTTTTAACTGGTCGGTGCAACATCGTGGGCCGAAGGGCCTGTTCTGCGCTGTAATGTTCTATGTTCTATGGAGCCACTGCGGATGTGCCGATCTGTCATGCGCACTGGCATGCGCACTGGCATGCTCACTATGCTGCCAGCCTCTCTGGCAGGAATGGGCCCCACCCCCAGATTTCCAGAGTGAATCCCGCTGAGGGCACTCTGTGATGCACAGAGTGTCAAAGATTCATTCTGGAAATCACATTTAGCCCAACTCGTCCATGCCAACCAGGCTTCCTGAATTAGTCCCATTTGCCTGCATTTGGCCCATATCCCTCTAAAGCTTTCCCACCCTGTCCAAACGTCTTTTAAATGTTCGAATTGTACTCACCTCTACCACCTCCTCTGGCAGCTCATTCCCGCTGAAAATGTTGCCCCTCAGGTCCCTTTTAAATCTGTCCTCTCTCACCTTATACCTATGCCCTCTAGTTTTGGACACCCCACCCTGGTTATTCACCTTATCTATGCCCCACATGATTTTATAAACCTCTATAAAAGGTCACCCCTCATCTTCCTATACTCCAGAGAAAAAAGTCCCCGCCTATCCAGCCTCCTTATAATTCAACCTTCCAGTCCCAGTAACATCCTTGTAAATCTCTGTTGCACCCTTTCCAGTTTAATAACATCCTTCCTGTAGCAGGGCAACCAGAATTTTATGCAGTATTCCAAATGTGGCCTTACCAATGTCTTGTACAGTTGTAACATAATGTCCCAACCCCTGTACTCAATGCTCTGACCAAGTAAGGCAAGTGTGCTAAATGCCTTCACCACCCTGTCTACCTGAGATGCCACTTTCAAGGAACTATGTACTTGCAACCCTTGGTCTCTCTGTTCAACAACAATATTTGTAACTCCCACAGTTGCGTGGACCTGCAGAGTTACACTGGCTGTCTTGTCTGGAGACAATACACATCTTTTTAGCCTGTCTTGATGCTCTCTCCACTCCCATTGTTTTGTTTCTTAAAGACTGGATTAGTTGTAAGTATTCGCATTCCAACCATTATTCATGTAAATTGAGTCTGTGTCTTTATAAATTCTGTTTGTGAACAGAATTCCCACTCACCTGAAGAAGGGGCTTAGAGCCTCGAAAGCTTGTGTGGCTTTTGCTACCAAATAAACCTGTTGGACTTTAACCTGGTGTTGTTAAACTTCTTACTGTGTTTACCCCAGTCCAACGCCGGCATCTCCACATCACAACAACAATCCCCAGGGCCTTATCATCAACTGTGCAAGGCCTGCCTTTGTAAAAAGCAACACCTCGCATTTATCTGAATTAAATTCATTTGTCATTCCTCGGCCCACAGGCTGAGTTGATCAAGATCCCATTGTAGTCTTCACTATCCACTATATTACTAATTTCGATGTCATCCGCAAACTTACTAACCATGCCTCCTACATTCTCAACCAAATCATTCATATAAATAATAAACAACAGTGGACACAGCACCAACCCCTGTGGCGCATTGCTGGTCACAGGCCTCCATCTGAAAAACCGCTCTCTGTCTCTAACTGGCAAGATAAGCCAATTTTGTATCCAATTGGCTAATTCCCCCTGGACCCCATGTGATCTAAACTTACTGATCAACAAGGTACTGTATGGTAGATGAAGGCCTTGCTAAAGTCCATGTAGACAATGTCGACTGGACTGGCCTCATCTATTTTCTTGGTCACCCTTTCAAAAAACTCTATCAAATTTGTAAGACATGATTTCCCACGCACAAAGCCGTGATGAATATCCCTAATTAGTCCTTGCCTTTCCAAATGCACATAGATCCTGTCTCTCAGAATCCCCTACAATAACTTACCCATCACTGATGTTAGGCTCACTGATCTGTAGTTCCCTGGCTTTTCCCTGCCATCTTTCTTAAATAAAGGCACAACATTTGCCTCCCTCCAGTCTTCCGGCACCTCCCCGTGGCTGTCGATGATACAAATATTTCCACTAGGGGCCCTGCAATTTCTTCCCTAGCTTTCCACAATGTCCTGGGGTATGCTTGATTCGGTCCTGGGGATTTATCTACCTATATGCGTTTTAAGACCTCTAGCATTACCTCTTCTGTAATGTGGACTCTATCCCAGAGTTCCCTTTCTTCCATGTCTTTCTCCGTGGTAAATACTGATGAGAAATATTCATTTAGGATTTCGCCCATCTCCTGTGGCTCCACACCTAGATGACCTCGTAGATCTTTAAGAGGCCCTTTTCTTTCCCTAGTTACTCTTTTGCCCTTAATGTACTTGTAGAATCTCTTTGGATCTTATGGAGACTTATAAGATAATGCGGGGGCTGGATAGGGTGGAGGCGGAGAGATTCTTTCCACTTAGTAAGGAAGTTAAAACTAGAGGACACAGCCTCAAAATAAAGGGGGGTCGGTTTAAGACAGAGTTGAGGAGGAACTTCTTCTCCCAGAGGGTGGTGAATCTCTAGAATTCTCTGCCCACTGAGGTGGTGGAGGCTACCTCGCTGAATATGTTTAAAGCGCGGATGGATGGATTCCTGATCGGTAAGGGAATTAAGGGTTATGGGGATCAGGCGGGTAAGTGGTACTGATCCACGTCAGATCAGCCATGATCTTATTGAATGGCGGGGCAGGCTCGAGGGGCTAGATGGCCTACTCCTGCTCCTATTTCTTATGTTCTTATGATTCCCGTTTACCTTATCTGCCAAAGTTATATATCCCCTTTTTGCCCTCCTGATTTCCCTTCTAAGTGTATTCCTACACCCACTATACTCGTCAAGGGATTCACTTGACCTGCCTATACTTCTTTATTTTTATTGACCAGAGCCTCAATATCTCTCATCATCCAGTGTTTCCTACGCATGACAGCTTTGCTCTTCACTAACAGGAACATGCTGGCACCGAACGCTCGTTATCTCACTTTTGAAAGCCTCCCACTTGCCAGACATTCCTTTACCTGCAAACAGCCTCCCCCCCCCCCCCAATCAACTTCTGAAAACTCCTGTCAAAATTGGCCTTGTCCCAATTTAGAACTTTAACTTGTGGAGCAGAGCTATATTTTTCCATAACTATTTTAAAACTAATAGGTCACTGGTCCCAAATTGTAGGGAAGTGTGAAGTTGTTCACTTTGGCAGGAAGAATAAAAAAAAGCAAGTATTACTTAAAAGGAGAATGACTGCAGAAAGCCGAGGTGCAGAGGGAGCTAAATGTTTTAGTGCATGAGACACAGAACATTAGCATGCAGGTACAGCATGTAATCAAGAAGGCTAATGGAATGTTATCCTTTATTCTGAGAGGAGTTGAACTAAAAGTAAGGATGTTATGCTTCAATTATACAGTGCACTAGTGAGACCACATCTTGAACACTGTGTGCAGTTTTGATTTATTTACCCAAGGAAAGATGTAAATATTGGAGGCAGTTCAGAACAGATTTATTAGGCTGATACCTGGAATGAGAAGGTTGCTTTATGAGGATAGGTTGGACAGGCTAGGCTGGTTTTCACTGGATTGAGGGGTGATTTGATTGACACATACAATACCCTGTATAAGAGACTAGACAAGGTGGGTGTGGAAAGGATGTTCCCTCTTGTGGACAAGTCCAGAACTAGGAGACACTGTTTTAAAATTAAGGGTCATCACAAAAGGATAGAGGTGAGGAGAAATCTTTCCTCAGAGGGTTGAGTGACTTTGGAGTTCTCTGCCTCAGAAGGCAGTGGAAGCAAGGTCATTAAATATTTTTAAGGCAGAGGTAGATAGATTATTGTGAGGCAAGGGAATCAGGTAGAAGGGAATGCAGGACTTGAAATACAAACTGATTAGACTTTGGCTGGTATTTTACAACCTCGCTTGGGTGAGGCTCGTAAAATCCAGCCCGAGGCCAGTGGAGAATTCTATTCTGCGAGCTGTGCCCGCCCTGATTTTGGGACGTGCATGGCAGTAAAATTCTGGCATTCATCTCATTGAATGGTGGAACAGGCTTGAGGGGCCGAATGGCCTACTCTGCTCCGATTCTGAACGTTCACATGTTCTATGCAATGAAACATCCCAAGGTACTCCAAAGAGACATTATAAATAAAATACAATACAAACTACAAAAGGAGATTCGGTCTGGCGATTAAAAAGTTTGGTGAAAGCAGTAGGTTTTAAGAAGTGTCAAGAAGGAAATTAGCATTATTTTAAAAAGTGGAGAAATTAATGGGACTGAAAGGTGAAAAATCCCCAGGGCCTGAAATTCTACATCGCGGGATACTGAAGGAGGTGACCATGGAAATAGTGGATGCGTTGGTTATCACCTTCCAAAATTCTGTAGATTGTGGAACAGTCCTGGCAGACTGGAGGACAGCAAAATGTAACCCCGCTATTTAAAAAGGGGAGGCTGAAAACGAGGAATTACAGAGCGGTTAGCTTCTCAGTAGTAGGGAAAATACAAGTGTCTATTATAAAGGATGTGATAACAGGACACTTAGAAAATATCAGCAGGATTAGACAGCCAACATGGATTTATGAAAAGGAAATCAGGTTTGACAAACCTATTGAAGGTTTTAAGGATGTAACTAGCAGAATAGGTAAAGGTGAACCAGTGGATGTGGTGTATTTGGAATTTCAGAAAGCTTTTGATAAAAATCCACACAATAGGTTAGTATGCAAATTAAAGCACATGAAATTGAATAATATATTGGCATGGATTTAGAATTAGTTAGCAGACAGGAAACAGAGTGTGAATTTATGGGTTCTTTTCAGAGTGGCGACTAGTGGGAATCAGTGCTTGGGCCCCAGCTATTCATAGTATACACCAATGTAATAGAACATAGAACAGTACGGCACAGTATAGGCCCTTCTGTAGTAGTTTAATATAGTTACCTTTATTGAGATTCAGGACCCTGGTCTCAGAATAAATTACCTCACTATCCACCTTGATAAAGAATTCTATCATATTATGGTCACAACTAGATTGCCAACTAATCCTTTCTTATTGCACAATACCCAGTCCAAAATGACCTGCTTCCTCAAAATATTGGTTCAGAAAACCATCCTGTATACACTCCAGAAATTCCTCCTCTATTGTCATGTGATTAATTTGGCTGTCCCAATCTAAATGCTGATTAATGTCATCCGCAAAAGTTCAAAGAAAGGAGAGCTCAGGAGAGGTTATTAAAGTCTTCAGACCAAATAATGGGACAGAGTGTTTGGAAAGGTTAGGAACGTAACTTCAGGCACAGCAGCTAAGGGGATAACAATGAGAAGCGGGGCGTTAATGCAGGACTGAGTGTTATATTTTAATGCACGCAGTATACAAAATAAAGTAAATGAGCTTGTAACGCAGATTGAAATTGGCAGGTACGATGTTGTGGGCATCACAGACATGGCTGCAAGGGACAGACTGGTGAAAGGGACAAACACGTGCTCTATAAAATTTAACACAGTGAAGTACTTAGTGACACGCGGTTGAAAGAATGAGTTACAATGTAAATTCTTACCTTCAAGGTCCAGGTACAGTCTGCTCGAGGTGGGTAATAGGCAGGATAGTATGGTGAAGAGAAATTCCCAAATTGTTCCAGAATCCTTCCACACGCTATCAGAAACAAATCACCTTTCTTGTTAGTGAGGCACTGTTATACATCTGTTAAAGCACAGATACCCTGCGACTGAATAGGCAAGGGGTGAGGGGGGCTTGTGAGGTAGGTCTATCCCCAAAGTTTCTAGCAAAAACCAGCAGGATGGAGAGAACTTAAAGTTATGAATAAATGAGGCATGACACTAACGAGCATTTGCATTATCGTCTCCAATAGCATAGTGGTTAGCACTGCTGCTTCACAGCTCCAGGGACCTGGGTTCGATTCCCGGCTCCGGTCACTGTGTGTGTGGAGTTTGCACATTCTCCTCGTGTCGGCGTGGGTTTCCTCCCACAGTCCAAAGATGTGCGGGTTAGGTGGATCGGCCATGCTAAAAATTGCCCCTTAAGTGTCCTGAGATGCGTAGGTTAGAGGGATTAGCGGGTAAAATATGTAGGGATATGGGGGTAGGGCCTGGGTGGGATTGTGGTCGGTGCAGACTCGATGGGCCGAATGGCCTCTTTCTGCACTGTAGGGTTTCTATGATTCTATGAAAAACAACTAATTAAACAGCCACAGGAAGATGGAACCATATCCCGGAGGGAGAAGCTTCAATTTGAACAGGGAACCCTACTACAACATTCACAATCTCACAGGAACAGAAAATGTCCTGCCAGTTTCACCAAAGGGATTGATTACTTCAGCAAGGACCACACAGCTAAAGCCATTCACTATCACACATTTCCAAATCGGCTCTGGTCACCAACAGCCCTCTCTGACCCCGGGTGCCAAACATTACTAAAGACCCCACAGGGAAATGCACGATGAAATGTGATTCTCTACTTAGAAACATTGCAGTGTCATGTACAAGACATTATAAAACACCTATCATTCTTCACCAACCAGACAAACCAACCTGGAATCTAGTCTGGAATAAGCATCAACGCCATTCTCAGTTGAGGCTGGTGCAGATTCAGGACAAAGTCCTTGTTCCCAGTCCTATTCCCAGGTCACACTGCAATGAAAGATTTTTACCTTTTTCCTTTGGCAGCTGTCTGAACTCTGCTTTAAATCCTGGGTAATTCTCCTCATCGTCTGTTACCAGTGTCACAAGCATCACATTGCGAGAGGATATCAACTTAAGTGCATTCGTTGGAGGATACACACCACACCGTCTGTCCGAAGATAAGGAAGGCAAAGGCTCTGTTAGTACATCTCAGATACAGGACTAGTTTGCCTGTGGGTGATATCGTAGTAGGATTCTCACCAATGTGAAGCGCTCTGCTCCAATCACATAGTAAGAAGTCTCACAACACCAGGTTAAAGTCCAACAGGTTTATTTGGTAGCACAAGCCACTAGCTTTCGGAGCACGGGCCCCTTCATCAGGTGAGTGGGAGTTCTGTTCACAAACAGGGCATATATAGATACAAACTCAATTTACAAGATAATGGTTGGAATGCGAGTCTTTACAGGTAATCAAGTCTTAAAGGTACAGACAATGTGAGTGGAGAGAGGGTTAAGCACAGGGTAAAGAGATGTGCATTGTCTCCAGCCAGGACCGTTAGTGAGATTTTGCAAGCCCAGGCAAGTCGTGGGGGTTACAGATAGTGTGACATGAACCCAAGATCCCGGTTGAGGCCGTCCTCATGTGTGCGGAACTTGGCTATCAGTTTCTGCTCAGCGATTCTGCGTTGTCGTGAAGGCCGCCTTGGAGAACGCTTACCCGAAGATCAGAGGCTGAATGCCCGTGACTGCTGAAATGTTCCCCAACAGGAAGAGAACACTCCTGCCTGGTGATTGCTCCGAAAGCTAGTGGCTTGTGCTACCAAATAAACCTGTTGGACTTTAACCTGGTGTTGTGAGACTTCTTACTGTGCTTACCCCAGTCCAACGCCGGCATCTCCACATCACAGTCACATAGAACATAGCAAACCCACAACTCGATAAAGATCCCTGCACTCTCACAAACAACATGACAAGATCTCTGCAGGGAAACTCCCTTTCTCCAGTCAGGCATACAAGATAAACCAGTAGGTAGAAGGATCTTTATTGTGATATCAGAATGTCCCAAAGCACTGTGTAATCCTTCAAATATTTTTAAGTATATTCACTGAAAATTGGCTGCTGCATTATTTACAACTTAACAGAGTGAGGTTCCTACAAGCAACAATATAATAATAGCCAGATTATCAATTTTTAGGTGATTGCTATGGGGTGAATATTGGCCAGGACATTGAACACTTTTCACGTGTTATCCATTCTTTTACACATACTCAAGAGGGCAGAAGGAACATCAGTTTAAAATCTCATCTGAAAAAAACATTTTCAATCGTTCTCCCCTCTGGCAGTGCGGAGTTCCCTTGGGAATGCCCTGAAACCTCAGCTTGGATTGTTAAAGATGCCCTGTCTTGAGTGGTCCAGCACCCCCTGAAAACTTCAGGAATCAATGAATCGAGACATCCATAGCACCAAGCAGATTTTCTCCCAGTCCAGGATAGGTTGGCTGAACAGAGGGACTGATTAGGAAACACTGAATTGAACAGAAACAATAAATTCAACCCTGCAAATGGAGCAGTTTCACCAGCAGAGGAAGGCATGCTTTGGCCGAGTTCCAAATAGCCTGTGACCTTCACACTTACTCTGTTATTTCTCGTTTTTCAATTGGACTCAATGAGTCATAAACTGTGACAAAGTCATTCTGGCAGGTCTTTTCCAGGTCAAAGGTCACAAAGTTGAGTTCAAGGATATTGTCGGGATCTGCCCGGATTACCCACTGACACCAGGAATCAGGAGGGTAGGGAGTATTCGGGAAACCCGGTGATGTGAATATACTGCGCTCGTCTTTGGTTGCATGCAGGTTATAGAAGCAGCTTTCTGTCAGAGAGAATGAAAGAATTATAAACATTGTGACAGATAAATCTTCCATCTGTACTCTGCCCCTCATTCACAGAGCAAGCAGCTCCATCATACAATTCTCCGCAGTCTCATGAAAATGACCAAGAACAACAGAAAGTCAGTCCCATATCCTGGCACCAAATATCCCTGCTCTCATATGCCATGACCTACAGCCCAAACCATCAATTGCTGCTACAGAACAGACGGTCTTAGGCTACAGGAAGATATAGATGGGTTGGTCAGCGGGGCAGATGAGTGGCAGATGGAATTTAATCTTGAAAAGTGCAAGTTGAGCAACAAGAGAAGGGAGTATTCAATGAATGACGGGACACTAGGAAACTCAGGGAAACAGGGATCTGAGGTGCTTGTCCACAGGCACCTGAAGGCAGCAGGACAGGTTAATAGGGTAGTTAAGAAGACATCTGGGACACGAGTATAGATGAGAGAAGGGAGGTTATGTTGGAGCTTTACAGAGCTTTGGTTAGGCCACAGCTGGAGAACTGTGTGCAGTTCTGGTCACCTCACCGAAGGAAGGATGCGATTGTGCGAGAGAGGATGCAGAGGAGATTCATCAGGATGTTGCCCGGGATGGAGCATTTGAGCCACCAGGAGAGACTGGATAGTCTTGAATTGTTTTCTATAGAGTACAGAAGGCCGAGGGGGAACATGATTGCGGTGTATAAAATTATGAAGGGTACGGACTTGGTGAGTAGGAAACAGTTGTTCCCCTTGGTTGAAGGATCAATAACGAGGGGGCATAATTTTAAGGTGAGCGGTAGGAAGTTGAGGGGATCTGAGAAAAAACGTTCCACCCAGAGGATGGTGGGAGTCTGAAATGCACTGCCCAGGAGGGTAGTAGAGGTGGGAAACCACACAACCTTTAAAAATTACGTGGATGAGCATTTAAAATGTTATAACATTCAAGGCTATGGGCTAAGTGCTGGAAAGTGGGATTAATGCAGAGTTAGTATAAACTTGTTGGGCCGAAGGGCCTCTTCTGTATTGAATGACTGTGACTACTCTTGCCATGAGCTACACCTCCTATTCAGATCCATCTTTCTGGGTACTTACTGTCCTTTGGTGGTTTCACCTTTCTTGGATCAGCACCTGAAAGCACAAAGTATGAGTATTAACACAATCCTGGGACAGAATGCGTCCACTTCCCCCCAACCTCATCAAACCATCTCATCCTATCCCTACATTATCCACCGACTCACGCCACCCACATCACTGTCTGACTCTTTCCCCTTCTCCTGTCCACCACCCCTATAGTGTCTACCCATCCCCTCTGCCTACCAACCCTCCTCCGACCCCCACCCTACAACACTGACCCTATATCTCCCACCCAACTCTCTCAACTGATCTAGACTTCAAACTCAGGGCAACCATCGAGGGACAGGAGGAAGAGGAGAGTAGGGTAGAGGTTGGGTAGTTGTGACTTTGCCTCCAGAATAATCTCGAATAATAGACGGTTTCAGCAGAGGAGTGACAAGTATTTGCTGTTGTCCAGCCAGAGCAGCAGATGAATGGTTGAAGCAGTTATGTAGACTGTACATTCAAGTCAGAATCTCCTGTCATTGAGGAATTGAAAATGAAGATTGCATCCGGAGAAATGATCAGGATGGGTTTAGTTGGCAGGTGCCTGTGCAAACATGCAGAAGTATTGTGAATGCAAAGTCAAAGGTCAGACTGCTGGGAGTTGGAAGGCAACTTAGGGAAGTTTGTTTTATCATGGGCAGAAATGAAAGTGCGAATTATGTATAGACTAGAGTAGGCTCCTCGAGCCTGCTCTTCTGTTCAATAAGATCACGGTTAATCTGATTGAAACCTCAACCCTACATTGCTGCCGACCTCCGATAGACTTTCGCCCCCTCGTTAATCAAGAATCGATCCACCTCTGCCTTAAAAATATTCAAAGATTCTGCTTCCACTGCCTTTTGAGAAAGAGTTCCAAAGACACTCAACCCTCAGGAAAAATATTTCACCTCATCTGTGTTTTAAATGGGTAACATCTTATTATAAACAGTAACCCCTAGTTCTAGATTCCCCCACAAGAGGAAACATCCTCTCCCCATCCACCATGTCAATATACCTCAGGAATTTATATGTTTCAATCAAGTCATAGAATCCCAACAGTGCAGAAGGGGGAGGCAGCCATTCAGCCCATCTGCACCAACCCTCCGAAGAGTATTCCACCCAGGCCCAACCCAGCACATTTATCATAACTAAATCAACCTATCCTGCACACAAGAGGCAATTTAGAATGGTCAATCCGTCTAACCTGAATACCTTTGGACTGTGGAAGGAAACTAGAGCACCCAGAGGAAACCCACGCAGACACAGGGAGGATGTGCAGATTCCACACAGTCACCCAAGGCCAGAATCGAACATGGGACCCTGGCACTGTGAGGCTTACTCTTCTAAACTCCAGTGGATACAAGCCTAACCTGTTCAACCGTTCCTTATAAGACAATTCCAGGCATTAGTCAAGACACAAAGTGGGATGGAAGAGGCTGAGGGGGCTGGTGGATGTGTGGTACAAGTAGTTGGTCCATGGGAGTGCAGAGGTCACATCAGATGAGGTCAAGGAGTGAAGAGGAGAGTTTGTACATAAAGGGAGGGTATAGGGAGGTCAAGAGTGACCTCAGGAAAGAGCAAGAGGAACTGAAATGGAGATTGAAATGACCGAAGGCGAGGATTCTCAGGTAGAATGAAGATGGGTTTTTCAGCGGAGAAATTGAGATAATTTGCTGTGAAGCAGAGGCAAGGGTGGAACACGGATGAGTATTGGAAGGAGCAGGTGGTACAGGAGCATCTGCAGTTAACTTTACAATGTCTTTCTTCACCATTATCAAAGAAAATTCACAATGAAATCTTCATGTAGGTGCACCCGGAGGACCCTCAAACTGGACTCAGTCTGGACTGAACAGACTGAAAAATGAACCGTACTTACGATCAACTACCATGCTGGAAACCCTTAATGTTTTTGAAAAAGTTCTTGAGTTAGACCGGCTAGACATCGTCACAGATAGAGCACGAATAGCTTCATCAAGTTCGGCCTCATTCTCTGGTGGGACTCGACATTCAAGCCAGTAATAAGCAATGACAGAGCCTTCACTGCAGGGAGGAGGAGGAGAAAGTCAGCTCACACATCCCAGAAACAGTCAGTCCTTAGAAATTCACAAAGCTCAAAGAAAGGCGGCACGGTGACACAGTGGTTAGCACTGCTGCCAGGGACCCGGGTTCAATTCCCGGCTTGGATCATTGTCTGTGCGGAGTCTGTATGTTCTCCCCAAGTCTGCATGGGTTTCCTCCCACAGTCCAAAAAACATGCTGATTAGGTGCATTGGCCGTGCTAAATTCTCCCTCAGTGTACCCGGACAGGCACTAGAGTGTGGCGACTAGGGGATTTTCACAGTAACTTCATTGCAGTGTTAATGTAAGCCTACTTGTGACAATAATAAATAAACTTTAAAAGAAATAGAGACAAGGAAGTTCACTCACTGCGTAAAGGACAAGAATTCATGAGCAGATCTCATTGCTGTACAACATTTATTAAATCTACAAACAGCAAATTCAGTCACCGAGCACCCAGTTAGGGAGTAGACACATGAAACATAGAAAATAGCAGCAGGGGGTCATACAGCCCTTCAAGCCTGCTCCGCGATGCAATGTGATCATCAAACTCATAGCCTGTTCCCACTTTCCCCCATATCCTTTGATTCCTTTTGCTCCCAAGAGCTATGTCATATAATCCTTATAGTGTAGAAGGATGCCATTCAGCCCATCAAATCTGCACTGACCATCCAACAGAGTATCCCACCCAGGCCTTATCCCCGTAACCCCAAATATTACCCCGCTAATCCCCATAATCTACACATTTTGTAGAGGCAATTTACCATGGCCGATCCACCTAACCGGCTCATCTTCGGGTGCTCTGGTTTACTTGCAGGCCAGAGGAAACCCATGCAGACACGGGGAGAACGTACAAATTGCACACAATCAACCAAGGCTGGAATTGAACCAAGGTCCCAGGTGCTATGAGGCAGCAGTGCTAACCACTGTGCCGCCCCAACTCCTTCTTGAAAACATACAATGTTTTGTCCTCAACTGCTTTCTGCAGTTGTAAAATGCCACAGGCTCACCACGCTCTGGGTGAAGAAATATGAGACCAAAACGTTATAGCTGGGAATCTCCCAAAAAATCTAAGTGTCCAACGCGTGGGAAAACGGGAGTATTTCCCACTCATCTTTTGGGCGTACTTACCAGAACGAATTGCCAACACTGAGCGTTGCAGAGTGCCTCAGCGGGATTCGCTCTGGTAAATAGGGGGTGGGGCGAATCCCCACCCAAGAGGCTGGCAGCATAGCACTGAGCGGGCCACTGCCCACGTGCCACTGTCTCCAGAGCAGAGATCAATGCATGCCCACTGGCGCCCCCCCCCCCACCATTGCCGGCCTCCCGGATCTCCCCAGGCCAGGCCCTTTGTTTCCTCTTCCCCCTGGCCAGCGCAGTCCCCCACCTCCAACCCGACGACCATCCCAGAACCCCTCCCGGACAGCCCCATTCCCCACCACCCCGGTCACCTACTCGCTCCCAGTGATCCCAATCGCAGAGTGGAGGCGGGTCCTCCCACCCGCCCCTCCCTGTCCCCGAGTATACCCTATCCCCTCTGGCGCTGCCCAAGGTACTGCCCAGTGCGAAGTGGCAAGGTACCCAGTGGGCAGTGCCAGTTTGCCAGACTGGCACTGCCCAAGGGACACCCCCCTGCTTACCCCCAACCTCCCGGGCAGGTGGTCGTGGGGTGGGGGTGTGCTCAATAGCCTCTGCTCTCTCCAGTGGAGGCCAGGGCATCTGTTCCCCATTAGCGAGGAGCAGTTGTAAATGTCGCTGGAGGGAACCACCCCTGGCGGGGCGGGGGGGGTGCAGATGCTAGCAGGTCTGGAGAATGCTGCACGCTCATTTCCGGCATGGAGCTGATTGCACTAAAAAAAGCGCTTGGGAGACTCGCGACCGGCCCCCGCTGGTGTCTCCAGTCCATTGCACTGCTCGAACAGTGTAGCAGGCCGAGAAAATCCCAGCATGTATGTTTTCAAGAAGGAATTAGATATAACTCTCGAGGCAAAAGTGATCAAAAGATATGGGAGAAGGTTATTTCAGGGTATTGAATTTGATGATCAGCCATGACCATACTGAATGATGGAGCAGGCTCGAGGGGCTGAATGGCCTACTCCTGCTCCTATTTTCTACGTTTCTATAAGGAGACCAAAACTACATGAACCAAGGTTCAGGATGATGTTCACAATCCAACGGCCCCCAGTGCAAAAGGTATAGCGAGTATCAAAGTGTGCCCCAGGAACCAACGCTCCGGGAATGATAAACTCTGCCTTGAGAAACAGTAATCTCAGAACCAGAGCACACCTAGCCTCCCGAGACCAGCCAGCTCCCCGAGACCACCCAGCTCCCCGAGAATCAGGAAGCTGGACTCTGACAAAGCTGCACAGCCCACCTCAGGGGTAGATGGTCCAAATGAGTGTACCTGAATGCAGTGACAGTAGATTGGACGTAATAAGGAGCCACTCCATTGACATCCATGTAGGTTTCCTGAAGCTGAAATAGTTAAAGAAATAAATTAAATACAAATCCGTGTAATTTTATCGCAAACTAAACCCACATTTAGCCTACACAAGTGAAACTTTGAAGAGGGGGAGTAACTTCAGCTATATCGTGTGGACAGGTGGGCTTTACCTGCAATGCACAACATCATGGGCCGAAGGGCCTGTTCTGTGCTGTACTGTTCTATGTTCTATGCAGAGGGTGTGTAATGATGGTAATTCATGCTGTACCTGTGCAGGGAGTGTTTGATGGGGACAGTGTAGAGGGAGCTTTACTCTGTATCTAACCCCGTGCTGTACCTGTCCTGGGAGTGTTTGATGGGGACAGTGTAGAGGGAGCTTTACTCTGTATCTAACCCCGTGCTGTACCTGTGCTGGGAGTGTTTGATGGGGGACAGTGTAGAGGAAGCTTTACTCTGTATCTAACCCCGTGCTGTACCTGTGCTGGGAGTGTTTGATGGGGGACAGTGTAGAGGAAGCTTTACTCTGTATCTAACCCCGTGCTGTACCTGTGCTGGGAGTGTTTGATGGGGGCAGTGTAGAGGAAGCTTTACTCTGTATCTAACCCCGTGCTGTACCTGCCCTGGGAGTGTTTGATGGGGACAGTGAAGAGGAAGCTTTACTCTGTATCTAACCCCGTGCTGTACCTGTGCTGGGAGTGTTTGATGGGGGACAGTGTAGAGGAAGCTTTACTCTGTATCTAACCCCGTGCTGTACCTGTGCTGGGAGTGTTTGATGGGGGACAGTGTAGAGGGAGCTTTACTCTGTATCTAACCCCGTGCTGTACCTGTGCTGGGAGTGTTTGATGGGGGCAGTGTAGAGGAAGCTTTACTCTGTATCTAACCTGGTGATAACATAAGTGTAAACTCACCATTTTCTCGACTGTAGTTGCAAGATTCTTAAATTCTTCTGACTCCGAATCCTCCAGTTGCTCAGTGAACTGCTGGTTTGTGATGTTAAGATAACCATTGTACATTTTCTTGATTCGATTATCTGGGCGAACTAAGAGTTACAAACTGCAGTTAGCAATACGAATAATTCACATTTTGCATTTCTTAAGCTCCTTTCTTATCAGTTTTAACTCGACACCACTGCCAAACAAAGATGTTTACAGCATTTAGCCCCAACTCAAATTGCCCCACACCCTGGGTATTCAATTCTGTCAATGTACACTGCTCCTTTCTCCCGGGACAAAGAATCTCCCTCATCTTTGGATTTTATGGGCACTTCAATTTTCCCATCATCTTTCTGCCCTGCAACCAATTCTGCATGCTTCCTGCATCTCCATTCCAATGAGAATATTTCCACTGCTGCTTCCTCAGATCCATTTCTCTATCAAACAGCTTCTGAACTTTACTTACCTGCCATACCCGTTTCCAAACACTTTGCCAATACTCCCTGCTGACTCTGTCTACCTACATCAACCTTACGCAGCAGTGGACTAGATTTTAACTCTGGACTCTTACCTCTGCTTTCTCACTATTCACAGTAAGAAGTTTAACAACACCAGGTTAAAGTTCAACAGGTTTATTTGGTAGCAAAAGCCACACAAGCTTTCGAAGCTCTAAGCCCCTTCTTCAGGTGAGTGGGAATTCTGTTCACAAACAGAGCATATAAAGACACAGACTCAATTTACATGAATAATGGTTGGAATGCGAATACTTACAACTAATCAAGTCTTTAAGAAACAAAACAATGGGAGTGGAGAGAGCATCAAGACAGGCTAAAAAGATGTGTATTGTCACAAGACTTCTTCACCGCACGGGACCTTCAACCGACGCTATACACTAGATACATCGATGACATTTCTTCCTTTGGACTCATGGTGAACAATCACTGAAACAACTCTATGATGACATCAACAAGTTCCATCCCATCATCAGGCTCACCATAGACTACTCTCCGGAATCAGTTGCATTCTTGGACACACGCATCTCCATTAAGGATGGTCACCTCAGCACCTCACTGTACCGCAAGCCCACGGATAACCTCACGATGCTCCACTTCTCCAGCTTCCACCCTAAACACGTTAAAGAAGCCATCCCCTACGGACAAGCCCTCCGTATACACAGGATCTGCTCGGATGAGGAGGATCGCAACAGACACCTCCAGACGCTGAAAGATGCCCTCATAAGAACAGGATATGGCGCTAGACTCAGAACTACACCATTCTCACTATTCCCCAGTCATGGCTGGGATATATGCATCTGAATTAATGCTACATAACCAGGCCCGTGTAACTTGTAGAAACAGAAAATGCTGAAATACTCAGTGGATCTAGCAGCATCTGTGGGGAGGGAAACAGGAGTCAATGACTTTTCAAACTGATTTCAATTCATCTTGTTCTCGTTCTGAGGTCACTGCCCTCTTGTCCTCCTTTAATTTCTCCCCCCCTGTCAATTCCTTAACCACTAACTTTCCTTCTCACATGGCCTCAGAACTCCAAATCCAAATCTTCCCAAATCCAGTACCATAAATCAGGTCCAAAAGTGACATGGTCTCCCAAGACAACAGCCCAGAATCACGCAGAACCTGCTGGGTTTCCAAATCATTCGTCTGCCTGACATCAAACCAACTATTCCACTTGGGACTCGCAGCAGGAGCAGTAGAAACTGTCCTCAATATATTGCTGAAGACATCAAATATATCATAGAAATTAGGAGCAGGAGCGGGCCATTCGGTCCTATGATCCTGCTCCGCCATTCAATATGATCATGGCTGATCCCCTATCTCAATGTCATATTCCCGCTTTCCCCTACATCCCTTGATGCCATTAAAGCATTAGTGAACCAGATGGATTTTTACAATAATCGACAATGGTTTCATGGTCATCATTAGACTTTTTAAATCCAGATTTTTATTGAATTCAAGTTTCACCATCTACCATGGCAGGATTTGAACCCAGGTCCCCAGAGCATTTACCTTGGTCTCTGGATTACTCTAGTGAATGGGAGTCCCTAGTTTATTATAGACCAAAGTGGAGAAGGTTAATTCAGGAAGGCAGCAGGTGACTTAGTCACGAGCATACAGAGACATATTAGCAGCAGAGGCAAATTCGAGGCAGATGCAAAAGTACACAAGCCTCCGAACACCTCATCTGCCCTACAGAGAATGTGAATCCACATTAGATCAATCAGCCATCTCAACACCATCAAAACAAATCATCCTGAATCCTGAGTAACTGCTTTTGGAGAATTCTTCAACAGCATCATGCACAAGGCCATTTCTGATTACTGTCCTTGCACATCCCGCTTCCTCCTTTCAACTCTACTTCTTCGGAAAAATAAACTTCTCCAATTCACTTAAAACTGCACTGTCAAAATCCTAACTGCCTAGCCTTTAATCCTCCAATGGCCACAACATTTCGGCAGCTTCTCATTTGCTCCATCACCAACTTCAATACTCTATTTCCCCATTAACAACACTACCTCTCCCTCACTAGTAAAGCCATCATCTCCCTCCCTCAACTCCAAAGAATGCAGACTTGGACAGATATGGTTTCGTATTGCAGTGCCACATCTATCTGGACCACATTTTAAAGCACTAATGGGTCCTGTTCTAGTCTGCAAAAACTGCTCAGTATTCCTGGATCATCTGTGAATAAAAACCCTGGTTTCTTTTCTCCATTACAAACCACTCTTAAAACTCCTCTCTGCCATCTCAACGTACACTGATGACACTCAGCTCTCCCTCATCATCACTCCTCCACTATCCCCACACTGCTTGATCGACATCCAGCCTTGGTTGAGCAGAAATTTCCATCAACTGAATATTGGGAAACCAAAGTCATTGCCTTCTTCCCCTTAGAAAATTCCACTCCCTCCAGCTCCATCCTTCACCCCTGCAAACATCTGAGATTGAACAGGGCTGTTCACAATCTTTGTATCATATCTGACCCACAGATAAGCTTCTGAACACATACCAAGCCATTGGTAAAACCGCCTATTTCCACCCCCAAACCAATGCCCTCAGCCCCTGCCTCAGGTTCCCTGCTGCTAAAATCTCCCCCTGGGCCGTTTTTAACGCTGTACACAGTTATCCCAACAGTCTACCTGCCCTAAAACTGAGACTATCCAAAACTCTGCTGCCCCAATTCCCATCTCCCAACAACTGTTTACCCAGTACCACTGTGCCCACAACTTACTTTGGTACCTATTTAAACAGTGCCTCCATTTTGAAATTTCTAATCCTGGTTTTCAAATTCCTTTATGGCTTCGCCTCTCCCTATCTCAGGCCTGCTCGAGCCCCTCGGAGATATCAGTGCTCCTCTATTTCTGACCTGATGCTTGGATTTTTATTTCTTCTCCAGTTCGTCCTTCAGCTGTCAATGTCCTAATCTCTGGAATTCCCTCCATAAAGATCTGTAGCACTCCCTTACTCTCCTGTAGATTCTACTTAAAAATACCTTTCACTGAGTTTGTGGCCATCTGCCCCAATATCTCCTCCTGTGACTTGATGTCCTATTCTGTTTTTCTAATCTTCCTGTTGTACCTTGGGTTATTTCATTATATTAAGGATATGTATCCAGTTATAGCTGGACATTTCACTTTGTCCCAAGGAGTGTTATGCCTGGATGTTGAGCTGTGTGCAGTGCTCTGGAGCGCAGGTACTCAGAGTTATACTTACAGTGAAAATGCCAAACCAGAAGGCCGATCATCAGCGAGAGGAGAGCAGCCCCAACAATCAGGCCAACGATTAGCATCACCTCTTTCGGTTTACGTTTCTCCAGTTTCTTCTGGTTACTTGCTGGGAGAAAGACCATTTCCTCAGCCAAGCCATTGATTTCCTGCAAAGGCCCATGAATTAAAGTTAAATCCTGTACTTTTCCACAACTCGTCCTGCTGCCATCTCTCACAACATTAATCACAGACTTTCAAAGCGTCACATTCTAGTCCAGTAGCACAACTGTTCTGGTTACCTCATTACTGCAAGGATGTAATTACATTTATGTGAGGCAAAATCAGAGTGGCTGCCCTTGACATCAAGGCAACATTTGCTGGAGTGTGGCATCAAGGAACCTGAACAAAACTGAAGTCGATGGGAAGCAGGGGAAAACTCTATCTGGCACAAAGGAAGTTGCTTGTGATGGTTGGAGGTCAATCATCTCAGTTCAAGTACATCACTGCAGGGTTCCTCAGGGTAGTGTCCAAGGCCCAATTCAGCTGCTTCATCAATAACCTTCCCTCTGTCATAAGATCAGAAGTGGGCATGTTCCTTCATGTTTGCACAATTTACAACTCCTCAGATACTGAAGCAGTCCATGTCCAAACGTAGCAAAGCTTGGACAATATTCTGGCTTGGGCTGAAAAGTGGCAAGTAACATTCGTGACAAATGTCAGGCAACGACCATCTCCAACAAGAATCCAACCATCCCCCTTTGGCATTCAATGACATTACCATCATTGAATCTCCCACTACCAACATCCTGGAGGTTACCATTGACTACCAACTGAACTGGATGAGCCATACAAGTACTGCGACCACCAGAGCAGGTCAAAGGCTAGAGATTGTGCAGCGAATAATTTAACTCCTGACTCTTCAAAGCCTGTCCACTATCTACAAGGCACAAGTGAGGAGTATGATGGAATGCTCTTCACTTGCCTGGATAAGTACAGACCCAACAACACTCAAGGAGCTCAACACCATCCAGGACAAAATAGTCCACTTAATTCCACCACTTCCATTCCCTCCACCACCAACATACAATGACAATCGAGTGTATTATCAACAAGATAGTTCCTGCACTGCAGGAACTCACCAAGACTCCTTCCACAACGACTTCCAAACTTCCAATCTCCACCACCGAGAAGGACAAGGGCAGCAGACACATGGGAACACTAATTGCAAGTTCCTCTTCAAGTCACTCATCATCTCGACTTGAAAATATATCACTGTTCATACACTGTAACTGCATCAAGATCCTGGAACTCCCTCCCTAACAGCAATGTGGTTGTACCTTGTGCAATTTAAGATGACAGCTTACCACCACCGTCTCAAGATCGATTAGGAATGGGCAATAAAAATGTTGGCCTAGCCAGTGAAGCCCGTGTACCATGAAGAAATTTTAAAAAAGACGAGAGAGGACACAGAGGAAATTTACAAATGCCAAGTCATCTGCAAAAGCAGCAAATGTGATGCAAGAAAAAGCTTCCTCACACAACGGGTGGTTGGGTTCTGGAATACACTGCCTGGAAGTGTGGTGGAGGCAGGTTCAATTGAGGCATTCAAGTGGCCATTAGATGATGATTTGAATAGAAACAATGTGCAGGGGTATGGGGAAAGGCAGGGGAATGGCACTACGCCATGATGCTCGTTTGGAGAGCTGGTACAGATATGATGGGCCAAATGACCCCCTCCTGCGCCGGAACAATTCTGAATTTGCGCGACTGGAAAAGTGCAGCTATGAGGAAAGGTTTGTTGGGCTGGGGTTCTTTTCCTTGGAACAGAGGAAGCTGATGGGAGATTTGATTGAAGTATACAAGTTTTTGAGGGGCCTGGAGAGAAACAATGGTCAGCGACTGGGGGACATAGATTCAAACTGATCGGTGGAAGGATTGGGGGCCTTGAGGTACATTGAGTAGCGTTCATACCTGTGGGCTAGAAGCTCTAGCTTCAAGTCCCACTTTAGGATTTGTTGGCCATGGAAGGTTGCAAACCTTTCCATTCCACCTGACAGCAGGCAGTAAGAGCGGGAGACCTGGTCAACCACACTGTAGAAGGCAACGGCAAATCACCCCAGTACCTTGCCAAGTATAATGATAGACCAACCCAATGGAAGTCCATGGTCACCAAAGCCCTCTTAGGACCTGCTACCTGAAGGAGGAGAAGAATTAAAGGGGAGATAAGGAAAAACGTTTCACCTGGAGGTTTGTGGGGGTCTGGAACTCGCTGCCCGAATGGATGGTAGAGGCAGAAATCCTCAACTCATTGAAAAGATGTCTGGATTTGCACTTCAGGTAATGTAACCTGCAGGGCTGAAGACTAAATGCTGGAAAGTGGGATTAGGCTAGGGTGTGGTGGACGGGGGGGGGGGGGGAGGGGAGGGGGGGAGAGGGGGGTTGGTGGTGGTGTATTTTGATCAGCACAGACGCGGACTCAGACACTGGCCACCCCCCTCTGCCCTAAACTTTTCTAAATGTTTTAAATGTCTGAAAAGGAGGAATGTGTAAAGATGTGAGGAGGGAGCGGGGGAGTGGCACAATGTGAATGATCTCTTAGGACAGCCAGCATGGACACAATGGGCTGAATGGCCTTCTGCAACGATTCACTGATTTGACGAAAAAGGCAGTGACTGCGCAGACACAAAATTGGCCAACAGAGAATGAGAGTTTTGTTAATTTGAAGGAAGAATATGACAAAATAAGATTGCAGAATGGACAAGTAACTTTCAAATTAATGTCAATATAGATAAATTACTTTGGTAGGAAGATAATGCAGGTCACATAAAATAAGTGCTTAAATGGGGAAAGTGAGGTCAGTTCAGGTGATTGGTGAGTAGCTAGTGGATCTATGTCTTAAATCTGTTTTAGTTATGCTCGCTAACGGTCTGATAAACAGGGGCGTGGCAGGACATCGCAATCCTGTGGAGTGCACATCCTGTCCCGTGTGATGATTCTTGTGCCCTGAACAGGCCAGGGGGTGTGGCCAGCTGGAGCAGCTCAACATTTGGATTTCAGAGCTTAAACGGCAATTGGCCACCTCCTGCAAGCACCACAGCAAAGGGGGCCACCTTTGTGGGTGTCCTCACCATACAGCTTAAGGTAGAGAGCAAATAGGTGACGGCCAGGAAGGAGAACCAATTAGAGTGCGCATCTCACTCTCCAACCATTTCCAATTCCCAAAACTGGTGAAAGTGATGATTCCTTCGGGGAGTGCAGCCAGAATCAAGTCCACAGCTCAGCTGTACAAGGGGACAGAAGATTGGGAAAGCAATAGGGTCAGGCACGCCATAGTTAGGGGAATGGACTGGTTTCTGCACTCAGACATGAATCCAGGATGATAAATGTCCCCCTGATGCCGAGGTCAAGAATATCACTGGGCAGCTGTAGAATACTCAGGTGGGAGGCAGGGGTCTTGGTTCATACCGATTCCAACAACATATCAAAGGGGATGTGATCCTGCAGGCAGAATCATAGAATAGTACAGTGCAGAAAAGGCCCTTCGGCCCATCAAGTCTGCACCAATGCATGAAAGGCCCTGACCTGCCCAGCTAACCCACATGCCAGCACTTGGCCCATAGGCTTGAATGTTAGGGCATGCCATGTACTCATTCAGGTACTTTTGAAAGGATGTGAGGCATCTCGCTTTCATCACCCTCCCAGGCAATGCATTCCAGACCGTCACCACTCTGAGGAAAAAGGTTTCTCCTCAAACCTCCCACCCCTCACTTGTAACTTGTGCCCCCTCGTAACTGACCCTTCAACTAAGAGCTGCTCCCTATCCACCCTGTCCATTCCCCTCATAATCTTGAACACCTCAATCAGGTCACCCCTCAGTCTTCTCTGCTCCAGAGAAAACAACCCAAGCCTATCCTATGGGAATTTGTGCATGGAGTCAGAAGAGATAGGAGAGGTGATGAATGAATACTTTTCTTCGGTGTTCACCAAGGAGAGGGGCCATGTTTTTGAGGAAGAGAGGGTGTCACAGGCTGATAGGCTGGAGGAAGTAGATGTTCGGAGGGAAGATGTACTAGCAATTTTGAATAAACTGAAAGTTGATAAGTCCCCTGGGCCTGATGAAATATATCCTAAGAGTCGTTGGGAGACAAGGGATGAGATAGCAGAGCCTTTGGCATTGATCTTTGCGTCCTCACTGTCCACGGGGGTGGTGCCAGAGGACTGGAGAGTGGCGAATGTGGTTCCTCTGTTTAAGAAAGGGAATAGAAATGACCCTGGTAATTATAGACCGGTTAGTCATACTTCGGTGGTCGGTAAGTTGATGGAAAAGGTCCTCAGGGATAGGATTTATGACCATTTAGAAAGATGCAGCTTAATCCGGGATAGTCAGCACGGATTTGTGAAGTGCAAGTCTTGCCTCACAAATTTGATAGAATTTTTTGAGGAGGTAACTAAGTATGTAGATGAAGGTAGTGCAGTTGATGTCATATACATGGATTTTAGTAAGGCGTTTGATAAAGTCCCCCATGGTCGGCTTATGAAGAAAGTAAGGATGTGTGAGATAGAGGGAAGTTTGGCCGATTGGATAGGTAACTGGCTATCTAACAGAAGACAGAGGGTGGTGGTGGATGGAAAATTTTCGGACTGGAAACCGGTTACCAGCGGAGTGCCACAGGGATCAGTGCTTGGTCCTCTGCTATTTGTGATTTTTATAAATGACTTGGAGGAGGGGGCTGAAGGGTGGATCAGTAAATTTGCTGATGACACCAAGATTGGTGGAGTAGTGGATGAGGTGGAGGGCTGTTGTAGGCTGCAAAGAGATATAGATAGGATGCAGAGCTGGGCTGAAAAATGGCAAATGGAGTTTAACCATGACAAATGCGAGGTGATTCATTTTGGTAGGACAAATTTAAATGTGGATTACAGGGTCAAAGGTAGGGTTCTGAAGAATGTGGAGGAACAGAGAGATCTTGGGGTTCATATCCATAGATCTCTGAAGGTTGCCACTCAAGTGGATAGAGCCGTGAAGAAGGCCTATAGTGTGTTGGCGTTCATTAACAGGGGGTTTGAGTTTAAGAGCCGTGGGGTTATGCTGCAACTGTACAGGACCTGGGTGAGACCATATTTGGAATATTGTGTGCAGTTCTGGTCACCTCACTATAAGAAGGATGTGGAGACACTGGAAAGAGTGCAAAGGAGATTTACCAGGATGCTGCCTGGTTTGGAGGGTAGGTCTTATGAGGAAAGGTTGAGGGAACTTGGGCTTTTCTCTTTGGAGCGGAGGAGGTTGAGAGGAGACTTGATAGAGGTTTATAAGATGAGGGGGATAGATAGAGTGAACGTTCAAAGACTATTTCCTCGGGTGAATGGAGTGGTAACTAGGGGGCATAACTATTGGGTTCATGGTGGGAGATATAGGAAGGATGTCCGAGGTAGGTTTTTTTACTCAGAGAGTGGTTGGGATGTGGAATGGACTGCCTGCAGGGATAGTGGAGTCAGAAACTTTAGGAACATTTAAGAAGCTATTGGATAGGCACATGGAGTACTTCGGGATGATAGGGAGGAAATAACTTGATCTGGGTTTCAGACAAAGCTCGGCACAACAACGTGGGCCGAAGGGCCTGTTCTGTGCTGTACTGTTCTCTCCAACCTTTCTTTCTAACTTAAATGTTCATCCCAGGCAGCATCCTGGTAAATCTCCTCTGCACCCCTTCCAGTGTGTTCACGTTCTTCTTATAACGTGGCGACCAGAACTGCACACAGTGCTCTAGCTGTGGCCTCACCAAAGTTCTACACAACTCCATCATGACCTCTGTTTTTTGCAATCTATACCCCGATTGATAAAGGCGTGTCTGTCATATGTCTTTTTCACCACTCTATTAACCTGCCTTTCTGCCTTCAGAGGTCTATGGACAAACACGCCAAGGTCCTTTTGTTCTTTGGAACTCCCCAGTGTTAGACCTTTCATAGTATACTCCAATGTCAAATTACTTGGCAAAGAAGTCAGGAAGCTGGGAAAGAAACCTCCAGATTACTCCCAGTGCCACAACTACGAGCAAAGCAATAAAGACAGAGCAGAGACCAAAAAACAAAGAAGAAAATTACAGCACAGGAACAGGCCCTTCGGCCCTCCAAGCCTGCACCAACCATGCTGCCCGACTTAACTAAAACCCCCTACCCTTCCGGAGACCATATCCCTCCATTCCCATCCTATTCATGTATTTGTCAAGATGCCCCTTAAAAGGTCACTAGCATATCTGCTTCTACTACCTCCCCCAGCAGCAAGTTCCAAGCACCCGCCACGCTCTGTATAAAAAAACCTGTCTCGAACATCTCCTTTAAATCTTGCCCCTCGCACCTTAAACCTGTGCCCCCTAGTAATGGACTCTCCATCCTGGGAAAAAGCTTCTGACTGTCCAGTCTGTCCATGCCTCTCATAATCTTGTAGACTTCTATCAGGTCGCCCCTCAACCTCCGCCTTTCCAATGAGAACAAACCAAGTTTCTCCAATCTCTCCTCATAGCTAATGCCCTCCATACCAGGCAACATCCTGGTAAATCTTTTCTGTAGCCTCTCCAAAGCCTCCACATCCTTCTGGTAGTGCGGCAACCAGAATTGAACACTATATTCCAAGTGCGGCCTAACTAAGGTTCTATAAAGCTGCAACATGACTTGCCAATTTTTAAACTCAATACCCCGGCCGATGAAGGCAAGCATGCCGTATGCCTTTTTGACTACCTTCGCCACTTGCGTTGCCACTTTCAGTGACCTGTGTACCTGTACACCCAGATCCCTTTGCCTATCAATTCTCTTAAGGGTTCTGCCATTCACTGTATATTTCCTATCTGTATTAGGCCTTCCAAAATGCATTACCTCACATTTGTCAGGATTAAACTCCATCTGCCATCTCTCCGCCCAAATCTCCAACCGATCTATATCCTGCTGTATCCTCTGATGGTCCTCATCACTATCCGCAAATCCATCAACCTTTGTGTCGTCTGCGAACTTACTAATCAAACCAGTTACATTTTCCTCCAAATCATTTATATATATATTACAAACAGCAAAGGTCCCAGCACTGATCCCTGAGGAACGCCATTTGTCACAGCCCTCCATTCAGAAACGCACCCTTCCACTGCTACCCTCTGTCTTCTATGACCGAGCCAGTCCTGTATCCATCTTGCCAGCTCACCTCTGATCCCATGCTACTTCACCTTCTGTAACAGTCTGCCATGAGGGACCTTGTCAATGGCCTTACTGAAGTCCATGTAAACAATATCCACTGCCCTACCCAAAGAGATGAGTGCTTTAGATTCCTGGGACATCGGGACCAGTTCAGGGAAGATAGGATCCATGCAGGTCAGATGGGTTGCACCGAACAGAGTTGGGACCTTTGTGGGGTGATCTGCCAGTACCATTGAGGAGAATCTAAACCAACTTGGCAGAGGGATGAAAACCAGGAGGTAATATTAAAGAGAAAAAAATAAGGTGCAGAGTTGGGAGATCTCGATAGCACTATAGTAAGAAATGGTATTAGGTGGGAGTCAATAAATAAAGTTTAAATTGGATTTCTGTGCATGTATATGGGTACTTTATATTTGTGGATACACAGTGTTCAAGAAAGATAGGAAAAGAAAAAGAGAGGGCGGTATTGGTTAAGGAGAATATTAGTTGTGGATAGTAAGGGTGGCCCAGTGGGGTCAAGGACAGAATCTATTTGGTTAGAGTTAAGAAAAAATAACAGCACTGGATGTAATCTATAGGCCACCAAATCGAGGGAAAGATAGAGGAACAAATTTACAAGGCGATTATAAAATTATAGTTACAATAGGGGACTAATTATCCCAACATTTCCAGTCCATTTCTGAATATAGTGCTGGGAATAAGGTGCGCCAAGTGGTTGGGGAAAATTTAGGAAGTGATCATAGCATCATAAAGCTTAAATTAGCCACAGAAAAGGAGAAGGAGCAATCCAAAGTGAAAATAATTAATTACAGGAGGGCCAACTTCAGGATCAGGGAACACATCAAGTAAACTGCAATCTTAGATCGACAGGCAAAAGTATAATAGAACAATGGGCCATCTTTAACGAGGGGATTGTTGGGGCACATTCTATCACAGAGGGAAAGTAAGATGAACAAAGCCAGAGAAGATGAAGCAGAGACAAATGTCAGGTTGATAATAAGTGAGAACCAGGGTGAATATAAAACATTTTGGGGCGGCACGGTAGCACAGTGGTTAGCACTGCTGCTTCACAGCTCCAGGGTCCCGGGTTCGATTTCCGGCTCGGGTCACTGTCTGTGTGGAGTTTGCACATTCTCCTCGTGTCTGCGTGGGTTTCCTCCGGGTGCTCCGGTTTCCTCCCACAGTCCAAAGATGTGCGGGTTAGGTTGATTGGCCAGGTTATAAATTGTCCCTTAGAGTCCTGGGATGCGTAGGTTAGAGGGATTAGCGGGTAAATATGTGGGGGTAGGGCCTGGGTGGGATTGTGGTCGGTGCAGACTCGATGGGCCGAATGGCCTCCTTCTGCACTGTAAGGTTTCTATGATTTCTTTCTATGATTCATTCAGAGGGGAATTTTAAAAAAAAGCAAAGGCAGCAGAGAGAGAATATGACAAGAGACTGGCAGTTAACACAAAAAGGAAATCCAAAAGTCTTCTCTGGGCATTAAAATTAGTAGAAGGACGATAAAAGGTGGATTGGGGCCGATTAGGAACCAAAAAGGTGATTTACACGTGGAGGCAGAGGACATGACTGAGGTATTAAATGCCTTTGTCCCATGTCTGTCTTTGTCTACGAAGAAGATTTTGCCAAAGGTATCGTGAAAGGAGAGGTAGTTGAGACACTGGATGGGTTAAAAGAGAAGGATTAGAAAGGCTGACTGCATTTAAAGTTGATAAGTCACCAAGACAGGATCAGAGGCACCTGAAACAATTCAAGGAAGCAAGGGTGAAAATAGTTGAGGCAACTGGCCATCACCATCCAACTCTCCAAGGATATAGTGATAATGCCAGAGAATGGGGAACTGTTACACCCCGATTCAGAAAATATAAAACCAGCAACCTCAGCCCTCAGAAGTGGGAAACTTTTAAAATGATAGTCCAGCACAAAATTAATAATCACTTGGACACATGTGGATTGATTAAGAAAAGGCAGATGGATTTGTTAAGGGAGAAATGGTGTCTAACTAATAATTTGATTGAATTTTTCGATGAAGTAACAGAGGGGGTTGATGAGGGTAATGTGGTTGATGTGGTGTACACAGACTTCTGAAAGGCAGTTGACAAAGTGCCCCATAACAAGCTTGTCAGCAAAACTAAAGCTGATGGAATAAGAGACAGTGATAGCATTGATACAAAGTTGGCCGAGTGACAGGAAACAGGAAGTATTGGTAAATAATGTTTCTTGGACTGCAGGATGGTATGAAATGGGGTTCTTCAGGAGTCAGTATTAGAATAACTGCTTTCCTCGATCTATATTGATGCCCTAGACTTGGGTGTGCAGATAAAGTTTCAAACTTTGAAGAGTGAAAGTATGGTGAGCTGGAGGAGGATAGTGATGGACCTCAAGAGGACATAGCCAGGCATGTGGCAGATTAAATTTAATACCTAGAAATTAAAGGTGATTTATTTTGGTAGTAGGAATAAGAAAAGACAGTTGAAAATAAAGGTTAGAATTCCAGAGAGTGCAGGAGGAGGGGGCTGGGGGCATTTTTACACAAAACATTGAATGTATCATTGTTTTAGATGAGACAGAAGGGGAAACAAAAAGGCGTGGGGGAGTTGCATTGCTGATTTCGGAGCACATCATAGCTGCGCTGAGAGAGGAGACACATTGGAGGGATATTGCAGAGAGGCATTATGGGTGGGGCAAGGAATAGGAAGGGTGAGATCACAATGTTGGGAGTGTACTACAGACCTCCCAACAGCCCGCAGGAGACAGAGGAGCAGTTGTGTAGTCAGTTTCTGGAAAGGTGTGAAAAAAAAAGCAGCGTAGTTGTGGTGGACGACTTTAACTTCCTCCATATTGGCTGGGATTCCCTTAGAGCCAGGGGACTGCAATTTGTTAGATGTGTCCAGGTGGGCTTTTTGATTCAGTATGTTGACAATCCAACCAGGGAGGGGGCCGTACTAGACTGGATATTAGGGAATGAGCCTGGCCAGGTGATCGATGCTTCAGTGGGGAAGCATTTTGGACTTAGTGACCATAATTATTCCATCAGACCAAAATTCCATCCGGTTTTGGGTCACATTGGATAAGGATAAGAGTGGCTCTTCGTTGAGGGTGCTTAATTGAGTGAGGGCCAATTACGTCCAAATTAGACAGGAACTGGGGAATGTGGATTCAGAGCGGCTACTTGAGGGTAAAGGCTAGTTGAAGTGTAGGACAGGCATGTCCCTGCAAAACTGAAGGATAGAAATGGCAGGATTCTGGAACCATGGGTGACAAGGGAAATTGTAAGCTTAATCAAAAAGGAAAAAGGAAGCATACAATAGGTCTAGGCAACTAAAAACTGAAGACGCCCTTAAGAAATATAGAGAGGTAGGAACTTAAATGCGGAATTAGGGGGGGCTAAAAGGGGCCATGAAATGTCTTTAGCAAACAGGGTCAAGGAGAATCCCAAGGTTTTTTATGGATATATTAGGAGCAAGAGAAAGAGTAGGCCCACTCAAATACAATGGAGGGAAGTCATGCGTAGAGCTACAGGAAGTGGGTGAGATTCTTAATGAGTACTTTGATTCGATATTTACCAAGGAGAAGGTCATGATAGATGTTCAGGTCAGGGATAGGTCAGTGAACGCACAAGAGAATGTCAATATATCAAAGGAGGAAGTGTTGGGTATCCTAAATTGCATTAAGGTAGACAAGTCCCCGGGACCAGATGGAATCTATCCCAGGTTACTGTGGGAGGCAAGGGAGGAAATAGCTGGGGCCTTAACAGATATCTTCATATCCTCTTCGACACAGGCAAGGTTCCAGAGGACTGGAGGATAGCCAATGCTGTTCCTTTGTTTAAGAAAGGAAGCAAGGATAATCCAGGAAATTATAGGCCAGTGAGCCTGATGTCAGTGGTGCGGAAACTTTTTGGAGATGATACTGAGGGGCAGATTATATGCACATTTGGAAGAAAATGGACTAGTTACTGACAGGTAGCATGGTTTTGTATGGGGAAGGTCATGTCTCACCAACTTGATTGGGTTTTTTTGAAGAGGTGACAAAGATAATGGATGAGGGAAGGGCTGTCAATGTAGTTTATATGGACCTTAGTAAGTCATTTGATAAGGTCCCACATGGCAGACTGGTACAAAAACTAAAATCACATGGGATTTAGAGCTGGCTAAATGGATACAGAACTGGCTTGGTTATAGAAGTGGAGATGCGCATTTCCACTCCATCTGACGAAGGAGCAGAGCTCCGAAAGCTAATGGTATTTGCTACCAAATAAACCTGTTGGACTTTAGCCTGGTGTTGTTAAAACTCTTACTTGGTTATAGAAGACAGAGAGTAGTGGTGGAAGGGTGTTTTTCAGAATGGAGATCTGTAGCTAGTGATGTTCCACAGGGATCAGTGCTGGGACCTCTGTTGTTTATAGTATATATGAATGATCTGGAGGAAAATGTGAGTGGTCTTAGTAAGTTTGCGGATGACACGAAGATTGGTGGAGTTGCTGATAGTGCTGGGGATTGTCAGAGGATACAACAGGATATGGATAGATTGGAGACTTGGACACAGAAATGGCAGATGGAGTTTAATCCAGACAAATGGGAGGTGATGCATTTTGGAGGATCAAATTTAGGTGTGAATTACACTGTAAATGGTAGAATCCTTAGGAACATTAACATAGAGATCTGGGTGTGCAGGTCCATAGTTCCCTAAACGTGGCAATGCAGGTGGCCAAGGTGATTAAGAAGGCATATGGCATGCTTGCCTTCATTGGCACAGAGTACAAGAGTTGGCAAATCATGTTGCAGCTACATAAAACCTTGGTTAGGCTGCATTTGGAGCACTGCATGCAGTTCTGGTCGCCACACTACCAGAAGGACGTGGAAGCTTTGGAGAGAGTGCTAAGAAGGTTCACCAAGATGTTGCCTGGTCTCGAGGGTGTTGACTATGAGGAGAGGTTGAATAAACTAAGATTGTTTTCACTGGAAAGGTGGAGGTTGAGGGGAGACCTGATAGAGGTCTACAAAGTTATGAGGCATAGACAGGGTGAGTCTTTCTCCCAGGGTGGAAGTGTCAATTACAAGGCGGCACAGGTTCAAGGTGAGAGGGGGAAAGTTTAAGGGAGATGTATAGAGGAAGTTTTCCACGCAGAGAGTGGTGGGTGCCTGGAACATGCTACCAGAGGATGTGGCGGAAGCAGGCACATCTAAGAGGCATCTGGATGGATACATGAATAGGGAGGGAAGAGAGGGATACAGACCGAGTAAGGGCATAAGGATCTTTTTTTTAAGTTTAGTTAGGGCATCATGCTTGGAACGGGCTTGGAGGCCCGAAGGGCCTGTTCCGGAGCTGTACTTTCTTTATTTCAGGACAGGTTGAGAAAGATGTTGATAAAGTACACAATACCCTGGGCTTGATAAATAACAAAAGCAAGGAATTGTGCTGAATCCGTCTCAAAATATTGGTTCAGCTTCAGCTGAGTGTTGTGTTCAATTCTGGAGACCACAATTTAGGAAGGATGTGAAAGCTTTAGAGAGGGCGCAGAAAAAAGTGGTTAGGATCTGTAATGCACTGCCCGAGAGTGCGGTGGAGGCAGTTACAATTGTGGTTTCAAATGGGGAATTGGATCATTTTCTGAAAAGAAAATATTTGCTGGGCTAAGGGGAAAGGCTGGTTGGGGTGAGGGGGGCGGGGGAGGGTGATTGAATAGTTCTTAAAGAGAGCCAGCGAGGACACGATTCTGTACAGCAGCAATTCCCTGATTCTCCAAGCAGAGGCATTTGGGTTTCAGGTTCAGAAATCATTAGGCCGGCACAGAAGTAACCAATATTTACAAAACTGCATAATGGATCACACAAGTGGTCTAACCAAGACCCCAAATAATTGCATGTGTGTTTGTTCTTATGCTCCAATCATTTGTGAGAATAGGTAATATTAGCTTTCCACAGCTATATGAGAGACTGGGATCGTTTCTTCAGAGCAGAAAGGTTACGAGGAGAGTTAATTCAGGTGCTCAAATATATTAAAGATTTTAATAGAATGGATAGGGAGAACCTGTTTCCAGTAGCAATAAGCAGAGGACACAGATTTAAAGTTGAACTAGCGGGCAAAAGAGTTCAGTGTTCTTGAACTCATTCACTAAAAGGGTGGTGGAACTTCCAAAAAAAACATTCGCAGAGCAACGGAAAAAGACTGGAGGGAGTGGGATTAATTGGACAACATTTACAAGGAGCTAGCACAGGCACAATAGGCCAAATGGCCTCCTCTTGTGCTGTAAGGTTCTGGGGCTAGGATTTAGTGACTGGACTGCATTGGTTTGATGTTGATCTAAATTAATCCAGGTCAACTGTTCAAAACCTGGACATCTCCTCACTGGTATCTTTTGGACGGATTTATGATCTAAAAGGAAACTAGGGTGAAAAAAGGAGCAGGCAGGAAAGTGGAGTTAAGTGACAATCACATTAGCCATGATTTTATTGAATAGCAGGGCAGAAACTGAAGGGCATCCATGACTAAAAAAAAAGCAGAATGATTTGTTCAAAGACATGAGCAAAGAAATCATTGGACTAAGAATACATTGGGACGGGGCGGCACGGTAGCACAGTGGTTAGCACTGCTGCTTCACAGCTCCAGGGTCCCGGGTTCGATTCCCGGCTCGGGTCACTGTCTGTGTGGAGTTTGCACATTCTCCTCGTGTCTGCGTGGGTTTCCTCCGGGTGCTCCGGTTTCCTCCCACAGTCTAAAGATGTGCAGGTTAGGTTGATTGGCCAGGTTAAAAATTGTCCCTTAGAGTCCTGGGATGCGTAGGTTAGAGGGATTAGCGGGTAAAATATGTGGTCGGTGCAGACTCGATGGGCCGAATGGCCTCCTTCTGCACTGTAGGGTTTCTATGTTTCTATTGCAACAGAGTGAATAAAGAGTTGGTCATTTGGATACTTTGGCAAATCTACAATTCAGTTGCTGAAAATGTTTTCAACTGATTCTTAAACCTTTAATGAGGTCCATGCTGGTGGTTTCCAACCTTTTATATGTCAGGACACTCCTCTATATTATAAACAAATTTCGAGGTACAATTCCTATTTTTTCTTACTGGAAACTTGGTTTTTAACTTCTCTCTGTCCTCGCCTGTTTTTCTGACTTCTCCCCATCTCTCTCGCTTCTCCTAGGATCTTTGTGCCCTTTGAATTTTCGCTTTTTGTGCGGGCTCTTGGGGTCTTTGTCTTCGGCTCCAAGTCCCATTGGCCACGTGCATGGGCCTGACTAACATAATAAATCTAAACCGCGTGTTTGTGGTTCTGTCAGGCACGGGAGGCCTAAGATTCATTGGGTCGTGGAGATGCCAAACCACAGGACTGAAAACAAACGTTATTTTTAGTTTAACTGCATGAATTTTGAATCATTTTTAATCTTTTTTGGCGGCACACTGTTTGGGAACTGCTGGTCTTTGCAACACTAAAGAAACACTCCCAAAATAATTTTCAGGGTTTCCCAGTAACTTGGAATCATAGAATTCCCAGAGTCCATTCAGCCCATCAAACTCGCATTGACAGCAATCCACCCTTTCCCCATAAACCCACGCATTTACCATGCTAATCCCCCTGACATTAAAGGGACAATTTAGCATAGCCAATAGGCCTAACCCACACATCTTTGGACTGTTGTACATGATGTCTTGGGTGTAGCTGATGGAGCGCGTGTGTTTCCATAACTCTCTATGGACTCTGATCTCTCCATTTCTCAGCAGTTATTTCCTACACATTATCTAATCCACTTTTAATGATTCAACATCTTCTGCGAATTTAATCTGAACTGTTCTCTGACCTTTCCTAGCTCCACCAATCATAATCTTTCCTTACAATTCTTACAGCAATTGCCAAATTTCATTTCAAAAGCTTAAGGAAGTGGGATTGAATCATAGAAACCCTACAGTACAGAAAGAGGCCATTCAGCCCAACGAGTCTGCACCGACCACAATCCCACCCAGGCCCTACCCTCATATTCCTACAGATTTACCCACTAATCCCTCTAACCTACGCATCTCAGGACACCAAGGGCAATTTTTAGCATGGCCAATCAACCTAACCCGCACATCTTTGGACTGTGGGAGGAAACCGGAGCACCCGGAGGAAACCCACACAGACACGAGGAGAATGTGCAAACTCCACACAGACAGTGACCCAAGCCGGGAATCGAACCCAGGTCCCTGGAGCTGTGAAGCAGCAGTGCTAACCACTGTGCTACCGTGCCGCCCTATCCTGGGATCCTGCAAAGTTCCAGCATTTATAATAAGCAAAATACTGCAATAAATACTGAATCTGAAATAAGAACAGAATCTGAACAGAGGATGCTGGAAAAACTCAGCTGGTCTGGCAGCATCCGTAAGGAGAGAAAACAGAGTTAACATTCTGAGTCAACACACTGTCAGATCTGAAAGGAGTGAGAATGTTAGAGCAAAATAAAGTGCAACAAGTAGCAACTAATAACAAACAACAACTAGCCTGGTGAGAGAGAAGAGAGGGCGTTTTGCATTGAGGTAGTAATTGTATGGAGTATTAAAAATGTTAAAAATACAAAGGGCTGTAATGAGATGCTGCTCCTCCAGTTTGTACCAGCCTTCGCTGGAACATTGCAGCAGGTCAGGGATGTACATGTGGACATGAGAGCAAGATGCTGAGTTAAAATGGCAAATGACAGGAAGGCTGGGGTCATGCTTGATGACTGAGTGAGTGAAGGTGTTCTGCAAAGTGGTCACCCAGTCTACGTTTAGTCTCCCCAACATAGAGGAGACCATATTGGGAGCAGCGAATACAATAGATCAAACTGAAGGAAGTGCAAGTGCTTAACCTGAAAGGAGAGTTTGGGGCTTTGAACGGTGAGGAGGAAGGTGGTGTTGCCCCTTCTACAACTGCATGGAAAGGTGCCATAGGAGGTCCTTCAGTTCTGACAAAGAGTCTGTTGGGGCGGCACGGTAGCACAGTGGTTAGCACTGCTGCTTCACAGCTCCAGGGTTCGATTCCCGGCTCGGGTCACTGTCTGTGTGGAGTTTGCACATTCTCCTCGTGTCTGCGTGGGTTTCCTCCGGGTGCTCCGGTTTCCTCCCACAGTCCAAAGATGTGCAGGTTAGGTTGATTGGCCAGGTTAAAAATTGTCCCTTAGAGTCCTGGGATGTGTAGGTTCGAGGGATTAGTGGTTAAATATGTGGGGGTAGGGCCTGGGTGGGATTGTGGTCAGTGCAGACTCGATGGGCCGAATGGCCTCCTTCTGCACTGTAGGGTTTCTATGTTTCTATGACTCAAACCCTGTTTCTTTCCTGATAGATGCTGACAGACCTGGTCATTCATCGTGAATTGTTCCAGCATTTCTAAAATAGATTTAAAAAGCAAGACCTTGACAGGAGTGATTTCAGATGACTCATGCTAACCAGGAAGAGAGATCGTAAATTAAGAGAGTCATATGCAGCTGTCAGAGTGAAGGATTAAGACTGTATTGTGAATAAAATTAGCGATGAAATGGAAGCCCAAGTTGCTATGGGTGCAGCGTAATAGTCGATATGAGCAGGGATTGTGCTCACAATGAGAGCTCAGCTTCCCTGTTACACACCCCATGGCCCCACTGCCAAACCCACCCACTCCCAATCCCGCCCCCATGACCTCGCTCCCAAACCCATCCCCCGTGGTCCCACTCCCAAACCCATTCCATTGTCCATAACCAATTCCAGGTCTCACACTGAACCCAATCCTATTTAAGCACAGGGTGAGATTATTGTACTGAAATTTAAGAACTTTCTCAGAAGACTAAGGAAATTTACCATGTCAGCTGCGATTCTCACCAACTTTTACAGATGCACCATAGAAGGCATTCTTTCTGGTTGTATTACAGTTTGGTATGGCTCTTGCTCTGCCCAAGACCACAAGGAACTACAAAAGGTCGTGAATGTAGCCTAATCCATCACGCTAACCAGCCTCCCATCCATTGACTCTGTCTACACTTCCCGTTGCCTCGGCAAAGCAGCCAGCATAATTAAGGACCCCACGCACCCCAGACATTCTTCCTTTGGAAAAAAGATACAAAAGTCTGAGGTCACTTACCAACCGACTCAAGAACAGCTTCTTCCCTGCTGCTGTCAGACTTTTGAATGGACCTACCTCGCATTAAGTTGATCTTTCTCTACACCCTAGCTATGACTGTAACACTACATTCTGCACTCTCTCGTTTCCTTCTCTATGAACGGTATGTTTTGTCTGTATAGCGCACAAGAAACAATACTTTTCACTGTATGTTAATACGTGACAATAATAAATCAAATCAAATAATACATGAGTATCCATCAGTGACTGGTCTAATAAAGATCCCTCCCAATATTCCTCTCCACCCTACAGACCTGTAGGGACACGCTTTAAGAAGCAGCTTGACAACGATTCCAGGCCCAATTATGAAACCAGTGTACCTGAACAATAATACAAAATCCAAATGTTAATTAGCTAATGAGCTTTGGCAAGCTGAAACACCTCTTGTTCACTGAGTAAATACAGGTGGGACCCCCTTAAAGAGCAATAGCAAAGGGAAGGAGTCTCACACCAGTTAAACAGGTTACCTCACACTACTATCATTTAAACTCTGAAGGATTGCGTTTAGATTGCACATGCAGCAATGCCAAATAAGTCATTAGACAACTCGTTTAGTAGAAACAGCAGGTGTTTAAGGTGAGTTCGCTGACCCAGGGGACCCCCGCTTCCTCATACTGTGACACCAGATGAGACACTGAAAATAAGCTCAGGGGCGAGTGAAGAGCAGCTCCTGTTGATTTACTGCTCTACACCAGGGCCCTAATCTGGTCAGACTGTCCTAGCAGCAACCCATGCCAAGCTCCACTGCACTCTGGGAAACAATGCAGGTGTGGCAATCAGGAACTAGAGTTTCTATGACGGATTATTTATTGGATTCTGCTCATAGTAACTGTTAAAATTGGGTTCCACTAATTGTCCTACAGTCTGCAATGCCCAAGGTTCCTTTTACTGATCTCCAAAGGTAGTTCCATTGGGCCCCACATCAGCTCGCTACACAGCTTCCTACAACCACGGTTTACAGTGACTGAACATATCCATGGGTTTCACAAAGGGGGAGGGGACAGTCATTTTGGCATTCTTTTGATTGACAGGCATGTCTGGAGAGAGAGAGAGCAAAAGCGAGAGCGCGAGAGGATCAGGGTACAAGGACAGGGCTAAGAATCTCCAAGTCTGAGTTAGTGTGCAACTTCTCTTCTCACTGTCCATTTTGTTCACACATTGTATTTGAAATCACTCTCACTAACAGTAACTATAGTGCCTTGGAACACGCATGACACAAAACACCACACCAAGCCACATAATGAGATATTAGGGCAAATGAACAAAGATTCAATCAAAGATTTTAAGGAGCGTCTTAAAGGGAAAGTAGTTTAGGAAGGAATTTCAGCGCCCATGCCGTAGATTCATTTCACTGTAGAAAGGAGCTATTCGGTCCATTGAATCCATGCTAGCTCTCTTTAGAGCAATCCAGTCAGTTCCAGTGGCGTAGTGGTTCGCACTGCTGTCTCACAGCACCAGGGACCCGGGTTCAAATCTGGCCTCGGGTCACTGTCTGTGTGGAGTTTGCACATTCTCCCTGTGTCTGTGTGGGTTTCCACTGGGTGCTCCAGTTTCCTCCCACATTCCAAAGATGTGCAGGTTAGGTTAATTGGCCATGCTAAATTGACCCTAGTGTCAGGGGGATTAGCAGGGTATATATGTGGGGTTATGGGGATAGGGCCTGGGTGGGATTGTGGTTGGTGCAGACTCGATGGTCCAAATGGCCTCCTTCTGCACTGTATGGATTCTTATGATTCTCCTATTCTATCCCCCTAGCCCTGAAGCTTTACTTCCTTCAAGTACCCATCCAATTTCCTTTTGAAACCATTAGAGTCAGAGAGCATTACTGCATGGAAACAGGCCTTTCGGCCCAAACTTGCTGACCATGGTGCTCTCCCAGCTAGTCCCAACTGCCCGCATTTGGCCCATATTGCTCTAAGCCTTTCCCATCCATGTACTTATCCAAATGCTTTTTTGAATGTTGCTTTGTACCTGTCTGAACCACTTTCTATGACAGCTCATTCCACCCTCTGCATGATGAAGTTGCCCCTCAGCTCCCTTTTAAATCTTTCCCCTCTCACCTTAAACCTATGCCCTCTAGTTTCCAATTCCCCTTCCCCTGGGAAAAAGACTGTGTTCATGCTATCTAGGCCCCTCATGATTTTATACACCTCAATAAGGTTCAGCCCTCATTCTCCTACCTTCCAAGGAATAAAGTCCTAGCCTGGCCAGCCTCTCCCTGTAACTCAGGCCCACTAGTCCTGGCGGCATCCTTGTAAATCTTCTCTGCACTCTTTCCAGTTTATCAATGTCTTTCCTATAACAGGGCGACAAAAACTGTACACAATACTCCAAGTGCGGCCTCACCAACGACTTATACAACTGTAACATAGTGTCCCAACTCATGTACTCAGTGCCCTGACTGAGTGCTAAATGCCTTCTTCACCACCCTGTCTACCTGTGACGCCACTTTCAGTGAACTATATACTTGTACTCCTAATTTCCTCTGTTCCTCAACACTTTCCAGGGCCCTACCATTCACTGTATAAGTCCTACCGGGTTTGATTTTCCAAACTGCAACACCCCACACTTCAAATCCATTTGCCAACCTCGGCCCACTTCCCTAACTGATCAAGATCCCCCTGTAATTTTTGAAATCTTCTTCGCTATCAATGATACCTCTTAATTTAGTATCATCTGCAAACTTACTGACCATGTCTTGTACATTCACATCCAAATCATTTATATAATGTCTACTCCAGAGAAAATAACCCCAGTTTCTCCAAACTAACCTTGGAGCTCAAATCCCTCATCCCCGGAACCATTCTGCTAAATCTCCTCTGCACATCTCAAGGACCCTCACATCATCCAAAAGTCTGGTGACCAGAACGGGATGCAATACTCTAGTTGTGGCCTAACCACAACTTATATTCAGCTTAACATCCTGCTTTTGTTCTCAATACTTTCAGTGATGAAGTCCAAGATTCCTAAATTCAGCTGACCGCGCTCTCAGTCTGTCCTGCCACCTTCAAAGACCAATGCACATAAAACCCCCAGGGCTAAGGGCACAGTGTCTGCGCCCCTCCCCAGTACTGGGAACAGTGTCACGGCACTCCCCTCCCCCCTCAGTACTGGGAACAGTGTCACGGCACTCCCCTCCCCCCTCAGTACTGGGAACAGTGTCACGGCACTCCCCTCCCCCCTCAGTACTGGGAACAGTGTCTGCGGCATTCCCCTCCCCCCTCAGTAGTGGGGACAGTGTCTGCGCCCTTCCCTTCCCTCCTCAGTAGTGGGGACAGTGTCTGCGCCCTTCCCTTCCCTCCTCAGTAGTGGGGACAGTGTCTGCGCCCTTCCCTTCCCAGTAGTGGGAACAGTGTCTGTGGCACTCCCCTCAGTACTGCACTGAAGTGTGAACTCGAGGCTCAAATCCTGGAGTTAGATTAGAATCTAGAGTTTCTGAATTGTGAGGCAAGACTGGAAAAAGTGACAAGGAAATGTTTAATCTGGGCTGGAACGGCCACTTGATCTTCTGTGGCTTGGCCCCAGGTTGCAGTTTTGAACTTGATTTTTTAGTTTCTCTTGAAGTAGCTGTTGTTGAACTGACCGAAAGTATCACTCCTGCACCCTTCATATTACCAAGCTGCTCAAGGGGAAGGTGTGTCGACATTTCGACACGTCACTGAGTCACTGTAAAAGGCTGATTGTTGGGATATTTTAATCAAGATTACGTCACGCTAACCCAGACCAACAATATTCAAAATGATAAACATCTCCCCCAATCAGACTGATCACAGAAACATACAGCATATGAGGACATTTTCCTGTACAAAAATCATAGAAACTCACAGTGCAGAAATGGCAACCAAGTTTTAACTTCATTATAGCAGTGACTACAGCTCAATACTACACAATTGGTTGTAACACTCTTTATAACATTGAGAGGTTATGAAAGGTGTTCAAGTTATTAATGCCTGCATGTTCTTTAGCACATTTAGCATGGTTCACTGAGCTCTGGGCATTTTTACCCAGCATTCTTCCTGTAAACCAGTCTGCTGAATCCTGAGGCACACTGTTCACACAACCAGCTCCCAAACTGAATCCGCCACCATTCTCCAACCAACTGAGCTAGCTGGCCCCACACAATCAGAGCAAGCAGCAAGTGATGGAATTTTAACTAATGCCAGCTGCTACGTGCACATACAGATTGTTATACGCAGTGACAATCCAGGAGACGGATTTCAGAGGCAGAACAAGTTTTGATTGATATCTCTGTTGCTTAGCGACAGGTGAGCAGATTTAGAAAGAGAGAACTCTATTTAATCTAGTGTGATCATCTAAAATGTTTCGCCTCGGCCCAACTATTCCAGAGCATTCCTGGATGATCTCCTTCATGCTACCCTGCGTAAACTTGAGGTCATCCAAAACTCACATTGTCCATATTCTTACTTAAACCAAATCCCATTCACCCGTCACTCCCAAACTCATGATCCTATATTGGCTCCTGGTCAAGCAATGCCTCAATTTTAAAATTTTTATCCTTGATTTCAAAGTCCTTGGTGGCCTTTACTTGTCCTATCTCTGTAACCACCTCCAGCCCTACAACCTTCCTGAGATATCCGTACTCATCTAATTCTGGTCTCGAGTATCCCAGACTTTAATTTCATCATCATTGGCTGCCAGGTTTCCAGTAGCCCCAGAGATCTTACCTTACACCTTTCAAATACTTATTTAGAGCTACATTGCATTGTGCAGTTTATTGTTCAAGTTTGTTTCATACAATCCTGCAAAACACATTCTAACATTGTATTACGTTAAAGGCATGACGCAAGTACAAGTTCTGTTGTAATTGTTGAGAACCATAACTCCAAGACCCCCAGGACAAGATATCACTTAGGAACCAGAATCGGAATAAGGATCATTGTCTGCAGGAAACATACGTAGAAACTAGAAGCAGGAGTTGGCTGATCCACCATTCATTATAATTATGACTGATTATCAAATTCAATATCCTCACCCCCTCCTTTCCCCATATCTCTTGTGCTCCTCGATATATATCTAATTTCTTCTTCAAATTGGCCTCAACTATTTTCTGTGGTCATGAATTCTACACATTCACCATCCCCTGGATGAAGAAATTTCTCCTCACCTCAGTCTTAAAATATTTACACCCCTTATCCTCAAACCATGACCTCTAGTTCTGGACTCCCCCCACCATCGGGAACATTCTTTCTGAATCTACCCTGTCTAACCCGGTTAGAATTTTATAAGTTTCTATGAGATCTCCTCTCACTCTTCTAAACTCCAGTGAATATAATCCTAACTGACTTAATCTCTCCTCATATGACAGACCTGCCATCCCAGGAATCAGCCTGGTAAACCTTCGCTGTGCTCCCTCTATAGCATCCTTCTTCAGGCAAGGACACCAAAACTGCACACAATACCCGAGGTGTGGCCTCACCAATGCCCTATACAATTGCAGCAAAACATCCCTATCCCTATACTCAAATCCTCTCGCTATGAAGGCTAACAAACCATTTGCCTTCTTTGCTGCCTGCTGTACCTGCGCGCTTACTTTCAAAAACTGATGCACAAGGAGAAGCATTGTGAAAAAGTTAGTAAAAAGAGAAGGGGCAGTTCTGGACTTTGTTTTAGTGAATTACACTGGGTTTATGGAAGGGGTATTGGTGGAAAGCACTTTTTAAAATATATTTCCTTCTTGGTGTGTGGGTGTCACTGGCTAGGCCAGCATTTATAATCCATCCCTAATTACTCTGGAGGTTGTGGTGAGCTGCCTTCTTGAACTGCTGCTGTCCATGTGGTGTAGGGCCTGTTTGACCCAGTGACAGTGAAGAGAATGGCAATATTGTTCCAAGTCAGAATGGTGAGTGGCTTGCAGGGAACTTCCAGGTGATGGTATTCTCATGCATCTGCTGCCCTTGCCCTGCTAGAGTTACGGGTTCGGAAGGGGTTGCCTAAGGAGCCTTGGTGAGTTGTGGCGCCAATCAAGGGGCTGCTTTATCCTGGATGGTGTTGAGCTTCTCGAGTGTTGTTGGAGTTGCACTCAACCAGGTGATAGTGGTCATAATTTAGAGAAAAGAAGCTCCTCTCTCCACAGCTGCTTCCACCTGCTGAGGTTTTCCAACATTTTCTATTTTTGTTTCAGGTTAGATTTAGTTATAGAAAAAGACAAAGACAGGCCAAATGTTAAATATTTTAATTGGGGAAAGGCTCATTTCAATAAGCTCAGACATGACTGAGAAAATGTAGACTGGAAACACCGACTTGTAACGAAGTGAATGTCAGAATATTGGGAGGCGTTGAGGAGATGTGCGGGTTAGGTGCATTGGCAATGCTAAACTGCCCCTTAGTGTCCCGGGATGTGTAGGTTATGTGGGGTTACGGGGATAAGGCCTAGGTGGGATTGTTGTTGGTGCAGACTTTATGGGCCGAATGGCCTCCTTCTGCACTGTAGGGTTTCTATGATTCTATGAGATTCAGAACAAACAGTACTCACAGAAAAGAGTATGCAATTTTCAAATCTATACACTTCATGATGTCAACAGTGTACAGGAAAGGATAAGGTAAATGTCTCAAAGGTCAATACTGTGGAGTATTGAAAGTTAGAGATGAAGGTTAAAAAAACAGCAAAGAGGACATAAAAAAAAATTGGCAAATAAAATCAAGCAAACCCAACATTTATAAGCACATCACGGAAGAGCATGGCCAACTGTACCCAGTTAGTATGAAGGTGGAATATGTGACCCAGGATTCACAATGAATACATTACATCTGCCTTCATTAAAGATATTGAGTGGAACTCTCCGGCCGTTCACACCGGTGGGATTTTCTGGTCCCGCTGCGGTGAATGGAGGTTTGGGTGAGCGCCAAACTCTCTGTCCTCACTTGGCAGTGGCAGCAGCGGGGCGTGAATGGCAGAAAATTCCGGCCTTTGTAGTTTAGGAGAAGCGGCTGGAAATATTGAATGGAATTAACATAACGAAAACAAGAGATGGTTCTGACAATTAACTTCCCATCCTCTTTGGCTACAGGGGACAGGAGGATTACTAATGTTGTATATTTGTTTAAATGGGGAACAAGGGATAAACAAATCATTATAAGCCATTCAGCCGAATATTGGTGGAAAATTATTGGATAAGATTCTGAGGGATTCTATTAATCATCATTTAGAAAAACATGGATTAATCAAGGGATTTGTTAGGGCACAATTTGTCTCACCTAGATTGATGGATAGACCAAGATTTGCCATTCTTAGGCACAAATAAAATGAGCATAATGGTCTCCATCGGAGCATAAAATTTCTCGGTTTGTATGTGATGCGCATCAATTGGACACGAGGCACAAAGCTTCAGTAAAAGAAGGCTTTTATTAACTAACAATGGAACTATCAGAACTTTAACACACTATCCCAGACTGAAGAGGTCCCGCCCGAGCAGGGGGTCTTATACCTCTCCCAGGAGGCGGAGCCCGACTGGGATGTGCCACAACAGTAACAACCACAGGTGTATCAATCCCACCCTAGCCCAACAACAACATTAGAACAACCCAACAACAACATTAGAACAATCCCACAGTGGGAACCAACGATGGTTCACCACAGTATGTAAAATATGTAAAGTTGAAGAAGGACATGCATTTATATTGGATAAAAGCAAATTACTGCGGATGCTGGAATCTGAAACCAAAAGAGAAAACGCTGGAAAATCTCAGCAGGTCTGGCAGCATCTGTAAGGAGAGAAAAGAGCTGACGTTTCGAGTCCAGATGACCCTTTGTCAAAGCTAAAAGGAATAGAAAGTGGGAGATATTTATACTGCAAGGTGAGGGAATGAAAAATGAGTCATAGCCATAGAAACCGAGGGAAAAGATTGCTAATAGCTGCAGAGAGAATAAGATTGCTAATAGCCACAGAGAGAATAAAGGGTGTGAATGGCCAAACGGGAGAGAAGCTGTAAGTCGTGACAGATGAAGGTGTTGGGGCAGGGAGGAATGGGACAGAGGTAGAATGTAGAAAAGGGGAAGTGGGGGAGGGGGGGGGGGAGGGGAAGGAAAATGAAGAAAGACAATAAAGAAATAAAAGGAAGAGAACAGTAAAAAATTAGAATGAAAACAAAGGGGGTGGAGGTGGGGTAGAGCTAATCATCTGAAACTGTTGAATTTGATGTTGAGGCCGGAAGGCTGTAAAGTGCCGAGCCGGATGATGAGATGCTGTTCCTCCAGTTTGTGTTGAGCTTCACTGGAACATTGCAGCAGGCTAACGACAGACATGTGGGCACGGGAGCAGGATCGTGTGTTAAAATGGCAAGCAACCGGAATGATGTGGAGATGCCGGCGTTGGACTGGGGTGAACACAGTAAGAAGTCTCACAACACCAGGTTAAAGTCCAACAGGTTTATTTGTCGCAAATGCCACACAAGCTTTCGGAACTGGCTGTTCCTTCGTCAGGTGGGTGGGAGTTCTGATCACAAACAGGGCATACAAAGACACAAACTCAATTTACATGAATAATGATTGGAATGGGAGTCTTTACAGCTAATCAAGTCTTAAAAGGTACAGATAACGTGAGTGGAGAGAGCATTAAGCACAGGTTAAAGAGATGTGTATTGTTGCCAGAAGGTCAGGGTCCCGATTGTGCACAGACCAAAGGTGCTCAGCAAAGCGATCAGCCAGTCTACGCTTGGTTTCACATTGGTGACCCCCCCATCACCTTCACCTGGTCCATCTCAGACACTTCCCTCCCCTTCCTTGACCTTTCTGTCTCCATTTCCAGCAATAGACTATCTACCAATACCCATTACAAGCCCACTGACTCCCACAGCTATCTGGACTACAGCTCTTCGCACCCTACATCCTGTGAGGGCTCCATCCTTTTCTCTCAGCTCCTTGCCTCCATCGCATTTGTTCCGCTGATGCCACTTTCCAAAGTGGTGTTTCTAATATGTGCTCCTTTTTCCTCAACCGTGGATTCCCATCTACAGTTGTTGACAGGGCCCTCAACAGCGTGCGGTCCATCTCCCGTACCACAACCCTCAGCCCCCTCCCGTCCCTCTCAGAACAAGGATAGAGTCCCCCTTGTTCTCACATTTCACCCCACCAGCCTCCCCATGAAAGGAATAATCCTCCGCCATTTTCGCCAACTCCAGCGTGATGCTACCACCAACATATCTTCCCTTCACTCCCTCCGTCAGCATTCTGCAGAGACCATTCCCTCCGGGATAACCTAGTCCAATCCTCCACTGTACCCAACACCTCTCCCATCACCCATGGCACCTTCCCATGCAATCACAGAGGGTGTAACACCTGTCCCTTTACCTCTTCCATGCTCACCATCCAAGGCCCAAAACACCCATTCCAGGTTAAGCAGCTTTTCACTTGCACCTCTTTCAATTTGGTCTATTGCATTCGCTGCTCCCAATGTGGTCTCCTCTATATCAGGAAGACCAAACGTAGACTGGGTGATCGTTTTGCTGAGCACCTTCAGTCTGTGCACAATCAGGACCCTGACCTTCCGGTTGCTGCCATTTTAACACACGATCCTGCTCCCAAAGAACAAAGAACAAAGAACAGTACAGCACAGGAAACAGGCCCTTCGGCCCTCCAAGCCTGTGCCGCTCATTGGTCCAACTAGACCAATCATTTGTATCCCTCCATTCCCAGGCTGCTCATGTGACTATCCAGGTAAGTCTTAAACGATGTCAGTGTGCCTGCCTCCACCACCCTACTTGGCAGCGCATTCCAGGCCCCCACCACCCTCTGTGTAAAAAACGTCCCTCTGATGTCTGAGTTATACTTCGCCCCTCTCAGCTTGAGCCCGTGACCCCTCGTGATCGTCACCTCCGACCACTGAAAAAGCTTCCCACTGTTCACCCTATCTATACCCTTCATAATCTTGTACACCTCTATTAGATCTCCCCTCATTCTCCGTCTTTCCAAGGAGAACAACCCCAGTCTACCCAATCTCTCCTCATAGCTAAGACCCTCCATACCAGGCAACATCCTGGTAAACCTTCTCTGCACTCTCTCCAATGCCTCCACGTCCTTCTGGTAGTGCGGCGACCAGAACTGGACGCAGTACTCCAAATGTGGCCTAACCAGCGTTCTATACAGCTGCATCATCAGACTCCAGCTTTTATACTCTATACCCCGTCCTATAAAGGCAAGCATACCATATGCCTTCTTCACCACCTTCTCCAGACCTGCTGAGATTTTCCAGCATTTACTCTTTTGGTTGCATTTATATTGCACTCAGGGCATCCCAAAGAAATTTACTAATAATTAAATTTTTTGAAGTGTAGTCACTGCTGTAACGTGCATCCACCTCGGAGGGCATCAACTTAATATCTGATCCACAAGATACTGAGTATGATACCAAAGGAGCGCAAATGTCAAACTGGGTTATGTGCTCAGAAAGCAACTCCAAGTCCACAAATAAAAGTTCCTGATTGCTCATTTGAATTCAATTCTTAGGTTACTTTCAAAGAAATGTAACCTCCCCCACACCTCAAAATTACTGCAACAAATTCACAATGATCACTGATTAGCTAAAAGCAACCCAGGCAAAACCACTGAGTATCAACAACTCAACCATCCCAGTTCCATCTTCTGACTCATCACTTGACGGGGGAGGTTTCAGGACCGGCTGGACAAAGACAAAACCAACAGGAAAATGGCTGCAAAAGTGTCAGCAATTCTTTGAAAACAGATGCAACAAGAGGAGACAGAGCTCATTCACAGAATGGGAGGTGAACAGGAACATTCTTGTTCATAAACTTTTAAGATTTCTACGTTCTCTTAATTGATAGGAATTGGCTGAGTGATGGAAAGCATGTGAGGATTCAGAGTGGCATATTGACAGGTTACTTAAGGATTGGTCCTGGATTTCTACAGTTTCTTCATTGAGTCTTTGAATCCAAATGGTTAATGAAAAAAAAAATGCAAATGATAGCAATTTAGGAGCAACATTTAATCTGAGGCAGCAGCTCTGGACCAGCAGTGGAGATGGACAGAAGGTGCACAAGAGCGCAGCATTAGCAATGAGATTTAATATAAGAATGTAGAAAATGGAATGACAAAATAAAGACACGTCCGAGAATTTGCAGATTCAGCAATCAACATATCCAACCATCAGCAACACCCAAAACAACGCGTGGTGCAGACATGGAGAGAGTGTGCAAACTCCACACAGTCACCCAAGGCCAGAATTGAACCTGGGTCCCTGGGCGCTGCGAGACAGCAGTATTAACAGCATGGTATAATTGGAGATTCTGTCTACCTTTTTACTGGGAGTAACTGAACTATGATCAGTCAGAAAGTATCCTTTAACATTTAATCGTGTAATGATGAGATTGTAATATCTAGCTGAGGCACAGAACAAAGATCCACGCCAATGGCTGGTTATGGACACTGCTCCAGAGAGAGTGGCAGAATATTGACTGCTGACAACCATTACTCATATTGACAGGCACTGTGACTCATAACATTCCTCACTCAGAGGTTTCTGTTTTACAATACGTCTACAGCACCTTTCACAACCACCCTATCCAAAGCAACTTATTTAGAAAGAGAATCATTGTTATGATGTGGAAAACATGGCAGCCAGTTGATAAATTGCAATGTTACAAGGACCAGATCATCAATTTCAGTGATACTGGTTAAGGTGTAAATAATAACAGGACCACCAGGAAAAATCAGCTACTCTAAGAGCGCCATGGAATCTTTTATATAAAGTTTTGAGAGCCACAGTATTTGTTTTAACGTCTCACCTGAAAGATGATCAGAGTGGTATTTCCTCAGTACTGGGAGTGACAGCCTACAAAGTGCTCAAAGTTCCAGTGTGGGAGTTTAACCAACAATCTCTGACTCAGAAGCAAACGTTCTCCAAACTGAATGAAGTCCTACTGAATAACCCATTCCACAATCTTAAACTGATTACTCTGGATCAGAACCAACGATTCTAATGTTAACATGAAGAGACTGAGTTATAAAGGAGAGGCTGGATAGACTGGGACTTTTTTCTCTGGAGCATAGGAGGCTGAGGGTTGATCTTATAGAGGTCTATAAAATAATGAGGGGCACAGATCAGCTGAATAGTCAATATCTTTTCCCAAAGGTAGGGGATTCTAAAACTAGAGGGCATAGGTTTAAGGTGAGAGGGGAGAGATACAAAAGTGTTCAGAGGGGCAATTTTTTCACAGAGGGTGGTGAGTGTCTGGAACAAGCTGCCAGAGGTAGTAGTAGTCGTAGAGGCAGCATGGACAAGTTGGGCCGAAGGGCCTGTTTCTATGCTGTAAACCTCTATGACTCTATGAGAACATCAGTCCCACTTACAGGTATTGTTGCACTGTAACACCAGATCCCCACTCTGATGGTAACAGAATTCAAAATTCATTTAAGAGTCTCCCAGGTGAGTGGAGGGAAACGTTTAAACTTGACATTGCTAAATTGAGAGCTTACTCCGCACAAAATAGGAAATAAGACAAAATGACCCGGGTTCACCATCCTGTTCCTCAGTTCCATCGCCAGCCTTGTGCCACTGACTATTTCAACCAGTCTCATTCTTAAACTCCCCTCCAGTCCACTCTCAACATAAACTCAGTGAAGAAAAGTTCTGGATCCTGAGGATCCACAAGCTCCGCAATCCTGAGTTCCACCATCCAACCCTGGTTAACTATCAACACTGAGGATCTTTGTTAAACATTAACTTACGGAGTTTGAATTTATAACCGAACCAGGAGCAGGGCGGAAAGAGAGAGAGAGAAATGGGGGGTGGGGGGAGAGGAGGTTAGAGAGAGGAGGAAGGAGGGAATGGAGGAATAATAGGAATCTGGACACTTACATCCCTCTTAGGGTCGAACTTGAGGCTGGATTGTATCATCTTGAGGCGGGATCGCGACTCAATCCCCGGAGTGAGTGATTCCGTCTGTCTGTCCCGGGAGTGCGGTTCTCTGTGTCTCCCTGACTCTCTCACACACTCTCTGATGTGTATGTTTCTCTCTTATCTCTGACTCGGTGTGTGTGTATATATATATATATGTGTGTGTGTGTGTTGTATGTGACTCACTCTCAGTCTGTCTCTCTCTCTCTCTCAGGTGTGTCTGTCATGTGACAGGAAATACCTGTGTCTCCTCCCCAAGGTGGGTGGTTTGAACCATTTCCTCTCTCAAGGCGGGGCTTCACTTTAACATTTCCACAGTGAGCGCAAGAGCCTCAGTGTGAACTCAGCTTCCTGATCCTGGATCTGCCAATGTTTGCCAACTGGGGCGGCATGGTGGAACAGTGGTTAGCACTGCTGCCTCACAGCACCAGGGACCCGGGTTCAATTCCCGGATTGCGTCACTGATTGTGTGGAGTTTGCATGTTCTCCCCGTATCTGTGTGGGTTTTCTCCGGGTGCTCCGGTTTCCTCCCACACCCCAAAGATGTATGGGTTAGGTGGACTGTCCATCATAAATTGTCCCTTAGTGTCCAAAGATATGTAGGTTAGGGGGATTAAGCAGACAAAATGCGTGGGGTTATGGGGATAGGGCCTGGGTGGGATTGTGGTCAGTGCAGACTTGATGGGCCGAATGGCCTCCTTCTGCATTGTAGGGATTCCAGGATCAGAACATAGTTTAAAGTTTATTTATTAATGTCACAAGTAGGCTTACATTAATATTGCAATGAAGTTACTGCGTTGAGGCTGCAATGCCCCACATAGATCAAGTTGCCTTGATCCACCCATGAAGTGAAAGGTCTCCATAGTCCCAGATGACCACAGGCTGCTTTCCCCTTGGAAAGAGAGAGGGAGAGGTAGCTGACTGGTGGTGATTTAACCTGAGGATTTATGAACATTTACAGAAGTTTAGTATGCTCAAAAGTAGTCAGCACGGCTTTGTCAAAGGCAAATCGTGCCTTACGAGCCTGGTGGAATTCTTTCAAAATGTGACTAAACACATTGACGAAGGAAAAGTGGTAGATGTGGTTTACATGGACTTCATTCAGCAAGGCATTCGATAAGGTCCCCCATGCAAGACTTCTCAAGAAAGTGAGAGGGCATGGGATCCAAGGGACTGTTGCCTTGTGGATTCAGAACTGGCTTGCCTGCAGAAGGCAGAGAGTGGTTGTAGAAGGGTCTTTTTCTGAATGGAGGTCGGTCACCAGTGGAGTGCCCCAGGGATCTGTTCTGGGACCCTTGCTGTTTGTCATTTTCATAAATGACCTGGATGAGGAAGTGGAGGGATGGGTTGGTAAGTTTGCCGACAACACGAAGGTTGGTGGTGTGGATAGGTTGGAGGGATGTCAGAAGCTGCAGCGTGACATAGATAGGGTGCAAGACTGGGCGGAGAAGTGGCAGATGGACTTCAACCCGGATAAATGTGTAGTGGTCCATTTTGGCAGGTCAAATGGGATGAAGGAGTATAATATCAAGGGTAAGACTCTTAGCAGTGTAGAGGATCAGAAGGACCTTGGGGTCCGGGTCCATAGGACTCTTAAATCGACCTCGCAGGTAGAGGAGATGGTTAAGAAGGCGTATGGTGTGCTGGCCTTTATCAATCGAGGGATTGAGTTTAGGAGTCGGGAGATAATGATGCAGCTATATAAGACCCTTGTCAGACTCCACTTGGAGTACTGTGCTCAGTTCTGGTCGCCTCATTACAGGAGGGATGTGGAAATGATTGAAAGGGTGCAGAGAAGATTCACAAGGATGTTGCCTGGATTGGTTGGCATCCCTTATGAGGATAGGCTGAGGGAGCTCGGTCTTTTCTCCTTAGACAGACGAAGGATGAGAGGTGACCTGATAGAGGTGTACAAGATGTTGAGAGGTATAGATCGGGTGGATTCTCGGAGGCTTTTTCCCAGGGCTGAAATGGCTGCTACGAGAGGACACAGGTTTAAGGTGCTGGGGAGTAGGTACAGAGGAGATGTCAGGGGTAAGTTTTTCACTCAGAGGGTGGTGGGTGAGTGGAATCGGCTGCCGTCAGCGGTGGTGGAGGCAAACTCGATAGGGTCTTTTAAGAGACTGCTGGATGAGTACATGGGACTTAATAGGATTGAGGGTTATAGGTAAGCCTATATATAAGCCTAGGTAGGTAGGGACATGACCAGCGCAACTTGTGGGCCGAAGGGCCTGTTTGTACTGTATTTCTTTCTATGTTCTATTAACCCACCTCAGGTGAGGGGCAATGTTGAAAAGGCAGGGCCTTTATGAATAACCTCAGCCGGTATGGGAATGGAACCAATGCTGTTAGAGTTCCTCTGCATCACTAACTAGCCGTCCAGCCAATTGCGCTAACCATGAAGTATGACCACTTGGGTGAACATATAGGGTTACCCAGGGTATACAGCACAGAAACAGGCCACTTGGCTCAGTCAGTCCCTGCTGGTGTTTATGCCCCACTCCAGCCTCTCATTGTAATTTAGCACTAAAACTATTCACTTCTCCCTCATATCACAGAATCACATAGTGCAGAAGGGGCCCTTCAGCCCATCAAGTCTGCACTGACACATGAAAAGCAGCTGACCTTCCACCTAATTCCATTTACCATCATTTGGCCCATAGCCTTGAATGTTATGATGTGCCAAGTGCTCATCCAGATACGTTTTAAAGGATGTGAGACAACCCACCTCTACCACCCTCCCAGGCAGCGCATCGTAGACCATCGTCACCCTCTTTTCCCTCACATTCCCCCTAAACCTCCTTCCCCTCACCTTGAACTTGTGTCTCCTCATGACTGACTCTTCAAACAAGGGGAACAGGTGCGCCTTATCCACTCTGTCCATGCCGCTCATAATCTTGTGCACTTTGATCAGGTTGTCCCTCAGTCTTCTCTGCACCAATGAAAACAACTCACACCCAGACCAAAGATGTGCAGGTCAGATAGATTGACCATGTTAAATTGCCCCTTAGTGTCCCAAGATGTGTAGGTTAGGGGGATCGGGATAAATACATGGGGTACAAAGAAAGGGTCTCGGTAAGATGCTCTTTCACAGAATCAGTGCACACTTCATAGAATCATAGAAACCCTACAGTGCAGAAGGAGGCCATTCGGCCCATCGAGTCTGCACCGACCACAATCCCACCCCAGGCCCTACCCCCACATATTTACCCGCTAACCTACACATCTCAGGATTCTAAGGGGCAATTTTTAACCTGGCCAATCAACCTAACCCGCACATCTTTGGACTTGATAGGCCAAATGGCCTGCTTCTGCACTGTAGTGGGCAGCACGGTAGCGCAGTGGTTAGCACTGCTGCTTCACAGCTCCAGGGACCTGGGTTCGAATCCCGGCTCGGGTCGCTGTCTGTGTGGAGTTTGCACATTCTCCCTGTGTCTGCGTGGGTTTCCTCCGGGTGCTCCGGTTTCCTCCCACAGTCCAAAGATGTGCGGGCTAGGTTGATTGGCCATTCTAAATTGCCCCTTAGTGTCCTGGGATGCATAGGTTAGAGGGGTTAGTGGGTAAATATGTAGGGATATGTGGATAGGGCCTGGGTGGGATTGTGGTTGGTGCAGACTCGATGGGCCGAATGGCCTCTTTCTGCACTGTGGGATTCTATGATGATTCTGTAGGGATTCTATGATTCTATCCAACCTCTCCATAACTTAAATGTTCCATCCCAAGCAACATCTTGTTGAACTTCTCCTGCACTCTCTCCAGTGCAGTCACGTCCTTCCTATAATGTGGCGACCAGAACCGCAAACAGTTCTCCAGCTGCGGCCTCATCAAAGTTCCATACAACTCCAACATGACCTCCTTGCTTTTGAAATCTGTGCCTCGATTGATAAAGGCCTTTTTTACCACCTCACTAACATGCCCTTCTGCCTTCAGAGATCCATGGACAAACTCGCCAAGGACCCTTTGTTCTTCAGAACATCCCAATGTGGTGCCATTCGTGAATACTTCCTTGTATTACCTCACACTTCTCAGCGTTCAATTCTGCCCATTTGACCATTCCGTCTATATCTTCATGTAGCCCAAGACATTCAACATCATTGTTAACCACCCGGTCAATCTTTTTGTCATCCGCAACTAATCCTACCCCGCACATAGTCATCAATTTAGCTTAGAGAAAAGACAAATAACAGGGGGCCCAACACAGATCCCTGTGTATGCCACTGGACACTGGCTTCCAATCACTCAAGCAGCCTTCCATCATCACCCTCTGTCTCATTAGAATCCACCTATCAAATTACCCTGTATCTCATGTGCATTTGCCTTCTTTATAAATCTCCCATGTGGGACTTGTCAAATCCTTTGCTGAAATCCATATAGACTACATCAACTCATCTACATAGCTGGTCACCTCCTGAAAAATTCAATTAAATTTGTTAGGCATGACCTCCCTGTGACGAAGCCATGCTGACTATCCCTGATCAAGCTTTGCCTCTCCAAGTGGAGATAGATGCTCTCCTTCAGAATTTTCTCCAATTGTTTCCCTACCACTGACATGAAACTCACAGGTCTGTAGTTCCCTGGTTTATCTCTACAAACCTTCTTAAATAGCGAAACCACATTAGCTGTTCTCCAGTCCGGCACCTCCCGCAAAGCCAGAGAGGGATTGAAAATTTGGGTCTGAGACCCTGCAGTCTCCTCCCTTCCCTCCCACAGCAGCCTGGGACACAATTGAGTCTACACTGACTCTCCCAAAGAGCATCCACCCAGCCCCGCTCCATCCCCACTCTATCCCTCTTAGCCCGAGCATTTACGATGGTTAATCCACCAAATTCTGTGGCAACAAGAGAGACTCACGGATGGTATGTTGCCTCCCGGATGCCGTGACATCTCCGACCGTGTCTTCAGGATTCTAAAGAGGGAGGGGGAACAGTCACAAGTCGCGGTGCACGTCGGCACCAAAGACATAGGTAAGAGAGGGGATGGGGATTTAAAACAGGAATTCAGGGAGCTAGGGTGGAAGCTGAGAGCCAGGACAAAACAGGTTGTCATCTCTGGTATGTTGCCGGTGCCACGGGATAGCGAGTTGAGGAACAGGGAGAGAGTGCAGTTAAACACATGGATGCAGGGATGGTGTAGAAGGGAGGGTTTCAGCTATGTGGATAATTGGAACACTTTCTGGGGAAGGTGGGACCTGTACCAACAGGACGGGGTGCACCTGAACCAGAGGGCCACCAATATCCTGGGAGGGAAATTTGCTACGGCTCTTCGGGGGGGTTTAAACTAATTTGTCAGGGGGATGGGAAAAGGAGTTGTTGTCCAGAGGTCAGTGAGTGTAGTGAGGTACTGGGAAGGGTATCATGGTCAAAGGTGGGTACCAGCAGACAAGAAGGTGGGTTGAAGTGTGTCTACTTCAATGCAAGGAGCATCCGAAATAAGGTGGGTGAACTTGGGGCGTGGATTGGCACTTGGGACTACGATGTTGTGGCCATTACGGAGACATGGGTAGAACAAGGACAGGAATGGTTGTTGGAAGTTCCGGGGTATAGATGTTTCAGTAAGTGTAGGGTAGCTGGTAAAAGAGGTGGAGGAGTGGCACTGTTAATCAAGGAGAGTGTAACGGCTGCAGAAAGGCATTTCGAAGGGGATCTGCCTACAGAGGTAATATGGGCTGAGGTTAGGAATAGGAAAGGAGCGGTCACGTTGTTAGGAGTTTACTATAGGCTCCCAAATAGTAATAGAGATGTTGAGCAAGAAATTGCTAAGCAGATTATGGATAGGTGTGGAGGTCACAGGGTAGTTGTCATGGGGGACTTTAACCTTCCAAATATTGATTGGAACCTTTATAGGTCGAATAGTTCGGATGGGGCAGTTTTTGTGCAGTGTGTGCAGGAGGGGTTCCTGACACAATATGTGGATAAGCCGACAAGAGGTGGGGCCAAATTGGATTTGGTAATGGGAAATGAGCCGGGCCAAGTGTTGGATTTGGTTGTGGGAGAGCACTTTGGAGATAGTGACCACAATTCGGTGTCTTTTGTTATTGCAATGGAGAGGGAGAGGGCCATACGGCAGGGCATAGTTTACAATTGGGGGAGAGGTAATTATGATGCAATCAGGTGGGAATTAGGACGCATAGGATGGGAACAAAAATTGTCAGGCAAAGGCACTAATGATAAGTGGAACTTTTTCAAGGAACAAATACTGCGTGTCCTTGATAGGTATGTCCCTGCCAGGCAGAGAGGAAATGGCCGAGTGAGGGAACCATGGTTCACAAAAGAGGTGGAATGTCTTGTCAAGAGGAAGAAGGAAGCGTATGTTAGGTTGAGAAAACAAGGTTCAGTTGGCTCGATGGAGGGTTACAAGTTAGCAAGAAATGAGCTGAAAAACGGGCTTAGGAGAGCTAGGAGGGGGCATGAGAAGTCCTTGGTGGGTCGGATCAAGGAAAACCCCAAGGCTTTTTACTCTTATGTGAGGAATAAAAGAATGACCAGGGTGAGGCTGGGGCCGGTCAAGGATGGCAGTGGGAATTTGTGCATGGAGTCAGAAGAGATAGGAGAGGTGATGAATGAATACTTTTCTTCGGTGTTCACCAAGGAGAGGGGCCATGTTTTTGAGGAAGAGAAGGTGTCACAGGCTGATAGGCTAGAGGAAGTAGATGTTCGGAGGGAAGATGTACTAGCAATTTTGAATAAACTGAAAGTTGATAAGTCCCCTGGGCCTGATGAAATATATCCTAGGAGTCTTTGGGAGGCAAGGGATGAGATAGCAGAGCCTTTGGCATTGATCTTTGCATCCTCACTGTCCACGGGGGTGGTGCCAGAGGACTGGAGAATGGCGAATGTGGTTCCTCTGTTTAAGAAAGGGAATAGAAATGACCCTGGTAATTATAGACCGGTTAGTCTTACTTCGGTGGTCAGTAAGTTGATGGAAAAGGTCCTTAGGGATAGGATTTACGACCATTTAGAAAGATGCAGCTCAATCCTGGATAGTCAGCACGGATTTGTGAAGGGCAAGTCATGCCTCACAAATTTGATAGAATTTTTTGAGGAGGTAACTAAGTGTGTAGATGAAGGTAGTGCAGTTGATGTCATAAACATGGATTTTAGTAAGGTGTTTGATAAAGTCCCCCACGGTCGGCTTATGAAGAAAGTAAGGATGTGTGGGATAGAGGGAAGTTTAGCCGATTGGATAGGTAACTGGCTATCTAACAGAAGACAGAGGGTGGTGGTGGATGGAAAATTTTCGGACTGGAAACCGGTTACCAGCGGAGTGCCACAGGGATCAGTGCTTGGTCCTCTGCTATTTGTGATTTTTATTAATGACTTGGAGGAGGGGGCTGAAGGGTGGATCAGTAAATTTGCTGATGACACCAAGATTGGTGGAGTAGTGGATGAGGTGGAGGGCTGTTGTAGGCTGCAAAAAGAGATATAGATAGGATGCAGAGCTGGGCTGATAAATGGCAAATGGAGTTTAACCCTGACAAATGCGAGGTGATTCATTTTGGTAGGACTAATTTAAATGTGGATTACAGGGTCAAAGGTAGGGTTCTGAAGAATGTGGAGGAACAGAGAGATCTTGGGGTTCATATCCATAGATCTCTGAAGGTTGCCACTCAAGTGGATAGAGCCGTGAAGAAGGCCTATAGTGTGTTGGCGTTCATTAACAGGGGGTTTGAGTTTAAGAGCCGTGGGGTTATGCTGCAACTGTACAGGACCTTGGTGAGACCACATTTGGAATATTGTGTGCAGTTCTGGTCACCTCACTACAAGAAGGATGTGGAGACACTGGAAAGAGTGCAAAGGAGATTTACCAGGATGCTGCCTGGTTTGGAAGGTAGGTCTTATGAGGAAAGGTTGAGGGAACTTGGGCTTTTCTCTTTGGAGCGGAGGAGGTTGAGAGGAGACTTGATAGAGGTTTATAAGATGATGAGGGGGTTAGATAGAGTGAACGTTCAAAGACTATTTCCTCGGGTGAATGGAGCGGTAACTAGGGGGCATAACTATAGGGTTCATGGTGGGAGATATAGGAAGGATGTCCGAGGTAGGTTTTTTACTCAGAGAGTGGTTGGGGTGTGGAATGGACTGCCTGCAATGATAGTGGAGTCAGAAACTTTAGGAACATTTAAGAAGCTATTGGATAGGCACATGGAGTACTTCGGGATGATAGGGAGGAAATAGCTTGATCTGGGTTTCAGACAAAGCTCTGCACAACATCGTGGGCCGAAGGGCCTGTTCTGTGCTGTACTGTTCTATGTTCTATGTTCTAAGTCTATCCATTTTTGCACAGTAAGGGACAATTTAGCATGGCCAATTCACCTAATCTATATGGGCGGCATAGTGGCACAGTGGTTATTACTGCTGCCTCTCAGCGCCAGGGACCCAAGTTCAATTCCGGCCTCGGGTGTCTGGCCAATCCACCTAATCTACACATCTTTGGATTCATCCTGTCCTGGAGATTTATCCACTTTTAAGTCTGCCAACACCTCCAATACTTTGCCTTTTCTATGTCAATTTGCTCAAGAACCCTCACAATTTCTGTCCCTGAATTCTACACCTGCATTCTCATTCTCTTGGGTGAAGATGGATGTGAAGTATTTGTTCAACTCTTTACCAATGTCCTCTGACACCACCCATAGATTGCTCCTTGGTCTCTAATGGTTATCCTCTTCCCATTGATATACTATATAATATCTTGGGATTTTCCCTACTTTTACCAGCCAGAGATTTCCCATATAGAATAGAATCATAGAAACCCTACAGTACAGAAAGAGACCATTCGGCCCATCAAGTCTGCGCCAACCACAATCACACCCAGGCCCTACCCCCATATATTTTTACCCACTAATCCCTCTAATCTACACATCTCAGGACACTAAGGGGCAATTTTAGCATCGCCAATCAACCTAACCCGCACATCTTTGGAGTGTGGGAGGAAACCGGAGCACCTGGAGGAAACCCACGCAGACACGAGGAGAATGTGCAAACTCCACACAGACAGTGACCCAAGCCGGGAATTGAACCCAGGTCCCTGGAGCTGTGAAGCAGCAATGCTAACCACTGTGCTACCGTGCCGCCCCATATCTCCTCTTTGCTCTCCTAATTGCACCATGTACTTTCTGTACTCCACTAATGCCTCTGCTGATTTACTCCCCTTGCACATGCTAAAAGCCTCTCTTTTCCTTCACATCGTATCTTGATATCTGTGGTCAGCCATGGTTCTCTGGGCTTGTGATTCCTTCCTATCATCCTGGAGCGAACATGTTGGACCTTTACTCTCCCATTTCCTTTTTGAATGTCACCCCGCCCCCCCCCCCCACCCCCCCACCCCCCCCCCGCCCCCCCCCCCCCCCCCCCCCCGCTCTTCTGTAAATTTCCCGACAATGAGCTGTTCCCAGATCCTGCCTTATTTTACTAAATAAATCACTCTTCACCCAATCCAAAACTTTTCTTTGCAATTTGTCTTATTGCTTTGTTTATAACAAGCTTAATTTGTACAAAGTTGTGATCGCTGTCACTAAAATGCTCCCTACCAGCACCTCAACCACCTGTCCAGCTTCATTCCCTGGAATCAGGTCTAACACAGCTCCTTCTCTTGTTGGACCCTCTACATATTGGCTGAAAAATTTTCTCCTGTACACATTTCAAGAAAACCACTCCATCCAATCCCGTAACACTATGGGGGGATTTTACCCGTCCCGCCTGCCACGGGAATCGTAGTGGGCTGGGGACGGACCATGCAAAGGTCCATTGACCTCAGGTGGGTTTTTCTGGTTTTGGGGCGAATGCAGCTGGAAAATCCCGCCCTATGGCTATCCCAATTAATGTTGGGAATGTTGAAATCACCCAAAATAATTACCCTATTGTTACTGGTTTTACACATCTCTGTGAATTGAGCATATATTTGCTCCTCAATATCCCTCTGACTATCTGGGCGTCTATAATAAACACCTAACAATGTGGCTGCCCCTTTTTTATTCCTAAACTCTACCCACAAAGCTTCATTCGATGCCCTCCAAAATATCATCTCTCCTTCCTGCAGTAACTGACTCCTGAAAGATACATTGAAATATACGTAGAAAATACAAGCAGTTGTAGGCCATTCGGCCTTTTGAGCCTGCTCCACCATTTATTATGATCATGGCTGATCTTCAAAAGGACACAAAGAGCAGCTACAGAAAGCAAAGGCAGGAAAAACTCCCACCAAAGGAACCAGGAATTGGCGGGCCAGTTAGGGGCAATGGGGCCTTTTAACAAAGGTATGGAGAGCTGGACACTCACGATGGAACATTTCAACTCTTATTTAAAGGCAAATAAGGTAGAGGAGGAACTTGCAGTCACAGTGTTCTTAAGCACTATAGAGAGTACAATGTTTGCAATGTTAAAAAGCCTCATACAACCAGAGAAACCTGCAGAGTGCCGCCTATCAGAACTGTGCAAATCACTAAAGAATCATTATGTCCCAAAGCCACTGATAATAGCAGAACAGTTCTGATTTTATTTGAGAATGCAATTGGAAGGTGAATCCATTGTGCAATTTGTGGCTGTGTTGAAGAGACAAGTTGAGCACGGAGATTGTGGAGCTTTCCCACAGGATGCTTTGAGGGATCGTATGGTGTGCGGGTTTCACAATGAAGCGATACAACGGAACCACTGACAGATTGTAAAGTGGTTTTTGAGATAGCTACTGCCATGGAACTGGCTGCAAATGAAGCAACACAGCTGGGTGTCAGTGCCTGAGTACACAAAGCAGCCAAAGAGCAACAGAACGTGGTGTCCGCCATAGAATGCTGCTGTTGTGCCAAGTTCAGCCACAAAGAGTCCACATGCTCGACTTGCTAAGCCCAGTGGCCCCCCAGTGTAAGCAGGTGGGGCATATTGCCCAGAATTGTAGAGCGCAATTAAAAGAGGAAAAGGAGAGAGACAAACCTGAAGACTGGGCACAAAATACATGCCACCAGCCATGAGGGGGACAGGGTGTCTGCCGGATCTGCCGAGGAGGCAGAAGAACACAAATCGACAGAATTTTGATTGAATATTTTGTCAGTTGGGGGAGCAGCCGATAGATTCTGGGTCCTTCCAAAGGTGGAAGGGAAGGTAATCAAAATGGACGTAGATATGGGGGCAGCAGTATCACTGAATCTAGACTCGATATACAGAGACAAGTTGAAAACACTGCCGTTGCAGCCTTCAAAATTCACCTTACATTCTTGTGTGGAGCAACTGGTACTACTGACAGGGTATGTGCTGGTAAAGGTACAACTGAGGGGTAGATGCGGAGCTACAATTGTACAACATTCAAGGGTGACTACACTGCCTTGTTTCGACACTCCTGGCTGCAAAAATTAAATTGGAGCATGGTAAACAGGTTGGTGGATTCAAAAACAAGGTTACATAAAGTTCTAGAGAGATATCAGGATGTATTCAAAGGGACCCTAGGTGAGATAAAGATTCAACTTTCAGAGGCATGTCTGGTGCTATACTCGATTAGGCCAAAGGTAGAGGCTGAATTAAAATGTCTGTTGAGCATAGGGGCACTGGAAGCAGTCGCGACCAATGAATGGGCGACCCCAGTTGTGCCAGTCTTGAAGACTGATGTCATGGTGAGAAACTGTGGGGACTTCAGGGTAACTGTAAACCCAGCACTGTGTGAAGAACAGTACCCATATCCTCTGATCGAGGAATTATTTAGTGGATCAGCAGGAGGGAAGAAATTTATGAAAATGAATATATCTCAAGCCTATCTTCAAATGAGAGTTGCAGAAGAGTCCCAACCACCTCTGACAATTACAACCCATTGGGGGCCTTTCCATTATAAGGTTCATCGTTTTGGTATCACGTCGGCACCAGCCCTTTTCCAAAGGGCAATGGACCAAATTCGAAGTGGGTTACCTGGGGCGAAATGTGACTAGGACGATATTTTGATGTCGGACACACAATACTCACACTGTAAACAGGAGAGAGCAGTGTTCACTGAGATACACACAATACTCACACTGTAAACAGGAGAGAGCAGTGTTCACTGAGATACACACAATACTCACTGTAAACAGGAGAGAGCAGAGTTCACTGAGATACACACAACACACACTGTAAACAGGAGAGAGCAGAGTTCACTGAGATACACACAATACTCACACTGTAAACAGGAGAGAGCAGAGTTCACTGAGATACACACAATACTCACACTGTAAACAGGAGAGAGCAGAGTTCACTGAGATACACACAATACTCACACTGTAAACAGGAGAGAGCAGTGTTCACTGAGATACACACAATACTCACACTGTAAACAGGAGAGAGCAGAGTTCACTGAGATACACACAATACTCACACTGTAAACAGGAGAGAGCAGTGTTCACTGAGATACACACAATACTCACTGTAAACAGGAGAGAGCAGTGTTCACTGAGATACACACAATACTCACACTGTAAACAGGAGAGAGCAGTGTTCACTGAGAGACACACAATACTCACACTGTAAACAGGAGAGAGCAGAGTTCACTGAGATACACACAATACTCACACTGTAAACAGGAGAGAGCAGAGTTCACTGAGATACACACAATACTCACACTGTAAACGGGAGAGAGCAGTGTTCACTGAGATACACAAAATACTCACACTGTAAACAGGAGAGAGCAGAGTTCACTGAGATACACACAATACTCACACTGTAAACGGGAGAGAGCAGTGTTCACTGAGATACACAAAATACTCACACTGTAAACAGGAGAGAGCAGTGTTCACTGAGATACACACAACACACACTGTAAACAGGAGAGAGCAGTGTTCACTGAGATACACACAACACACACTGTAAACATGAGAGAGCAGAGTTCACTGAGATACACACAATACTCACTGTAAACAGGAGAGAGCAGTGTTCACTGAGATACACACAATACTCACTGTAAACAGGAGAGAGCAGAGTTCACTGAGATACACACAATACTCACACTGTAAACAGGAGAGAGCAGAGTTCACTGAGATACACACAATACTCACACTGTAAACAGGAGAGAGCAGAGTTCACTGAGATACACACAATACTCACTGTAAACAGGAGAGAGCAGAGTTCACTGAGATACACACAATACTCACACTGTAAACAGGAGAGAGCAGAGTTCACTGAGATACACACAATACTCACACTGTAAACAGGAGAGAGCAGTGTTCACTGAGATACACACAATACTCACACTGTAAACAGGAGAGAGCAGAGTTCACTGAGATACACACAATACTCACACTGTAAACAGGAGAGAGCAGTGTTCACTGAGATACACACAATACTCACTGTAAACAGGAGAGAGCAGAGTTCACTGAGATACACACAATACTCACTGTAAACAGGAGAGAGCAGTGTTCACTGAGATACACACAATACTCACACTGTAAACAGGAGAGAGCAGAGTTCACTGAGATACACACAATACTCACTGCAAACAGGAGAGAGCAGAGTTCACTCAGATCCACACAATACTCACTGTAAACAGGAGAGAGCAGAGTTCACTGAGATACACACAATACTCACTGCAAACAGGAGAGAGCAGAGTTCACTCAGATCCACACAATACTCACTGTAAACAGGAGAGAGCAGAGTTCACTGAGATACACACAATACTCACACTGTAAACAGGAGAGAGCAGAGTTCACTGAGATACACACAATACTCACACTGTAAACAGGAGAGAGCAGTGTTCACTGAGATACACACAATACTCACACTGTAAACAGGAGAGAGCAGAGTTCACTGAGATACACACAATACTCACACTGTAAACAGGAGAGAGCAGAGTTCACTGAGATACACACAATACTCACTGCAAACAGGAGAGAGCAGTGTTCACTGAGATCCACACAATACTCACACTGTAAACAGGAGAGAGCAGTGTTCACTGAGATACACACAATACTCACACTGTAAACAGGAGAGAGCAGAGTTCACTGAGATACACACAATACTCACTGTAAACAGGAGAGAGCAGAGTTCACTGAGATACACACAATACTCACACTGTAAACAGGAGAGAGCAGAGTTCACTGAGATACACACAATACTCACTGCAAACAGGAGAGAGCAGAGTTCACTCAGATCCACACAATACTCACTGTAAACAGGAGAGAGCAGAGTTCACTGAGATACACACAATACTCACTGTAAACAGGAGAGAGCAGAGTTCACTGAGCTACACACAATACTCACTGTAAACAGGAGAGAGCAGAGTTCACTGAGATACACACAATACTCACACTGTAAACAGGAGAGAGCAGTGTTCACTGAGATACACACAATCCTCACTGTAAACAGGAGAGAGCAGTGTTCACTGAGATACACACAATCCTCACTGTAAACAGGAGAGAGCAGAGTTCACTGAGATACACACAATACTCACTGTAAACAGGAGAGAGCAGAGTTCACTGAGATACACACAATACTCACACTGTAAACAGGAGAGAGCAGAGTTCACTGAGATACACACAATACTCACTGTAAACAGGAGAGAGCAGTGTTCACTGAGATACACACAATACTCACTGTAAACAGGAGAGAGCAGAGTTCACTGAGATACACACAATACTCACACTGTAAACAGGAGAGAGCAGAGTTCACTGAGATACACACAATACTCACACTGTAAACAGGAGAGAGCAGAGTTCACTGAGATACACACAATACTCACTGTAAGCAGGAGAACAGAGTTCATTGAGAACAAAGGAAGAACAAAGAAAATTACAGCACAGAAACAGCCCCTTCGGCCCTCCAAGCCTGCACCGACCACGCTGCCCAACTTAACTAAAATCCCCTACTCTTCCGGGGACCATATCCCTCTATTCCCATCTATTCATGTATATGTCAAGCCACGACCGTATCCGCTTCCACTACCTCCCCCGGCAGCGAGTTCAATGCACCCACCACCCTCTGTGTAAAAAATCTGCCTCTTACATCTCCTTTAAACCGTGCCCCTCGCACCTTAAACCTGTGTCCCCTAGTAATTGACTCTTCCACCCTGGGGAAAAGCTTCTGACTATCCACTCTGTCCATGCCTCTCATAATAGAACATAGAACATAGAAAAAATACAGCACAAACAGGCCCTTCGGCCCACAAGTTGCGCCGGTCATCTCCCTACCTACCTAGGCTTGTATATAGGCTCACCTATAACCCTCAATCCTATTAAGTCCCATGTACTCATCCAGAAGTCTCTTAAAAGACCCCATCGAGTTTGCCTCCACCACCACTGACGGCAGCCGATTCCACTCACCCACCACCCTCTGAGTGAAAAACTTACCCCTGACATCTCCTCTGTACCTACTCCCCAGCACCTTAAACCTGTGTCCTCTCGTAGCAGCCATTTCAGCCCTGGGAAAAAGCCTCCGAGAATCCACCCGATCTATACCTCTCAACATCTTGTACACCTCTATCAGGTCACCGCTCATCCTTCGTCTCTCTAAGGAGAAAAGACCGAGCTCCCTCAGCCTATCCTCATAAGGCATGCCAACCAATCCAGGCAACATCTTTGTTAATCTTCTCTGCACCCTTTCAAACATTTCCACATCCCTCCTGTAATGAGGCGACCAGAACTGAGCACAGTACTCCAAGTGGGGTCTGACGAGGGTCTTATAAAGCTGCATCATTATCTCCCGACTCCTAAACTCAATCCCTCGATTGATGAAGGCCAGGACACCTACGCCTTCTTAACCACCTCCTCTACCTGCGAGGCCGATTTAAGAGTCCTATGGACCCGGACCCCAAGGTCCTTCTGATCCTCTACACTGCTAAGAGTCTTACCCTTGATATTATACTCCTTCATCCCATTTGACCTGCCAAAATGGACCACTACACATTTATCCGGGTTGAAGTCCATCTGCCACTTCTCCACCCAGTCTTGCATCCTATCTATGTCACGCTGCAGCTTCTGACATCCCTCCAATCTATCCATTACACCACCAACCTTCGTGTTGTCGGTAAACTTACCAACCCATCCCTCCACTTCCTCATCCAGGTCATTTATGAAAATGACAAACAGCAAGGGTCCCAGAACAGATCCTTGGAGCACTCCACTGGTGACCGACCTCCATTGAGAAAAGGACCCGTCTACAACCACTCTCTGGCTTCTGCAGGCAAGCCAGTTCTGAATCCAAAGGTAACAGCCCCTTGGATCCCATGCCCTCTCACTTTCTTGAGAAGTCTTGCATGGGGGACCTTATCGAACGCCTTGCTGAAGTCCATGCAAACCACACCTACCACTTTTCCTTCGTCAATGTGTTTAGTCACATTTTCAAAGAACTCCACCAGGCTCGTAAGGCACGATTTGCCTTTGACAAAGCTGTGCTAGCTACTTTTGAGCATACTAAACTTCTCTAAATGTTCATAAATCCTGTCCCTCAGGATCTTCTCCATCAACTTACCAACCACTGAGGTTAGACTCACCGGTCAGTAATTTCCTGGGCTATCCCTATTCCCCTTCTTGAACATAGGAACCACATCCGCAATCCTCCAATCCTCCGGAACCTCTCCCGTCTCCATCGACGACGTAAAGATCATCACCAGAGGCTCTGCAATCTCTTCCCTCGCCTCCCACAGTAACCTGGAAACATCCAATCCGGTCCCGGCGACTTATCTATCTTGATGCTATTCAAAATTTCCAACACATCCTCTTTCTTAATGTCCACATACTCAATCTTTTCAGTCCGCCTCAATCCTGTAGTACAACCACCCAGGTCTTTTTCCACCGTGAATACCGAGGTAAAGTATTCATTAAGCACCTCTGCTATTTCTTCTGGTTCTGTACAGACTTTCTCACCTTCACCTTTTATAGGTCCTATTCCTTCACATCTCATCCTTTTACGCTTCACATATTTATAGAACGCCTTGTAAATCTTGTAGATTTCTATCAGATTGCCCCTCAACCTCCGTCGTTCCAGTGAGAACAAACCACGTTTCTCCAACCTCTCTTCATAGCAAATGCCCTCCATACCAGGCAACATCCTGGTAAATCTTTTCTGTACCCTCTCCAAAGCCTCCACATCCTTCTGGCAGTGTGGCGACCAGAATTGAACACTATGGGCCAATTTTACAATTTTCATTCTAAGTGCTGAATCTGGGCACAATTCAGATCCGACTTGGAAATCTGCTTTCAGGTGCCCCCCATACGCACATAGCCTGAAAAAAAAATCGCGAGTCCAAATCGCGCTGTGGGTGGGGCTTATCACGCCTGAGATGTTTGGAGCTTTGAACTGCACATGTGCAGTCACGAAAAAAATTTGAAAATCGCGCCCCTCTCACATCACTCCCGGGCTGCAAAAAGCGGGTAAAGCAGCTCGGGAGTGAAAAGCGGGAGCGATGGCCCCACAGACATCATCCCACCCCCACAACATAACTGTCCCACTCATCCGGCCCCCCCCCCGCAACCGCTACCCAGACCGATCGTGACCCTCTGCCTCCTTTCCCCCCTCACCGATCGCCCGCAGAGTGGCAGCAGAACCCCTCTGCCCCTGCGCAACCCCTCGCTCCCCCACCACCGAGATCCATCTGACCTCCCTCCTCCCCCCACCACCAGAAATACATCTGACCCGCCTCCACCTCCCTCCCTCCCACCAGAGAATGATCGGGCCCGCCTCCGCCTCCGCCTCCCCCCACCCCCCGCAAACAATCTGGCCTCCCTCTGCCTCCCCCCCTTCCCCCACCAGACAACAATCTGCCCTCCCTTCTTCCTTCCACCCCCCCCCCCCACCCCCCCACCACCACCACCATCACTAGACAACAATCTGGTCTGCCTCCTCCCTCCCCCACCCTCCCCCCTCCCCAGACAACAATCTGGCCTCCCTCTGCCTCCGTCTCCCCCCCACCCCCCCCCCCCCGCCACCCCCACCATCCCCAGACAACGATCTGGCTTCCCTCCCCTCCCCCCCCCCATTCACCCGTGATACATCTGACCCACCTTCTCCTCCCACCCCACCAGAAAATGATCGGGCCTCCCTTCTCCCGCCTCCCCCCACTAACCGGAGAATGATCTGGCCCGACCCTCCCCCACCCCCACCTCCCCCGCCACTGCCGATCTGAGTCAGAGAGCTGATGGAAGCGCTGGACTGACCTGTTCAGAAGACTGGAGCACCCGAAACAGACCTGGTCGGCAAAGCTCTGTTTCGCGCCGAATCTGGACGCTCGAACGTGATGGTAAAGAGGGAAATGCTGATAAAGTTGGTTCATTAATTCAATTTAAATATGGGCAAATGCATTTAAATCGCCGTTGCGCCCGTTTCGGGCGCAAATCGGATCGCAGCCATTCCCGGGCCTCGGTAAAGTGGGCATCTGAGCGGGCAAGCATTGCGTTAATGGCCTCACGCCCGATCTGACCACGTTTCCATACCCGAAAACGGGCGCGACGCAATGGTAAAATCGGGCCCTATAATCCACGAGTGGTCTAGCTAAGGGTCTATAAAGCTGCAACATGATTTGCCAATTGCCAATGAGATACAAACAACACTCACTGTAAACAAGAGAGAGCACTTCACTGAGATACACACAATACTCACACTGGAAACAGGAGAGAGCAGTGTTCACTGAGATACACACAATACTCACACTGTAAACAGGAGAGAGCAGTGTTCACTGAGATACACACAATACTCACTGTAAACAGGAGAGAGCAGAGTTCACTGAGATACACACAATACTCACTGTAAACAGGAGAGAGCAGTGTTCACTGAGATACACACAATACTCACTGTAAACAGGAGAGAGCAGTGTTCACTGAGATACACACAATACTCACTGTAAACAGGAGTGAGCAGTGTTCACTGAGATACACACAATACTCACTGTAAACAGGAGAGAGCAGTGTTCACTGAGATACACACAATACTCACTGTAAACAGGAGTGAGCAGTGTTCACTGAGATACACAAAATACTCATTGTAAACAGGAGAGAGCAGTGTTCACTGAGATACACACAATACTCACTGTAAACAGGAGAGAGCAGTGTTCACTGAGATACACACAATACTCACACTGTAAACAGGAGAGAGCAGTGTTCACTGAGATACACACAATACTCACTGTAAACAGGAGAGAGCAGAGTTCACTGAGATACACACAATACTCACACTGTAAACAGGAGAGAGCAGTGTTCACTGAGATACACACAATACTCACTGTAAACAGGAGAGAGCAGAGTTCACTGAGATACACACAATACTCACTGTAAACAGGAGAGAGCAGTGTTCACTGAGATACACACAATACTCACACTGTAAACAGCAGAGAGCAGAGTTCACTGAGATACACACAATACTCACTGTAAACAGGAGAGAGCAGTGTTCACTGAGATACACACAATACTCACACTGTAAACAGGAGAGAGCAAAGTTCACTGAGATACACACAATACTCACACTGTAAACAGGAGAGAGCAGAGTTCACTGAGATACACACAATACTCACTGTAAACAGGAGAGAGCAAAGTTCACTGAGATACACACAATACTCACACTGTAAACAGGAGAGAGCAGAGTTCACTGAGATACACACAATACTCACTGTAAACAGGAGAGAGCAGAGTTCACTGAGATACACACAATACTCACACTGTAAACAGGAGAGAGCAGGGTTCACTGAGATACACACAATACTCACTGTAAACAGGAGAGAGCAGTGTTCACTGAGATACACACAATACTCACACTGTAAACAGGAGAGAGCAGTGTTCACTGAGATACACACAATACTCACTGTAAACAGGAGAGAGCAAAGTTCACTGAGATACACACAATACTCACACTGTAAACAGGAGAGAGCAGAGTTCACTGAGATACACACAATACTCACACTGTAAACAGGAGAGAGCAGAGTTCACTGAGATACACACAATACACACACTGTAAACAGGAGAGAGCAGAGTTCACTGAGATACACACAATACTCACACTGTAAACAAGAGAGAGCAGAGATCACTGAGATACACACAATACTCACACTGTAAACAGGAGAGAGCAGTGTTCACTGAGATACACACAATCCTCACACTGTAAACAGGAGAGAGCAGAGTTCACTGAGATACACACAATCCTCACTGTAAACAGGAGAGAGCAGTGTTCACTGAGATACACACAATACTCACTGTAAACAGGAGAGAGCAGAGTTCACTGAGATACACACAATACTCACTGTAAACAGGAGAGAGCAGTGTTCACTGAGATACGCACAATACTCACACTGTAAACAAGAGAGAGCAGAGATCACTGAGATACACACAATACTCACACTGTAAACAGGAGAGAGCAGTGTTCACTGAGATACGCACAATACTCACACTGTAAACAAGAGAGAGCAGAGATCACTGAGATACACACAATACTCACACTGTAAACAGGAGAGAGCAGTGTTCACTGAGATACACACAATCCTCACACTGTAAACAGGAGAGAGCAGAGTTCACTGAGATACACACAATACTCACACTGTAAACAGGAGAGAGCAGAGTTCACTGAGATACACACAATCCTCACTGTAAACAGGAGAGAGCAGTGTTCACTGAGATACACACAATACTCACACTGTAAACAGGAGAGAGCAGTGTTCACTGAGATACACACAATACTCACTGTAAACAGGAGAGAGCAGTGTTCACTGAGATACACACAATACTCACACTGTAAACAGGAGAGAGCAGTGTTCACTGAGATACACACAATACTCACTGTAAACAGGAGAGAGCAGAGTTCACTAAGATACACACAATACTCACTGTAAACAGGAGAGAGCAGAGTTCACTGAGATACACACAATACTCACTGTAAACAGGAGAGAGCAGAGTTCACTGAGATACACACAATACTCACTGTAAACAGGAGAGAGCAGAGTTCACTGAGATACACACAATACTCACTGTAAACAGGAGAGAGCAGAGTTCACTGAGATACACACAATACTCACACTGTAAACAGGAGAGAGCAGAGTTCACTGAGATACACACAATACTCACTGTAAACAGGAGAGAGCAGAGTTCACTGAGATACACACAATACTCACTGTAAACAGGAGAGAGCAGGGTTCACTGAGATACAGACAATACTCACACTGTAAACAGGAGAGAGCAGTGTTCACTGAGATACACACAATACTCACTGTAAACAGGAGAGAGCAGGGTTCACTGAGATACACACAATACTCACTGTAAACAGGAGAGAGCAGGGTTCACTGAGATACACACAATACTCACTGTAAACAGGAGAGAGCAGAGTTCGCTGAGATACACACAATACTCACTGTAAACAGGAGAGAGCAGTGTTCACTGAGATACACACAATACTCACACTGTAAACAGGAGAGAGCAGTGTTCACTGAGATACACACAATACTCACTGTAAACAGGAGAGAGCAGTGTTCACTGTGATACACACAATACTCACTGTAAACAGGAGAGAGCAGAGTTCGCTGAGATACACACAATACTCACTGTAAACAGGAGAGAGCAGAGTTCACTGAGATACACACAATACTCACACTGTAAACAGGAGAGAGCAGAGTTCACTGAGATACACACAATACTCACACTGTAAACAGGAGAGAGCAGAGTTCACTGAGATACACACAATACTCACACTGTAAACAGGAGAGAGCAGAGTTCACTGAGATACACACAATACTCACACTGTAAACAGGAGAGAGCAGAGTTCACTGAGATACACACAATACTCACACTGTAAACAGGAGAGAGCAGAGTTCACTGAGATACACACAATACTCACACTGTAAACAGGAGAGAGCAGAGTTCACTGAGATACACACAATATTCACTGTAAACAGGAGAGAGCAGTGTTCACTGAGATACACACAATACTCACACTGTAAACAGGAGAGAGCAGAGTTCACTGAGATACACACAATACTCACTGTAAACAGGAGAGAGCAGTGTTCACTGAGATACACACAATACTCACTGTAAACAGGAGAGAGCAGTGTTCACTGAGATACACACAATACTCACTGTAAACAGGAGAGAGCAGTGTTCACTGAGATACACACAATACTCACTGTAAACAGGAGAGAGCAGAGTTCACTGAGATACACACAATACTCACTGTAAACAGGAGAGAGCAGAGTTCGCTGAGATACACACAATACTCACTGTAAACAGGAGAGAGCAGAGTTCACTGAGATACACACAATACTCACTGTAAACAGGAGAGAGCAGAGTTCACTGAGATACACACAATACTCACTGCAAACAGGAGAGAGCAGTGTTCACTGAGATACACACAATACTCACTGTAAACAGGAGAGAGCAGTGTTCACTGAGATACACACAATACTCACTGTAAACAGGAGAGAGCAGTGTTCACTGTGATACACACAATACTCACACTGTAAACAGGAGAGAGCAGTGTTCACTGAGATACACACAATACTCACTGTAAACAGGAGAGAGCAGAGTTCGCTGAGATACACACAATACTCACTGTAAACAGGAGAGAGCAGAGTTCACTGAGATACACACAATACTCACTGTAAACAGGAGAGAGCAGTGTTCACTGAGATACACACAATACTCACTGTAAACAGGAGAGAGCAGTGTTCACTGTGATACACACAATACTCACTGTAAACAGGAGAGAGCAGAGTTCACTGAGATACACACAATACTCACTGTAAACAGGAGAGAGCAGAGTTCACTGAGATACACACAATACTCACTGTAAACAGGAGAGAGCAGAGTTCACTGAGATACACACAATACTCACACTGTAAACAGGAGAGAGCAGAGTTCACTGAGATACACACAATACTCACACTGTAAACAGGAGAGAGCAGAGTTCACTGAGATACACAAAATACTCACACTGTAAACAGGAGAGAGCAGAGTTCACTGAGATACACACAATACTCACACTGTAAACAGGAGAGAGCAGTGTTCACTGAGATACACACAATACTCACTGTAAACAGGAGAGAGCAGAGTTCACTGAGATACACACAATACCCACACTGTAAACAGGAGAGAGCAGTGTTCACTGAGATACACACAATACTCACTGTAAACAGGAGAGAGCAGAGTTCACTGAGATACACACAATACCCACACTGTAAACAGGAGAGAGCAGAGTTCACTGAGATACACACAATACTCACACTGTAAACAGGAGAGAGCAGAGTTCACTGAGATACACAAAATACTCACACTGTAAACAGGAGAGAGCAGAGTTCACTGAGATACACACAATACTCACACTGTAAACAGGAGAGAGCAGAGTTCACTGAGATACACACAATACTCACACTGTAAACAGGAGAGAGCAGTGTTCACTGAGATACACACAATACTCACTGTAAACAGGAGAGAGCAGAGTTCACTGAGATACACACAATACTCACACTGTAAACAGGAGAGAGCAGTGTTCACTGAGATACACACAATACTCACACTGTAAACAGGAGAGAGCAGTGTTCACTGAGATACACACAAAATACTCACACTGTAAACAGGAGAGAGCAGAGTTCACTGAGATACACACAATACTCACACTGTAAACAGGAGAGAGCAGTGTTCACTGAGATACACAAAATACTCACACTGTAAACAGGAGAGAGCAGAGTTCACTGTGATACACACAATACTCACACTGTAAACAGGAGAGAGCAGAGTTCACTGAGATACACACAATACTCACTGTAAACAGGAGAGAGCAGAGTTCAATGAGATACACACAATACTCACACTGTAAACAGGAGAGAGCAGTGTTCACTGAGATACACACAATACTCACACTGTAAACAGGAGAGAGCAGTGTTCACTGAGATACACACAATACTCACACTGTAAACAGGAGAGAGCAGTGTTCACTGAGATACACAAAATACTCACACTGTAAACAGGAGAGAGCAGAGTTCACTGAGATACACACAATACTCACACTGTAAACAGGAGAGAGCAGAGTTCACTGAGATACACACAATACTCACACTGTAAACAGGAGAGAGCAGTGTTCACTGAGATACACAAAATACTCACACTGTAAACAGGAGAGAGCAGAGTTCACTGTGATACACACAATACTCACACTGTAAACAGGAGAGAGCAGAGTTCACTGAGATACACACAATACTCACTGTAAACAGGAGAGAGCAGTGTTCACTGTGATACACACAATACTCACTGTAAACAGGAGAGAGCAGTGTTCACTGAGATACACACAATACTCACACTGTAAACAGGAGAGAGCAGTGTTCACTGAGATACACACAAAATACTCACACTGTAAACAGGAGAGAGCAGAGTTCACTGAGATACACACAATACTCATACTGTAAACAGGAGAGAGCAGTGTTCACTGAGATACACAAAATACTCACACTGTAAACAGGAGAGAGCAGAGTTCACTGAGATACACAAAATACTCACACTGTAAACAGGAGAGAGCAGAGTTCACTGAGATACACACAATACTCACACTGTAAACAGGAGAGAGCAGTGTTCACTGAGATACACACAATACTCACACTGTAAACAGGAGAGAGCAGTGTTCACTGAGATACACACAATACTCACACTGTAAACAGGAGAGAGCAGTGTTCACTGAGATACACACAATACTCACACTGTAAACAGGAGAGAGCAGAGTTCACTGAGATACACACAATACTCACTGTAAACAGGAGAGAGCAGTGTTCACTGAGATACACACAATACTCACTGTAAACAGGAGAGAGCAGAGTTCACTGAGATACACACAATACTCACACTGTAAACAGGAGAGAGCAGTGTTCACTGAGATACACACAATACTCACACTGTAAACAGGAGAGAGCAGAGTTCACTGAGATACACACAATACTCACACTGTAAACAGGAGAGAGCAGTGTTCACTGAGATACACACAATACTCACACTGTAAACAGGAGAGAGCAGTGTTCACTGAGATACACACAATACTCACACTGTAAACAGGAGAGAGCAGTGTTCACTGAGATACACACAAATACTCACACTGTAAACAGGAGAGAGCAGAGTTCACTGAGATACACACAATACTCACACTGTAAACAGGAGAGAGCAGTGTTCACTGAGATACACACAATACTCACTGTAAACAGGAGAGAGCAGTGTTCACTGAGATACACACAATACTCACACTGTAAACAGGAGAGAGCAGTGTTCACTGAGATACACACAAATACTCACACTGTAAACAGGAGAGAGCAGAGTTCACTGAGATACACACAATACTCACACTGTAAACAGGAGAGAGCAGTGTTCACTGAGATACACACAATACTCCACTGTAAACAGGAGAGAGCAGTGTTCACTGAGATACACACAATACTCACTGTAAACAGGAGAGAGCAGAGTTCACTGAGATACACACAATACTCACTGTAAACAGGAGAGAGCAGAGTTCACTGAGATACACACAATACTCACTGGAAACAGGAGAGAGCAGTGTTCACTGAGATACACACAATACTCACTGTAAACAGGAGAGAGCAGAGTTCACTGAGATACACACAATACTCACTGTAAACAGGAGAGAGCAGAGTTCACTGAGATACACACAATACTCACTGTAAACAGGAGAGAGCAGAGTTCACTGTGATACACACAATACTCACACTGTAAACAGGAGAGAGCAGAGTTCACTGAGATACACACAATACTCACTGTAAACAGGAGAGAGCAGAGTTCACTGAGATACACACAATACTCACTGTAAACAGGAGAGAGCAGAGTTCACTGAGATACACACAATACTCACTGTAAACAGGAGAGAGCAGAGTTCACTGTGATACACACAATACTCACACTGTAAACAGGAGAGAGCAGAGTTCACTGAGATACACACAATACTCACTGTAAACAGGAGAGAGCAGTGTTCACTGAGATACACACAATACTCACTGTAAACAGGAGAGAGCAGAGTTCACTGAGATACACACAATACTCACTGTAAACAGGAGAGAGCAGAGTTCACTGAGATACACACAATACTCACTGTAAACAGGAGAGAGCAGAGTTCACTGAGATACACACAATACTCACACTGTAAACAGGAGAGAGCAGTGTTCACTGAGATACACACAATACTCACACTGTAAACAGGAGAGAGCAGAGTTCACTGAGATACACACAATACTCACTGTAAACAGGAGAGAGCAGTGTTCACTGAGATACACACAATACTCACTGTAAACAGGAGAGAGCAGAGTTCGCTGAGATACACACAATACTCACTGTAAACAGGAGAGAGCAGTGTTCACTGTGATACACACAATACTCACACTGTAAACAGGAGAGAGCAGAGTTCACTGAGATACACACAATACTCACACTGTAAACAGGAGAGAGCAGAGTTCACTGAGATACACACAATACTCACACTGTAAACAGGAGAGAGCAGAGTTCACTGAGATACACACAATACTCACACTGTAAACAGGAGAGAGCAGTGTTCACTGAGATACACACAATACTCACACTGTAAACAGGAGAGAGCAGAGTTCACTGAGATACACACAATACTCACACTGTAAACAGGAGAGAGCAGTGTTCACTGAGATACACACAATACTCACACTGTAAACAGGAGAGAGCAGAGTTCACTGAGATACACACAATACTCACTGTAAACAGGAGAGAGCAGTGTTCACTGAGATACACACAATACTCACTGTAAACAGGAGAGAGCAGTGTTCACTGAGATACACACAATACTCACTGTAAACAGGAGAGAGCAGAGTTCACTGAGATACACACAATACTCACACTGTAAACAGGAGAGAGCAGTGTTCACTGAGATACACACAATACTCACACTGTAAACAGGAGAGAGCAGAGTTCACTGAGATACACACAATACTCACACTGTAAACAGGAGAGAGCAGTGTTCACTGAGATACACACAATACTCACACTGTAAACAGGAGAGAGCAGTGTTCACTGAGATACACACAATACTCACACTGTAAACAGGAGAGAGCAGAGTTCACTGAGATACACACAATACTCACTGTAAACAGGAGAGAGCAGAGTTCACTGAGATACACACAATACTCACTGTAAACAGGAGAGAGCAGAGTTCACTGAGATACACAAAATACTCACACTGTAAACAGGAGAGAGCAGAGTTCACTGAGATACACACAATACTCACACTGTAAACAGGAGAGAGCAGAGTTCACTGAGATACACACAATACTCACACTGTAAACAGGAGAGAGCAGTGTTCACTGAGATACACACAATACTCACACTGTAAACAGGAGAGAGCAGAGTTCACTGAGATACACACAATACTCACACTGTAAACAGGAGAGAGCAGAGTTCACTGAGATACACACAATACTCACACTGTAAACAGGAGAGAGCAGAGTTCACTGAGATACACACAATACTCACACTGTAAACAGGAGAGAGCAGTGTTCACTGAGATACACACAATACTCACACTGTAAACAGGAGAGAGCAGAGTTCACTGAGATACACACAATACTCACACTGTAAACAGGAGAGAGCAGTGTTCACTGAGATACACACAATACTCACACTGTAAACAGGAGAGAGCAGTGTTCACTGAGATACACACAAATACTCACACTGTAAACAGGAGAGAGCAGAGTTCACTGAGATACACACAATACTCACACTGTAAACAGGAGAGAGCAGTGTTCACTGAGATACACACAATACTCACACTGTAAACAGGAGAGAGCAGAGTTCACTGAGATACACACAATACTCACACTGTAAACAGGAGAGAGCAGAGTTCACTGAGATACACACAATACTCACACTGTAAACAGGAGAGAGCAGAGTTCACTGAGATACACACAATACTCACACTGTAAACAGGAGAGAGCAGTGTTCACTGAGATACACACAATACTCACACTGTAAACAGGAGAGAGCAGTGTTCACTGAGATACACACAATACTCACCTGTAAACAGGAGAGAGCAGAGTTCACTGAGATACACACAATACTCACACTGTAAACAGGAGAGAGCAGTGTTCACTGAGATACACACAATACTCACTGTAAACAGGAGAGAGCAGAGTTCACTGAGATACACACAATACTCACACTGTAAACAGGAGAGAGCAGTGTTCACTGAGATACACACAATACTCACACTGTAAACAGGAGAGAGCAGTGTTCACTGAGATACACACAATACTCACACTGTAAACAGGAGAGAGCAGAGTTCACTGAGATACACACAATACTCACACTGTAAACAGGAGAGAGCAGTGTTCACTGAGATACACACAATACTCACACTGTAAACAGGAGAGAGCAGAGTTCACTGAGATACACACAATACTCACACTGTAAACAGGAGAGAGCAGTGTTCACTGAGATACACACAATACTCACACTGTAAACAGGAGAGAGCAGTGTTCACTGAGATACACACAATACTCACTGTAAACAGGAGAGAGCAGTGTTCACTGAGATACACACAATACTGACAACTGTAAACAGGAGAGAGCAGTGTTCACTGAGATACACACAAAATACTCACACTGTAAACAGGAGAGAGCAGAGTTCACTGAGATACACAAAATACTCACACTGTAAACAGGAGAGAGCAGTGTTCACTGAGATACACAAAATACTCACACTGTAAACAGGAGAGAGCAGAGTTCACTGAGATACACAAAA